>NC_138030.1:69374963-69608280 GCF_964106645.2 Podarcis pityusensis
ACTTTAATCCACCTTCTTCAGCGTGATTGTTCGGTGGATAATAAAGCTCACTCCAGGGCTACGTAGGAGAGAAGAGGCCTTTTCAAGCACTGTTAAACTGAAGAGAGGCTGTTCGTGCCGTGCTATACAACAGGAGATACTTTGCAGTATGTCAGGCGGAATGAGTGCCACAGATTGAATACCACTGGGTTAGTGCAAACTTACTCCATTAACTTTAAAAAAAAAAAAAAATTATATACCATTTATATGCCAAAATGTCTTCCATATAAGGTAGAACCTCCTGCATAGGGACGCAGGTGGTGCTGTGGTCTAAACCACTGAGCCTCTTGGGCTTGCCAATCAGAAGGTCGGCGGTTCAAACCCCTACAACAGGGTGAATTCCCGTTGCTCAGTCCCAGCTCCTGCCAACTTAGCAGTTTGAAAACACACCAGTGCAAGTAGATAAATAAGTACCACTGCAGCGGGAAGGTAAACGGCATTTCCATGCGCTCGGGTTTCCGTCACAGTGTTCCATTGCGCCAGAAGCAGTTTAGTCATGCTGACTAGCCTTGGTTCCTACATGATAAATGTACATCCGAATGCACCGAGAAACAACAGCCCTTGGGAGTTCATTAGATGCTTTCTCCCAAGTTTTCTGCCTATTGGATAAGAGCATCAGTGCTACACTGGTGGTCACCACAGTGTTCTCTAGCTCACCTTTCCCAGTGGGTGGGGTTGCGGAACAGCAGCCGGGCCTCCCAGTTACCCAGCGGGAGGGCAGAGGGCTGCTGCCCCTGTCATGGGAACTCCTGGCCGCGTCACGCTCCTGGCTGTCTAATCAGTGTTGTCGAGGGCGTGGCCACAGACTGTTTAAACTGCAGTGCAGCTGGGGGGGCGGCCTCATTTTCGTCTCCTCACCAAAACTAGAAGAGGAGGGGCATATGGTATGGCTTTGTAAGGTTAATGAGCAACAGCTTGGAAATTAGGATCAATTTTTTTAAAAAAAAAGTTCCTTGCACAAGCAAAATGATTGAGGGAGATGGTCCCCCCCTAATGGAATTGCTTGTTCTGTGCCCAGGCTGCATAAACATATTTCTTCCTGAAGGACTTATTCGTTAGAATGAAATGGTTTCAATGGGTTGCATTAGCTTCCAAACAGATAATGGCAATTCACACAATAACAGGGACCAGATTTACGTAGAAATGCTTCTTTTAAAAAAAAAAAATGTGGCAGTAACAGAAACTTTTTGGAGGAGAGATCAAAAAGGACTTTGATTTGTTTGAAAGTTTGAAATGACCCACTTCCACTTTTCATAAAGTTAGTGTGCAGACTTCTGAGCACTTCATGTCCTAATCGAAAACGAAGGTCCTTCTGCCTCATGTGTCAATACCGTAAACATGTAAATCTGGAAAATATTTTCCAAGCAGGCAGCCATGTGTAAAATGCTCAGAACTTGCCATGAAAGAGTTGCAGCTGCAGAAAAAAAACTGCAAGCTTTACACTCTTTCGTGAAGAGTCCAGATGTGGGAGATGCAAGACAGTTTTTCATCTCGGATTGGCAGCTGGGCCAATCTTTGGGTAGGTCCCTTTTTTAAAGCACACACACACACAGAGAGAGAGGATTTTATCAAGTAACACGGCAATGATTATGTAATCGCAAAGCAACAGAACAGATGAGCATTGCGTTCCAAGCAATCTTCGGTTCATTACCACAGCCACAGCATTTCAAAGAGTCACGCATCCATTTCAGAGTCTGCAGTATTGCCCAGCCAGCCCAGATGCCCCTTTAATGGGACCACCAAAGTGAAAGGAGAGATAAATCCCACCCTAGTCAAAATATTTGTAAAGAACTGAGAGGAAGATCAGCACAAGGATGCCAGCCACCCATTTCATATCAACTGTGGAGCCCAGCACAAGTATTAGGTAAGGGGAACCATTGGCCCTGATCGCAGAAGACTGAGAAAAGAGCAGGCTACCAGCGTGCCCAGTTATAGAATATGACACTTTTCATGCTTGTTTGTGTGTGCAAGGGTATGAAACCTGCAGTTGTGTGATCTAAACACATGCCCGTGGTGCCACAACCTGGAATGGGGACCTAGCTGTAGGATAGGGATGGCTGGTAGTAGTGGGAGAGAACACACCTTTCCTCCCATCAAGCACGACAGGCACAAGCCTAGTGAGGCAAGGTAAGAGACCCTGACTGAATGCTGTTAGATGTTAAGGAATTGTACGGTAGTGTTTAATTGCAAGGGAAGGCTACTCTGCCCTACCATACCTGAAGGAGCGTCTCCACCTACATTGTTCACTGAGGCCCAGCTCTGAGGGTCTTCTGGTGGTTCCCTCACTGCGAGAAGTAAAGTTACAGGGAACCAGGCAGAGGGCCTTCTTGGTAGTGGCGCCCTCCCTGTGGCACACCCTCCCATCAGATGTCAAGGAGATAAAGAACTACACAACTTTTGGAAGACATCTGAAGGCAGCCCTGTATCAGGAAGTTTTTAATGTTTGGTATTATGTTTTTATGCTTTTAAATGGGTTGGAAGCCGCCCATAGTGTCTGGGGCAACCCAGTCAAAATGGATGGGGTACTAATAAATAATAATTAATAACCTAGGATACCACCAAGCATATTCCAAGGATGCCAGCAAAGTTAGTGATAAGTCTAAACTCCCCTCTTTTTTAAAAGAAATAAAAAATATACATCCCACCCTTTCTCCCAAAGGAGCCTGGGGCAGCACTTGTTCGCAGCGGAGGTGTCTTTGAGCACGCTAATAGTTTCACATTCATTTCCAAGCAATTAAGTATTGTTCTTCACAGTGCAAGACTTTTGGAGTTCTCCCCTAATTACCCATAAAGCCCACCTCTGTGCCTTGAACGGTGTCAAATACATTTCTCCAAGAGCCGCACTGAACTATTGAGCTTTCCTTTTGTTCTGCAAACTCTTGGGATGCGTTTAAAAGTAACGGCATAAAATGCTACAGTGAAACGATGAAACAATACGCTCTGATAAAAACAATCGAACAATGAAACCAAGAGATCTGGAAAGCGCTCAAGCCACTCCTAGCACTGTCACTGCAATATTCTAGCATGAGACAAAATATTTTCGAAATGAAATCTGCGTTTAAATGCCAATATCCTCTCCTGGCTTCTCACTTTATGACACTAACATAGGATCTCATTCACTGAGCCAATTGAAATTTTAATAAAAGAAAGCAGGAGTTTCTAATAAACTCCTGCAGAGAGCTGATAATACTAAACATCTTTAGCAGCATGGTGTTTTTTATTATTATTTTAGCTGTATATTAATATGCTAGTATTTGTAAACTCCCCAGGGTCACTAGATTTATTCCAAAAGGCTTCTCCGCATTCCTCTGGTTTGAAAAGTTTGTGTGAAAGTGGAAAGGCGGGGGAGGAAATGCGTCGAATATGTCTCTCTCTCAAACATCTTTCTAGATGCTTTTTAAAATGGAGTGGTGGGGGTAAGAGATTAAGAAACCTTTTCAAGGGAAAAGAAGCACTGGGGTATATTGATTCCTCTCATTGCAACGGAAGCATTTTAATTGGAATGTTGGCAGCAGATGGATTTATTATGGGGTGTGATCGAGATGGGCGTACATTCCTCTCCCACAAGCCTTTTGCCGAGAAGGCCAGACCCGAATGCCCAAGTTCTCCTGCCAAGTCAGGATATCCTGTTGTACTTGAGTCCAATTTCATCAACTGAGAGGATAAGGTTTTAAATAGAGCTGTTGTAATTGCTACGCGAGCAGATAAAAGGCACATTTCCATTGTTTCTGCCTGGAACTTTGCATACCAAGTCAGGCAAACCTGGATAGCTCAGTTGGTTAGAGCATGGTGCAAGTTCCAGGTTCAGTCCCTAGTATGGGGACTCAGCTACATTAGTCAAGGAACAGCGTTCTGAATGCATTATAAACACGCAACACCAGAGAGTGCTGGAGAGCAAAAAAAAAAATCTGAGCAATTTTCCATAGTTCCCCCCCCCCTTTCATTTTTTACATATTTATAGTGTGTTTTTTCCCCTCTGTGTAGATTCACTCTGGGACAGCCGAATATTCCCGCATTGCAGGGGGTTGGACTAGATGATCCCCAGGGTCCCTTCCAATTCTATGATTCTGAAGGCAGCCATGTTTAGGAAAGTTTTTGATCTTTGAAGTTTTATTCTGTTTTTAGTCCTCTGTTGGGAGCCGCCCAGAGTGGCTGGGGAAACCCAGCCAGATGGGCGGGGTATAAATAATAAAATTATTATTATTATTATTCACAGAAAGCTGTGGTGGGAAGTTACTAGTCCTCAATAGTACCTGTGCTGGACAATTCACTGTTCCAAGCACCATGGCTATTGTAATAAAAATTGAATGGGCAAGTGTACAAGATCAGAGACGGGCAGCCTCAGACTCAGGGGCCAAATATGGCCCTCCAAGGCTCTCTATCTGGTCCCTTGGGATCCTCCCTACACCACCACCCCTCTCTAGCCATGCCCCGTAGGATGGATATTGATTGATTGATTGATTTGCAAATGTCTAATTAACAATCAACAAAGGTAAACCACAAAAGCAGCCTTTGAAATATAAACAAAACATCAATAAATACTGACTGGATTAAAAAAAGAGAATTGTCTAAGCAAAAACAGTTTTCAAAAGGCATTTGAAGGAAGGGAGCAGTGGTTCTTGCTCAACTTCTGCTGGGAGAGCGTTGCACTGGGCTGAGCTTGCCTCACTAAAGGTTCTGCCCCTAGTAATAGTACCATTGCTCCACCCCCTTTTGCCGCTGGCCCCACCCACCACCTGCAAGCCCATCCAACCTAAATGTTACGCAGGAGTGTGAATTTCAAAAGATGGTTGTGCTTCCGTTTGTGGGCTGTTTTAGAAAGTTCAAATTAGGTAGGTTTGCCTTTAAATGCAGACAGAATCTAATTTCTCCTCCATCCCTAACTGCTTATGAATTGAGTTGCTTTGGTCAGATAAAAGCACCCGTTAACATATGTAAGAAGCTCGAACAAAATAAAAAATGGGAAAGAAGAAGTGGGGAAGATATCATTTGGGTTCTGCTTCAGGTGTCAAAGTGTCCTGGGCCAACACTGGATGCCTCTCCAATTTTGCCTGGGGAGGGATAATGTAGCGAGTCAGATTGTGAGTGTACTTGTTTTACATTTTTGATGCTGTTTTGGGTCTATTTTATTGCTGTGATAGGAAATTGGCAGGGTGGGATTGACAATGAGCACATGGCACAATGTAAATCATCATTCTTTTCCAGTATCTCAAAAAGGCACCTATATGAGGATTTGGTAATATGCAGAATGTTAGGAAATTGATTGAACTGCGGATTGATTTGCTTAAAGACAAACGATTAATAAGCCCTCCCAAAATGTCTATCAATGTCATTGGATGCAGAATTATAAGACAGTGAGAGGTGTGGAATTTCTGTAAACAACTTTTCAGTTGGACCTATTACTTTCAATTTGGGAGTGTCAAATCAATTTGCACCACATACTTAAAAACACGTACGTAAAAATCTTCTATTGATTTCCATGGCTTTCAGTAATAAAAGCAATACTTCCAAATGCTGAAGAAATATGCATGCACAAGGATGCTTTCACACAGAGAGATTTCACCCTGTTTAACAAATACCACTGTTTTTGAAGCCTGCCATTGACAAAAGATAAACACTTCTATTTTATAAGCTGCCAGAATCAGAGCTTTCATTCATTACACCTTTCACCAAATTAGCTACACTCTCAGACATCCTTTTTAAGCTGCATTTTAAGTGAGCGTTCCTCCTAGCCAGTCATGTGCCCTCAAAACACACCAGGGATGGCATGGGCTTATGACAACTTTACAGAACTTCTACATCTTGATGTGCAAAGTTAAATCTATTCCATTGGGGGAAGGTGAGGGGGGGGGGTCATCCTAGAATAAGAAGCAGTTCATTGCGAAGTTGGAGAGAATGCAAATCTGGACCTTCGTTAATCGGTTTTGGAAGGGGGAAAACAGACATTTTCAGCCTATCTTAAGCATTTCGGGGGGGGCAGATTTTGCATTTCTTTCCCATGATGCCCCCATAACGTCATGTTGCATTTCAACTGAAATGACAATGAAAATCATTTCCATTCCATACCGTTTCGGGGGTGGGGTGGGGGGAGAGGGGGGAGAACAGTCAATTTTTCACTTGGCAAGCTGAAGTCTAAAGTAATTAAGCACTGCTGTGTGGGTGGCAGCTTCCTGCTCTGAAGCCAGCCTGAGATAATTACCATATTAAAGTCAAAACATCATGCGCTGCACTGATAGATAGATAGATAGATAGATGGATGGATGGAGAGATTGGGCATCTATTAAATGATCCATTTTGTTATGCTTCCCAGGAAATTTTCCATTGATGCCAATTAAGAAATATCTATTCCAAGAGAGCATTGCTAAGTGACAAAACTTTTCTATGGTAAATTGAATTTATTATTTACTGAGCTGAAAATACTCAAAGCCGAGGTTGCCAACGGGGTGCCATGCAGATGTTGCCAAACTCCAGCTCCCCATCAACCCCTGCAAGCATGGACAATGGTCAAGGAAGATGGGAGCTGTGGTCGGACAACGTCTGGAGGGCACCATGTTGGCTACTGCTGATTAAAGTTATTTGTTTACTTTAAAAAATAACTGAGTTACATAGAAGCAAGGCCATAAAATGACAGCATCTGTTACTAGAAGTTTGCAAAATATCAATATATGGGTTTCTCCCATATGAATCTATGGGAGCCGGTGTGGTGTAGCGGTTAAGAGCAGTAGTTTCGTAATCTGGTGAACCGGGTTCGCGTCTCCGCTCCTCCACATGCAGCTGCTGGGTGACCTTGGGCCAGTCACACTTCTCTGAAGTCTCTCAGCCTCACTCACCTCACAGAGTGTTTGTTGTGGGGGAGGAAGGGAAAGGAGAACGTTAGCCGCTTTGAAACTCCTTAGGGTAGTGATAAAGTGGGATATCAAATCCAAACTCTTCTTCAAATCCAAACTCTTCTTCTGTTGAGCAAGCTTATTTAGAAAATTCAGGTCTGTAGATCCGCTACCAAGGCACTTCTCTCACAGCCTCCTTACCTATGATGGAAAAGGGGGGAGCTGCAGACAAGCTAAGCACCTTCTAAGCCTCAACAATTCACACACAAAATGTATTGCAAGAAAGGCCCTCCCGAGCACATAACACACTCACACACTTGAACATAAACTTAATGAAATGTCCCTCAAAATATATCCTTAATTAAATGCCTCCAAGCCTCCATTTATCGCAAATGGACCACAACTAAGGTGGAAGAAATGATTAATATGTGCAATTTGGCAGGATGCATTGCAGTAAAGCTTCCACCACGATAAATGAAAATTCTGAACAATGCTACATTGTAGCTGCCATTAACATGCATTAATGGGCCCATCAGTCGCTCCCGACTTGACTGTTGGTAGCCAGACTTGCATTCCAAAATATTTGCAGTGAGAAGCAGAGGAGAAGCGAGGGCTTCTGATTTTGCTGCAAACCAATGTCATTGCCTGCATAACTTCTCCTGGACTTGGAATTTGAGTTTCGGTCTCTTTTGTGCATCGGTTCCACACTGCAAAGATATTGAAGTCAGCATCAGCCAGAGCAGGATTTCTGCCTAATTTAGCCAGAACTAGAATTCCAGAACTAGAACACATTGTCTTATGTTGGAAGCATGTCTAGCTCTTCTTATTAAGAACATCATTGCAAGGGAGGCTGAATTTTGTGGTGAAGGTTGTGTTTGATCTCATTTAGCTACTTTCATTGGTATTTACCTTGCACCACTTCTTATAGTTCACTGAGATGATAAAGGATGCAAAACTTAAACCACTGTCTCTGTAAAATGGGGGCAGGAAGGAAATTATTCTGTTGACAAAATGCAGCTTATAAAATATCCAGTTTATTCAAATATACAACACACACACAATGTTAAAGCTTCTCTAATTAGTTTCCCAGCAAGGAGGCTACAGAATCAATACATATCAGATTCAGATTTTCCTGCCCTCTAGAACATCACATGATGCAAAGTCCCAATGAGTTCAATACTCATTTGAGGAAACTCTGAATTCATGCCACTCTCTCTAGGTAACTCTGATCGACAACTTAAGGCCTTATAGTTACAAAGTGGAACCTTAGAGACCAGCTAAGTTTGTTCTGGGTATAAGCTTTCATGTGCATGCACACTGAAGATATCTGAAGAAGTGTGCATGCATACGAAAGCTTATACCCAGAACAAACTTAGTTGGTCTCTAAGGTGCTACTAGACAATTTTTTACTTTTTTTATTTATAGTTACAAAGATTTAAAATCATCATCATCAACATTCCAGGATCAGACCATTACTCAGAAGAAGCTAAGTGACTACAGCTGTGTACACACTTTTCTAAATAAACTTTTTGTATAAATGACTTTTATAAATCAACAGATTTTGATTGATTGATTGACTGATCTTTAAACATTATTACTGGCAAAAGCACCATACCATTCTTAGGGTACACAAGCTTTGAGAATTCAGGTTACTGTCTCTTTAAAACAACTTAACTCAACGAACCAAACAGTCACTAAGAAAGGGGGAAGAGTGATGTCTTTTGTATGTTGTGATTACATTCCTGAACTATGTGGGTCTCCCCTAGCCTCACTTCATCCTCAGCTTCACCCTCCTGCGTCATTCTTCACAAATCAGTGAGCCGCACACATTCTTTAAGCACGTTGCATGGCAATCTTTTCCCTGTCATCAAATGTCACCCAGAGTAACTCAATCATCCATCTCAATCAGATGCAATCTGTGAGGCACTGAATATCAAAGCGCATCCATAGGTATATACGTGCCTTTGTGCCCCATCAGAGATTCCCTCTTAACACAAGCACCGCAATATTTATTATTCGCAGCCATCTTTGTACATACCCTTCATTTTTTTTTGGCTAGCGCAACCCTCAAAATTAAATATTAGGTGCTGCAACCAAGTAATGGTTTGCAGGTAAGTGCCGACTTTTCCAACCATCCCATTAAAAGGTTTAAGAAGAGGAACTGTTGATTAAAACAAAGAAAGACCCAGGGCCGGTAGTGTAATCAAAGTAGAATGATAAGACTTGAGACCCTGGTGCAACACAGACGTAGGCACAAAATGACCTAGAAAGTTCAAAGTTGCCTTGAGATAATCCATAGCAGTTCCTATAATGTAACTATATAATAGGTCCATGATAGATTCCTTAGCATGGGGACTAATGAATGAAAATGCACATAATTGGGTTAGCTTTTACCCATATGGTCAAGTATTACCTGCAATTTAAACATGCTACCTGGTAACTGACACTTGGCTAGGATTTGGAAGATGGGTGAAATAACCTAGAGTTTCTAGGATTTGGAAGATGGGTGAAATAACCTAGAGTTTCTAATTATGTGTTGATTGGTGGAAGAGACCTTATAGGGAACTGAAGACTTCAAATTAGAAACAGAAAGGTATGTCTCATATAACCAAAACAAGCTACTGTATACAGAAGAGAGCTATCCTCGCCCATCAGGAAAAATCATGTCTTGCTATTTCCTTCTGACCTTCCAGTGCTTGGCAGAAGCCATATGAAATGTATAGACAAGAACTGTGCCCATTAGATGTCCAGTTAGAGCTGCCTCAGTGGCAAGATGTGCAAAGAACATCGTTTAGCTTTGAATAGGTTACCCTACAGGAAAGAGCACACAACTGAAGCTGGGAAGAAGGACTCGGCATTTTTTAAAAAATCCTACACTGGATTGTATGTACCCATCCCTCTCATCTCCTGGGTTTGGGGGTTCAAATATCCAAATCTCTGGAGCATATTTGGTGGGGTGGCAAGTGCACAAGGCCAGGAAAGGAAGGGAAGGGGCTGTTGCACAAGCAGACGTCATCCCATCCATGCAATGATTTCATTGGATTCAGCCCAATGTTTTTGGCATCTTGTCTCCACAACTTCCGATTCTTGTTTGATAAGGAGAAAAGTGCCAATTTTTTTCATGGTAGCTAAAATCTGCTGAAACTGGCAGCCCCTGGGTACACACTCAGGAGACCTTTGGACCATAAAAATTCCATAGGGACCATATTCAAAAAGTAAAAACCAGGACACCCCAAAAATTGTTCAGCCTTTTTTTTTCTTTTTTTTTCTTTTTTTTTGGGGGGGGGGGACAAAGCCCAAAGTTGTTTGCCTAAGATCCAGGACAGCAAGCAACCCCAAGTGGATCAAATTACCTAGAAAATTTATAAAATGCTTGAAATAAAATCTGAAACCAGTGTACTAGTCCAATTACATATAAAACATGACTAAAATACAAAAGCCGATTAAGACCATAAAGCCACCACTAAAAACAAAGATAAAATCAAGAAAACATATACTGTAAAACAAATGCAATCAAATATGGTGTCTGGGATAGGCTTGCTGAAACAGATTATTTTTTTTCCCCAGCAGGTGTCAAAAACAGTATCACGAAGATGTCTGCCTACTCTTAATGTGACTAATGTACCTCGGGTTAAGAAATAGTACCTCGGGTTAAGACAGCGGCGTAGCGTGGGTTGTCAGCACCCGGGGCAAGGCAAGTAATTTGCGCCCCCTAACCCCTAACCTGCCGCCGCTGCCAGCTTCTTCTTGCTGCTGCCTGGGCTGGTCTGGTCTGGTGTGGTTCTCTCCCGTGCTCAGCGCTGCGCTGGGCGGCCGCTGCACTGTCCCTCCCCCAGATAGTCCCTCACTCTCTCTCCGCACCGCACACCTGGCACCCACCCCCTCCACAGTGGGCGGCGACCCAGCGGCTCAGATCGGATTCGCACAGCCAGCACTGCAGTGAGAGAGAGTGAGTGAGCCAGGTAGGGGCAGAGAGCTGTGAGTGCGAGCGCGCACCCCCCAGATGTTGCGCCCGGTGCGGCCGGCCCCCCCTGCACCCCCCACGCTACGCCACTGGGTTAAGAACTTTACTTCACGATGAGAACAGAAATTGCACAGCGGCAGTGGAGACCCCAATAGCTAAAGTGGTACCTCAGGTTAAGAACAGTTTCAGGTTAAGAACGGACCGCCAGAACGAATTAAGTTCTTAACCCGAGGTACCACTGTATATATAAGCCTTTAGACAGCTACATATCATCCAGGCAGACCCGAGAGTGAACAAAAATAAAAGATTAGATAAATACAGAGTGCGGAAAAAGCTGACCTAGACATTATCATAGAACTGTAGAGTTACAAGAAATCTCAAGAGTCATTTTGTCCAAAATGTGCTACTGCCGTATATGAAAGACGCACATGTGTCTGTCCCACTGCATGTGAACTGCAAAAACTTGGACGGTCACAGTTTCATATTTCCAGGTTTCTGGGCAAAACAGATGTGAGCACGCACATGATAATGTCTAAGCAGTGCACTTTTTTTTTTAATTGTACAGCAAATAACTGTGTGCACAGCAGCAAGCCCCCAGTGTGCTCTTGGCTCTGATCATAATTATCCCTGTGGCTCATTCACATTCAAAAGCGCAGGATGGCGGTCAGTGGCACATTTTTGCATGTACAAGGTCTCAGGTTCAATCCACAGCATCTCCAGCAAAAAGGATCCATTAGCAGGGATATGTGAAAGGCCACTGGTTTCAGAACTTCTGCCAGTCAGAGCAGGCAGTACTAGTCCTGTGCTTTTTCTCCTTGGAATAAGACAAATTTACATGGTCCTACAATCTGGAGGGGGGATGCGGGTGGTGCTGTGGGTTAAACCACAGAGCCTAGGACTTGCTGATCAGAAGGTCGGCGGTTCGAATCCCCGTGATGGGGTGAGCTCCAATTGCTCGGTCCCTGCTCCTGCCAATCTAGCAGTTCGAAAGCACATCAAAGTGCAAGTAGATAAATAGGTACCGCTCCAGCGGGAAGGTAAACGGTGTTTCTGTGTGCTGCTCTGGTTTGCCAGAAGCTGCTTAGTCATGCTGGCCACATGACCCGGAAGCTGTACGTCGGCTCCCTCGGCCAATAAAGCAAGATGAGCACCGCAACCCCAGAGTCGGCCACGACTGGACCTAATGGTCAGGGGTCCCTTTACCTTTACTTTACAATCTGGAGGGAATGCACAAAGAGCAATGGAGCAAACCAAGTCTAGGGCTTGCTGCATCAGGGTATCTTTGCAATATCTTGGACCCCTTTCCAGTGCCATTTGCCGCTTTCTTTGCCCTCATTGCCACCTCTCTCTCCTTCTTCTACCACCACCACTACCCCAATCCTTTATTTGGTTCAAGAGAGAAGAACAGTGAAACGAAAAGCAGAGCACAGCTGTGTCTTTGCACAGTCCCACAACATCCCCTAGCTGCCCGAAGCAGTAACTGCAAGGGATTTTTATCCTTCCTGCCGTTAAGGGTGGGATGCCACAGCGGCCAAAAGGAGCAGCGGGGAAGGAGAAGTCAGGGCAAAGATCAGTTCCAGGGCAATGCACAGTTCCTAGCAGGGTTACTGAAACTGTGCTCAGGAGATCCATACACCCTGCAAATTCTGTAATGCAGTTTTTAGTTTTATTATACTTTGGGAGAACAATAGAAGATGCTGTTTTAAATTTGCAATAAGCTTTCCACGCAGATGTGTTCCGAATCCATAGCCATCCTCCCACGGCTGCGATTGCCAGAGGCCAGCCGATCTTTCAAGAGGAAAATCTACTTACCGAACTCAAAGAGCTCTGCTGATTTCAAAACGGCAGTCTGCACACAGCCAGTTACTTAGAAACACTGGGGTTTTTTGTTCAGTTTGCCTAGTCATCATATCATTTGCAAGTGGAAAGAGGGTTGTAGATGATGCCTTTAGAAAAATCAGATTGAGTATTATTAATAATAATATAATTTCCCCGCATATGTAGAAACTGCTAAGCACCCAGGACATAAGCATAAGATTGAAACACTGCAGATAGATTTGGAATTAAATCTGAAACAACCAGATTTGGTTTTCATTAAAACAGATGAAGCTGCAATAAAATAAACCATCACTTCAAATTTTATGCTGGAATTACTTTGCGGATTCATGTTTATTACAATTATCTATGAGCTCATCTAAATGCCTTCAAAAATGACAGTCTGAATTTTTAAGTATTTTACCTCCTTGCCTATCCTATAAAGGTGGCAGGCAGGCAGGCAAAGAAGCAGGGTATAAAATCTTGCAGACATATTTAGAAGAAACCGATTCCTTGCATCTCAACACAAGGCCTAATGCCTGTATTCTTGAAGACACAGTGACATCTAAAGGGATTTTAAAATCTTCAAGCCTAGCATGCTGAATTCAAACTGACAAAGTCAAGGGCATGTCAATTTTTATTTTATTTTAAAAAAACGAAAAACTGATGAGTTTTCAGGTTTCCTGTGCTTGATTGTCCGAGTGAACCATGAAAAAGAGGATCAAATTCCAGTTTTAATGACATGCCTTGAGGTGCCCCCAGGACAACTGCCAATTTTTATCTTAGATTCTGCAGGTCTCAATGAACAAAAAAAGGGAGAGAAATCAGCTTTGAATAGTTTCCTTGTGCCGTTGTCAAAAGCAATCCAATGGCTCCAAATATCTGTATCCTCAAATATCGTCATATAAACAGATGTTTATTAACCTGGGAAATTAATGAAGTAGAATATCTAAAGAGAGGCTTAGCTATCAATTCTCCAATTATAAAACAGGCTCTCTCAGCAACCGCTATTAAAATGGATTCTTCCCCACCCTACAAAACACATATGTGCATTTCAAATCCACATATAATGCCTAATGAGTTGCTTTTTAACATCTAAGACTCCAGTCTTACCCATAGTTATGTGAGTAAATCTCATTGAAATCAATGGGGCTTAAGCAGAAATAACTGCCAGTAGCATTGAGACAGTCACGCACATATAGTCCAACTGTGTTTTCAAACGTTAGAAATCATTAAGCGTACAAAGTACTCTGAACAACTGAAACAAAAAACAAAAAAATCACTCCAGCATGGAGATGGATGTTTGAGGGAGACGCTTTCTTTTTCAAAAACCCAAGTTTGCAATGCAGAAGCAGCAACTGCAGCTATGTGCCTCAGCAGCCTGCCTCTAGTTTGGATTCCTTTCAGTCTGAGCTACAGAATTTTGTTCTAATTCTAAGCATTCAATAAGACAAGGAAGGGTGGAAAATTCATATATATATGCCCATCAATGAGGCTGAACGCTCATCAATCAAGAGCATCGTCAGCTGCCATTAATTGTACATTCCTTAGAGGGTGGGATTATCATCTTGCACAATTTGATTTATGGAAAATTTGAAAAATACAAGAGCATACCAGAATCCTATATGTCATTTACACAGCGATCAGGACTATCCTGGTGAACGTGTTAAGGGAGCTTCTGCAACAGTGCCTGCGAAGAGATATGCTTCTTCAAGATTTGCTTCCTTTCCCTTTCGGTACAATCTTTGCATCTTGGCTTCTACTTTGCCTATGCATCTTTAAAAAGAGGGGAAAATATAGCACTGCAAAGCAGCCCTTTTCTGGGGTGGGGTGCAGAGGGAGTATTAAGAATCCACACAATGAGTGTGTTTGTTGCAGAATGTTAGTTGCAAACGGTGTTGTTGTGCCCCCAGATAGTATTTGCTCACAGAGCTGAGTATCTTTTATGTTTAAAAAGAGAGAAAACTAACGTTGGTGGGGGAGAAGCAGATTTCATTCTCGCATCTATTAAAAGGACGCAGTTTCGTTTTTGAGTTAAAATAGGTCGTTGGAGCAGCTAATGTAAAAAAAAAAATTAAAAGAAATTAAAAGCAAGACCTGAGAAAGAGAAGCAATAAACAGCAGAAGAACATTTCTGCAAGTTTTAAACATCATGTAAGATTGGGTGCACATTAATAAAGCAAGTGGCAAGACCAACAACAACACGCTATATTTATTTCTGCATTGCAGTTAAGGACACTTCTTGTGCTATTTTTCTATACTGATACAACTTCCATGTGAATAGCGGGGAAAGGAAGCACATCATCCAGAAACTGCATTTTGCCACGTTTCTTGGAGAAGCTCTGGAGCTGGAAGGCTATTTAGTAAGCCATGGTCAAGCATTTATCGGTGCAAATGATTTTCATCAGCACGCTGCTCTAATACAGTTTGAACTTTTCCTTTCCCAAGCCAAATATTCAAGTTTGAGTCTCTTATTCTCCTCATGGCTCTGACTACCTCCTAAATTCACCTATTTACACAGAAGATGATGAAGGAGGAGGTGGTGTTTTTGATTCAGAGTATGGGGCAACAGGGGTCTTGTTTTAGAGATCTTTATGTCTATCAGTATATGAAGAAAAGACTATTATGAAGGGGGAATTTATAAAAAAAAAACACACCCTGAAGCAATAGAAATCGCTGCATTTCAAAATCATGGTAATGTCAGCTCGCAGTATCATGAAAGTCAGGGTCATTTATTGAATTAATGGAGAACAAGAACAAGAACTTCAGTCCCCATTAACAGGGCCATGGAAAGCATTTAGCTCTTGAGCAAACAACAGGGGGGGAACTGAATGAGGATTTGGAGTGCTAGAAAGGTTTCTGTCATGTGAAGTACCTGCAGCTACAGTCAAGGCTGCAGCCAGGATGCTGCTGTCAATAGGAACAAAATCACATTTCAGTATTGTCACTAAAGCATCATTAAATTAATTCTGGCAGTTCTTCTCCCTTAACACCCCAAATTCTTTTCCAAACTATATTGTCCATGTGGGTGTTGTTGTTTTTTTAAATGTTTTTATTAAGTTTTGAATGGGGAAAAGAAACAGTTCCAAAACAATAATCCTTGCCCCCTCACCTGCCCCAAGCCCATTTCACAATTTTATTGATAGTTCCTAGAAGTAACAAGTCAGATTCGAGATTCAGGTAGGTAGCCGTGTTGGTCTGACGTAGTCAAAATAAATTAAGAAATTCTCCAGTAACACCTTAGAGAAGTTTGTTCTGGGTATAAGTTTTTGTATGCATGCACACTTCTTCAGATACACAGATTCGAGTCATTCTGCTGTTCCATTTAAATGATCACTCCTATCTAGCTATCTGTCTGGAGATTCTGTTCTAAGGAGCTTTCAGAAGAAATACCTTACGCAAGTAGATAAATAGGTACCACTGTGGCAGGAAGGTAAAACGGTATTTCTGTGCACCACAACCCCATAGTCACCTTTGACTGGACTGAACCGTCCAGGGGTCCTTTACTTTTACCTTTACATCATGAGCAAATAACTGCACAATCAAAAGAATGTCTGAAGGGGAGACCTAAAGCAGACCATTCAGCTGCACCTCTGTGGATGGTAGAATATGTTTTGCTTCCCCTGATCCTATAATCTCCCTGCTTCCCAGGAACATATTTAAAGAGCATTTGAGGGACCATGGGATCGTTCCTCAGATGCACTGGCTGTTAGGTGGTTCTACCCCCAAGCAACTCATTTGCTTCACACACAAACATACAAAAGCCCAATTCAGGCATTTGATGTTCAGGCATTTCCTAAAAAACAGGCCACAGGTTCTTAACCAGAGGTACCACTGTAATGGTGTTTTCTACTTTGATGTAAACATATGGCCATCAGACATCAGGCAGTAACTAGAAATATGTCGGTGTGGACAGGACTGCCACCCAAAATGGCACCCGCTGTATCCCGTTCCATCCTCCCTCTCTGTAGCACCTCGTACAACCTAGCCATGTTTGGATATCATTTCTCCGTAATATCATTTCTCCGTAATAGGGACAGGGAGAAACTGAATTCAGTTTGCATTTAGAAGTGGAGTTACCTATTTCACACTTTGCAAAATAATACATGAACAGAAGCACAGCCATTCTTCAAAATTTGCATGTTCCAAAAATTTTGCAACGCAGTTCTACAGCCAAGTAAGGTGTACAACAATGCATGTACTAATTAAATTTTCATTAAAAATGAATATATTTGTAAAAATAACATGCAAAACATGTTATATTAGGGAAACATGTTATATTAGGGAAATGCTGGTGAATTTTCAATGGGACTTTTCTTTTTATGGCAAACTGATGTGGAGAACTGAAATCAGGTCTGGGAAAATGAGAAACTGAAATGTGTCCATCCCTATGGCCTCTCCCACTCCTACCAGTAACAATCAGGTTGCTGATTCACTTCCTCCTGGAGCCGGATTGGGCGACTCCTGCAGACCAATCAGGTTGCTGCCTTCTAGGATCCTACCTGCCTATTGTTCTAGGATCCAAGCTCAGTGCATAACAGTTCCTTTCAGTGTTTAGTCCTGCCCTGAATGCTTTGCATTTCATGCTTTGCAAATCTTCATTTATTAGCTTGCACAAAGTAATCATGTTACCAAATACGATTGTCTTGCATAGATGCATAATAATTAGAAGTCCAATTTATATGTAATTGAGGCCAGTCTGAAGTATCTCCAGGCCTCTGCTTTCCCTCTCCTGCATATGATGTTTGAAAAACGAATCGGAGGGAAACTCTCAAGCATTTTCTCCATTTAAAGTTCTCCCTCTCTCTTTGTTTCCTTTTAGGTCAAGCAACACAGGCAAATGGAAGGAAATTATGCGTGCAAAAAAGGCCTAGGGTATGTAGGCTTGCACTTTTTGATGGGAAAAAGGTAGCAAAAAGACAAAAACTGATCCATCGCGATAAAGGGGAGGATGGTCAGACAAAGCGTGCATTGGAAAGCAAAAGCCCCACTGCCCTGCTGAATGATGAATCGCCCTTTCCTGGGTCAAAAGATATCTCTTTTTCTCCATGGGCGACCGAGGATTAATCTCAAGCAAAGACATGGCGATTACAAATTACAGGCCAATTTCTGTTTTACCTGCTGTGACAAAGATTACTGAAAGATTGGTTCATTCACTGATGATGAGTTCTCTTATATGGTACATGCTAAAATTACAAAGGACCATGGGCATGATTTCTGATGCCTGATGGAATCAAAATAGCTTTCGGAAATTGAATGGGGAGTTCTTTCAATGAAGTAATTCTTGGGTGTAAGTTGATTTACTTACATTTTTTTTTCTTTCAAGAAGGCTTACAAGATGTTAATTGTGTAATGGTCTGAGAAGTGTAGAATATTCTGTTTCAAACAGAGGGAGATGATTCCTTCAGCAAGCTCAAAGGCTTCCACAAATGGTAAAAAAAAAGGGGGGTTGTTCATTTAAAAATTAAAAAAAATACAGATATGGTAAATATAAGTGGTTTTCATTTCCAAGAGTGAAAGTCCCATATTCACAGCTGTAGATAAGAACCCCAAATGTATCAACAATTGACAGATATCAACAGTTGGCAGAGATTCATGGTTGTGGATCTCAGCTCTGATTTGAGAGGAGAGGACAGAATCCCATTTGAACCCCTGGAGAGATCATTGGATGCAGTGATGAACTAAATTGACCAATGATATGACTTGGTAGGAGGCAGCTTTTTACATTCCTGTGCTTTCTGAACTTTGATTGGTGCAAAATAGGATATTTGTTTGCCTATTTATGACAACACTTTACGTTATACTTCATTCTGAATCCCAGGGCAGTATGGAAATGATAATTACAACAAAATACTGACAATGTCCAACATTTTAAAAACAAACAAACCACAATATAAATGGACAATACAACAAGAAGCCAAACTAAAAAGCAAAATCATAGCACATTTGAAAGTTTGCAACAGGCAACAATGCAATATGCTGCACCCTTGACAACTGGATATCTATGGATAGCAATCAGGATAGCTTTGTTTATTAACTGAAGTGTAGATTGCCGGGATCCGAAGCAAATCAGATCAGGGTTGGAGAGCTTGTCTAGACCAAGACTTCCTTCCCAATGGCTTATATCTTAACTTGGACCAGTATTGCATGGCAGCCAATTCAGGTGTCATAAGATTTTGATCTGAGAATGGAAATTGAGTTGAGGAATGACCTTGCATACCTCAATCCCCTTCTCATTTATTTGTTTAACCATTTTTAATCGATCCGTCCCCAAATAAGATAGATCCCAGGGTGGTTTACAATGCAATGAATAAAATAAGATTACTGTATCACAACAATAAAACGCAGGTTAAAAACTTATAAAGGAAACCAATAATGCAGCAATCAAAAGTTTTCTAAATGTTAAATATCATCACACACTACAGATACAGTGGTACCTCAGGTTAAGTACTTAATTCGTTCCGGAGGTCTGTACTTAACCTGAAACTGTTCTTAACCTGAAGCACCACTTTAAGCTAATGGGGCCTGCTGCTGCTGCCGCGCCGCCGAAGCACAATTTCTGTTCTCATCCTGAAGCAAAGTGCTTAACCTGAAGCACTATTTCTGGGTTAGCGGAGTCTGTAACCTGAAGCGTATGTAACCCGAGGTACCACTGTATAGCAGCAGCACTAAGAACAGAGCTGGCCCACCCATGAGGCAAGGTGAAGTGACTGCCTCAGGTGGCAGGATCCACAAGGGGTGGCAGATTTGGGTGCCACCATTTCCCCATGGCTGCCACTGCAGCAGCCACTGCATCTTATTCTCCAGCCACCGCCCCTTTCCAACAAGCAAGCACTGCGTTCCTTGCTGGTATTCTCCTCCAACTACTGCTGTCCCAAAATCCAGAGATTTCCAATGCACTCAACGTGGCTCTCCTATTCGGATTGTCAAAGGAGAATGCTGCATGGACAAGGAGGAATAAATGGAAGCACAAGGCGCTCACAAACCACATTAAGCCAAGGCATGAATGGTTCTGTATTGGCAGCCAGCGACAGATCCCACTTAGGTCTCTGCACAGATGCGCCTGTGGGCACACTGATGGTTGTGTTCTGCACTGGCTGGTGTTTCCAGAGCATCTTCAAAGGTATTTTGGGAAATGATGCACGACAAGATTGTTGTTTTTATAATAAAAAATCCTGAAGTGTTTCTCTTAGGGATTATAGGGAAAGAAGTCCCCCCCCCCAAAAAAAAAGTTGCTTATGTGTGTAACAACAACTGCTAGGATTCTTTTGATAATTTCTTCACAGAACTCTAGCCCAATGGTTGCCATCAATTTGATTTGAAATGATTTTATAATGAATTGATTTTAGAAAGCTGTATTATTTTACTGTTGTTAGCCGCTCTGAGCCCAGCTTCAGCTGGGGAGGGCAGGATATAAATAAATTATTATTATTATTATTATTATTATTATTATTAATGCGCGGATGTGGAAGGAAGACGTTCCCACCAAAGATGAAAGGAAAAGCAAGACAATGGACTATGCAGAACTGGCAAAATTAACAGCAAGATTGAGTCAATCTAATGGCAAGTGTTTTGTGGAAGAACGGATGTGTTTTTCAGACTATTTAAAAGAAATATTATGGTATGACAAACTCGCTAGCGGTATTTGAGCTATGACGAACAGAACAGATTATAGTATTGTGGATACGATTTAACAGATAGAAGATAGGCTGCAGCGGAAGGGGCGAAGCTACAACTCCATGGGTAAAGGGGTGGGAAGTTGACAAAAATGGGGGGGGGATTTAATGTGTATTGGATTGCATATGTTAGAAATGTTGAAACTTAATAAAATATAATTTAAAAAGAAAGTGTGCATTACAGTGGTCTAGACATGAGGCTACTAAGTGTCTGGATCACTAAACCCATAACTCAGTGGCAGTGCCATAATTCAGTGGCAGCTCACCACAGACACCTTTCATCAAACTTCTCCACCACCACTCCTTCTTAAGGTCACCAGCTTTGATGTGCTACAAACATCATCTCCCTCTTCCACTATTTTGAAAAAGAATTAGCGTCCATGCACCATATATTCCAAGCAGCCGCAGCACTGTAATGTGGCACTGCCCCGGGCATAATAGCTGCGCAGGAGTCGTTTTCGATACAAGGAGCACCCATGTGTGCTATTGCTGAAGCAATCATTGGAGGGGGAGGTATGGTGGTATCAAGCCAAATTACACACTGCATGCAAATGAGTGTAATTGTAGCACAATGGCTTTTTCCGTTCGTCTTTTTTTTTTTTAGCATGAAAAGTTGCTTCGGAGGAAGGTGGCGATGGAGAAAGTAAGAATGGGCCTAGACAGAGGGGCCCGAGCAGCTACCTTGTCCACAGCTTCCCCTTGGCTGTGCATCAAATCCATGCTTGTGAGAAACATGCCTTTGATTGAAACCCTATGGGGACATTAAAAAAAGGTAAAAGGTAAAGGACTCCTGGACAGTTAAGTCCAGTCAAAAGCGTCTTTTGGGTTGCGGCGCTCATCTTGCTTTCAGGCCGAGGGTGCAATGAAACACCATGATGAGTGCCAGAGTGCACGGAAACGCCACTTACCTTCCCACCACAGTGGTACCTATTTATCTACTTGCACTAGTATGCTTTCGAACTGCTGGGTTGGCAGAAGCTGGGGTAGAGCAACGGGAGCTCACCCCGTCATGGGGATTCAAACCCCAACCTTCTGATCAGCAAGCCCAAGAGGCTCGGTGGTTTAGACCACAGTGCCACCTGCATCCCTTATGGGGGACATAAGCCAGTCATTGCAGGGGAACTGCAGATTGAGAAGGAAGTTAAGCTCTCCTCCCTCTGCTTCAGTACTCTGCCAGTGGCCCCCTCTTGCAATGAATTTGTAAGCTAAAAAACAGCGGAGCATTGGGCTACATGCTGTTGTATTCAGTATGCACTTTGGCCTTAGGAGAAGGAGGCACCAGGAGCGCAGGGAAGGAGAGAGAGGCAGTGCACATGAAGTTTGGCTCACTTCAATACATGGGAAGTAGGCAAAGCTCCTAGATAGCATCAGCAAAATATATTTCTTTCTATTGTGGGGTAGCTGATCCTCAAAATCTGTTCCATTTCTTTCTTTCTTAAAAAAATAAAAAAGCTTATATGACTTTCATATGGCTGGATTTTTTTCCTCTCCCCAGTGAACCAAGGAAAGCACAAGTATTAAATAGAGTTTATTCTAGAGGAAAAGCAGCTTTTCTTAGATGTGTGATTACTTTAACACAAAGAACACACCAAAAAAAATGTGTCTCCTGGGGAGCAAGTCTTATTAGGCTGAAATAAGGTGCAGTGTCTCTCAATGCTCAGATCTCTATTTACTTTAATTGGTTTATAAATTGTTATCCTCGGATTGCATTAAATCTGCTTCACACCCACAGAATATGCAGAGGGACCAATATTGCCCTATAACTGTAACTTCTTCTGTAAAATACAGGCAGCATTACACCCTGAATCTTTTGATTTACAAGAATGTTCGGAGAGAGAGAAGAGAAAGAGGGAGAACGTTTTCCCCTAGAATAATAGGGTTTTTTTTATTTAAAGTTTGCACGCACATGAATACACACACACACAAAAGAAAACAGCCATCTTTTAGAAAAGACAACTGCCTTAATTTTTACTCAGTGGCAAAAAAAGGTGAATAGTACAAGGGCAGGGAGGTGTATTGCAATGATGAATGTATTGATAGGATATGGAGACATTGTGAAGCCAGTAACCATGTGTAAACTTGGGGGAATAAAGCTGTTTGAAAAGCTGATTTCTCTTAGTTTGAGGCCCTAATGCCTTGGTCTTATATCAAGCCAGATTATTAATCCATCTTCAGCAGTATCGTGTGACACTAACTGGCAAAGGCTCTCTGGGTTTTCAGAAAGGGGCGATTTCCAGCCATAGCTGGAGATAGCAGGAACTGAACCTGAAACCTTTTGCATGCAAAGTATGTTCTGAACCACTGACAAATCTCTACCCAGGATCTTGGAGTGCCAGTTAAGAGTGGGCAGTTGTGTACCAAATGAGCCAACAGTCTAACTCAATTTTTTAAAAGGCTACCAGAGGGAAGTGGGCAGCATCTCTCATCCTCAAAAGCCACCTTGGCTCATAGGGTGGAATCCACACTTGGTTTCTTATTCCATCAGCACAAGGATTTCTGCTTGTGCAACTGAACATGTTCCCCTTCTCCTCCCCACCATGTCCCCTAAATCTAGGGGTTCTCCCAACACATGGGAGCTGGGGAGTCTCATTGTACAAATGGAATCATAGAAGAAGCCACAAGGATCATCTCATCCAATCCCTTGCAATGCAGGAATCTTTCACCCAACATGGGGCTCAAACCCACAGCCTTGAGATTAAGAGTCTCATGTTCTACCAACTGAGCTATCCTTGCTCTAATGGGTTGCGATAGTTGAATACTGCCCATATTACGGTGTTGTTGGTAGCAGTGGTGCTTGCTGAGAGGTATAACTCTAGCTGGAGTCTCAAGGCAAAGTATAATAGTTGTCAGGGAGTAGAATTGATGAAAGGATTTGCTAAACTTCACCTAAAGGCTTTGCAAACTGGTCACTGGGTTACATTACAACACTCTGGTAACGTCACTTCAAGGCTTTCTGACTCTTTTAGCTAGATACCACTCTAAGGAAGCTACCATTCACCAAGGAGATCCCTCATGTCTAAATCCCCCCATGTGCATTTTAATGTGTCCGTTCCTGAGGTGGCATGGCTGCTCCTTCCAAAGACTAAGACCATTAACTCTAATGCAGTGTTTCCCAAACTTGGGTCTCCAGCTGTTTTTGGACTACAACTCCCATCATCCCTAGCTGGCAGGACCGGTGGTCAGGGATGATGGGAAATGTAGTCCCAAAAAGCTGGAGTTTGGGAAACACCGCTCTAACACACGGACAGAGGGAAATAATGTTAGTTAATGTTTTAAGCTATCGACTAGGTGCAATACAATTAGACAGCAGCGGTAATTTGTTTTCGGTCTCTGGGCTGTATTTATGTGAGCCTGTATCTGTTTTAACATAACACTGTAAACACTTAGAGCAGTTTGAGGCTTCCCCGGGAAACCATTGTAAGCGGGACCTGCGCCGAATGGTTTTTATGCCCGTTAAGTAAATAAATTAAATATGCTAATTAGCACCCTATTAGCTCACAGCAGGGAGTAATCCATGACACTTTCATTGGAAATAATCCTGTCATCCAGGAGACTGGTCTGTAACAAAACGCAAACTGGCCCCATTTCTTGCTTTTACTGATGGTGGATGGGGTCCAAATCACCAAGAAGGCATTAAGCATGATTCAGAAGATGTGACACGGAGTTGCAGAAATACCTCCCTCCAGACTCTCCCAAACTGGCACAACTCTACACTGGGATTTACTTGATCCAGAAGTGCTATCTTCCTTCAAAGGTACAGCTGAGGATATCTGAATTCGGCTTTCCTCCCCGCCCACCGCAAGAAAAAAAAACCCATCCCTTACAATCAGGTGGAATTTTAATTACTCTCCCAGAGCAGTCATAGAAGATGCCAGTTTCGTTTCCTTGTGCCACAGAAAACTCTTTCAGTTTCCATTACCACTGGTACTGGCACCCACCTCTGTACAAATTTGCTTTGTATACATCTGGCAACAATCTCAATAGTAGGCGAGAGCAAACTTGGGGTGGGTGGGTGGGAGAAGGAGAAACATTGGCAGGAACAGTGGAGTAGAAAGGGGTGGGCGGGGAGCCCAATAAAGGAACAGCATATTTTCCAATCTAGTATTTTTAAACATCCATTTCCAAAGAGCTTTGCGAGCTTAAGGGGATTAGGCACCATGACACATCTGTCAGGTTGCCACTGACTATGTCAAAATCTCCATCATGGCTCAAGTTATGCAATGAAGCTTAGTTATATTGCTGATATGCCGGCAACATATTTTCCATTCTTTATCATATTATTTTGTATGACTAGTTGTAGGGATTACCTGTGGATTTGCCACCTGCTGTTTAAAGCAAAGAAAAGGATTGGCTTGGTGGCTGTTTTTATTTAAAGGAAGGATGATTATCCTTAGAGAAGGACCACTTTAAGTGAGTTCCACATGCTTTTTAAGACATCACATGTAATGAGTTAATGGGGGGTTGTCTGGAATAGTAACCGTGCCATACAGATTTCAGGGGACATGAGAAAATGCCAAGACTCAAGATGAACCTAATGTTTGCTTACGGTATCATCACACAAGGAAGCCTTTTAGAGTGTCGTTTTGTTTTTCAAATTACATTCTCTGCTGTGTAATGATCTTGGAGAGAAAGGACAACCTCTTCCTGAAAAGGTTGTGCAAGCACAACCCACAACCAAATGTTGCATAGGAAACAGGCATAAAACAGGCATAGGAAACCTGTTGTGCTTCATATGTTGTTGGGTTAAAACTCCCCTATCCCTGATCATTATCCCTGATCATTGGCCATGCCAACAGGGACTGACGATCTGGAGGGCCACAGGTTCTGCATCTCGTTCTAGGGTGAACCTCTTCCCTCTATAGTCCAGGACACGAGTGGCGCTGTGGTCTAAACCACTGAGCTTCTTGGGCTTGCCGATCAGAAGATCGGCAGTTTGAATCCACACAACCAGGTGAGCCCCCATTGCTCGGTCCCTGCTCCTGCCAACCTAGCAGTTCAAAAACACACCAGTGCAAGCAGATAAATAGGTACCGCTGTGGCAGGAAGGTAAACGGTGTTTCCGTGCACTCTGGTTTCCATCACCGTATCCCATTGCACCAGAAGCAGTTTAGTCATGCTGGCCACATGACCCAGAAAGCTGTCTGTGGACAAACGCCTGCTCCCTTGGCCTGAAAAGCGAGATGACCCCCATAGTTGCCTTTGACTGCTCTTAACCATCCAGGGGTCCTATACCTTACCTTTATCGTTACTAAGGCCCTATTCCTATAGGTTTTCCTGTTCAAAGTGCCAGGAATGCCTTCCCCTGGAATAGTATAAGCCGTAAGAGGCTCAATGAGTGAATTCACTCTCTCTTGAATTGGAGAGTTAGAGGGGTTCTCAGGCTTGCAGTCAACAATTAACAGAAGTTAAATGTTTGTTTTAGTATAAGACAAGTGAGACCTAGAAGCTCTAACTAGGAAGGATGATGAAGAGGAGATCTTCTCTCCGTGCTGCCTCTGGAAGGCACTTGGTCCTTTCTAACTTTTCACTTTCTGCAGTATCGTTGCATACATGTCACCACACCCTCTACCCTGGTTTTCTTTCCCAACTTCTGCTCCAATATTGGGTTGATTTGGGGAGTGGAAGTTGCCCATAAGAGCAGTGTGTTGGATTGGGCCAATGGCCGGTCCAGTCCAGCATCCTGTTCTCACAGAGGCCCATCAAATGCCTGTGGGAAACCCGCAAGCAGGATTCGAGTGCAAGAGGAATTGCTAACGCATCACATGTTCCACTTTTTTCTTACGCTCTCCATCAACTTGTCTCTAGTCCCTTCTTAGAGCTAGTTCTCACCAAGGCAGTAAACTTGTTTCTGAGCTATTGCACTTCAGACAGTGGATTGGGGGTCACACAACAGGCAGTTTCTCCATACAAAACATGCCTTTGGTGCAGAAAACTAAACCACGGGGCTCTAGATGGACTCCTCCATAGTATGCTAGCTTTCTATATAAATGTCATCACAGTCATATTTTAGATTTCATGGCTGAGAAAAAACACCTATATAACCAAGCTTTCGATGGATTCAACTAATCATCCAAGTTTGAACTGAAGGTCGCCTAATATTCCATGACCCGCTTTCCCCAACTCCAGTTAGACGTTATGCAACTTGTACAAATGTATCCTATGAGGCACCCCAAAAATTCCAAGGTTCAAGGGTTAGCAGGAAGGAATATCTCATGTCACTACAACTACATATCCACTGCAAGCCGTCACTGGCAGAGGTTGGGTTGGCCAACGTGAATGTCAACAGAGCAGAGATATCCTCTTCTCAAGCTGATTGAGGGGACTTAACGCAGCATTCTGATGTTGTGGGGGCAACATAACAAGGAGCCAGGGTGTGGAGCCAAACACCCTCTGAATATTGAGGGGAGCCCTCATAAAAAGCATTGGAGGAGGGGGCAAAACTGCCTTGGCCCCTAGGAGCTAGCACATATGCAACAGAGTCAGTATCTTCAGCTCAGTTTTTTCTTTTGTCATGAAGCTCAGCATTCCGATTGTGAGATCATAGGAACATAGGAAGCTGCCTTATTGGTCAGTTATTGGCCCATCTAACTCAGTATTGTCTATGCCCTATGCTGACTGGCATTGACTCTCCAGGAAGTCTGGATAAGCCCTTAGAAAATGGAGGACACAACATTCCATCCCATTTTGACTTTCTTGTAATGCAGGCCTGCATCTTGCCCACTAGACTCAAATCAGCTTGAAAGGCATGGGAGGGTAGAGGGTGTTTTCTTGGCTGTCACTGCAATCCTTTCTCCCTTTATCCCGAACTTATTGAGTCTGCCTCAATTAGTCAACACCCTGCACCATTATTATGAACTAAATTATTATGAAGTCCCAACTCTCTAGCATCTAGTGGAAATCTAATGATTTGGGGGTACATAATATTTTGAGGGAGCGCTCCACAAGTGTCCAGATTTTCTGGTGGTCAAATTGTTTTGGACTCTGTGTGTGTGTATGTATACCAAATTTCAGCTTTCTGGCTCAGGCAAGAGCCCCCAAACAATTTTGATGCCCAAGTGATTCCTGAACATTACGCTCATATAATATGCCTTGTTAGAAGTCAGTCCACAGGCTCTCTAAGGGGACGTGTATGAATTGTGCAGCGGATATATGAGTCCACCAGGAATTACTCCTTATCATTAAAAAAGAAAATAAAAGGAAACTACCCCTGCATATGGATTTTATGATAGAAAGAACTGGGCCTTGTTCTTGAATGCAATTTTTCACAGTCAAAGACACAGATCAAAGAAGGCAAGCAGGCAGACCCCGCAACACCGCTGACCCAGAGCTGGTTCCAAAAAGTAGTTGCAGAACTAATAACCCAGCCTGCCAAGGTATAGGCCCTAGTGATGGAGAGTGGGGAGAAAAATCTGTTCCATGGTCTCCTGCAAATGTCAGCATACACCCTCGCTCTGTTTGGGCACATCTGTTGATTCATGACTTGAGAATAGCAAAACTGGGGGGGGGGGGGAGCAGCCAGCGTCTTGATGGTAGCATACTTTTTCCAAGCTCGGCTTTTGAGAAACACAATTGTGAATGAGTGAAAGTGATGCCTTGCAGGTTTGATGAAGAAGATTGAGGACCGTTTGGCATTGACCTGCTTTGCTTTGCATGTGGGTATGTGGAACTTCACTTCTGCTTTCTGCTCACACGGGCACCAGAGAAAGACGACACTCTGACTGCTTTTGCACATTTTCAGTCACCAGGATGGTGGGGCAGCTGAGTAGAGGGAGAGAAATCTTTCATTTTCTCAGAAACCCATACGTTCAATATATCTGTCTTGCCTTTTGAGCCTGGTTTGTGAGAGGAAAACTCGCAACCTGGCACAGGGATTGAAGAAACAGAGAGAAAATCCCAATTGACACTTTAAATTAGACATGTTTTGCAGGCTCGCCTGAGATGGCAATTACCCCAGCTGCAGATCCTACAGACGGATTGCAGGCAAGAGTACTGACTGCTACTAGGTAATTCTACCTGCTAATTACTTGGAAGGATTCAGATTCTAAACAACTGACCTGAATGTATTCTTGGGTTCTGGGACCTATTAAAGAGGGGGGGATACTTTTTAAAAGGCACACAGTGATGTTGACAGAAACTCTGGAGCTGTTGAAAACCTATCAAAAATGTTCTTGCCGCTTAATGATGAGAGTGCTTCAGCCAGCTGGAGATTCCCCAGACATTTGTGTTTGCTAGTAGTTAACAATAAGGAAAACTTTATTAGTGGCAGGCAGAGGGGGTTTTTATTATTATTTTAATGCTGACTGTTTTAAATTTTTTTTTTAAAAAAAACCGCTAAGCTATGTTCAGTGTATGCCAAGTGCAATGAGAATTGTAAAATGGGGAGCTTTGACTATGTGGTCATCAAGCTTTGCTGGGCCACAACCCAGTGATTCCCCCAATACTTTTAAATTTGCTACTGAATTGGGAGACGAAACAGCCCCATCTTCTTCCACAAGGACTGCCAGCTGACCACAAGGTAGACAGAACCAAGAGGTGAAGCATTTCAAAGCATGGAGTAGCTACAGTGTCAGACTAGGACTGGGGAGACCAGGGTTCAAATTCCCACTCAGCCATGAAGCTCACTGGGTGGCCTTGGGCCAGTCACTGCCTCTCAGACTAACCTACCTCACAGAGTTGTTGTGGGCACTATTTTCCCCCCACCCACCCCCCCAAGAAAAAGTTGTGGCAGTAGGTTGCCAGGCAACTCAGAGCAGCCCTGAGCAGATGTCGGTTTGACAACAGCTGCGTTCACCGCCTGTGGAGGTGCTAAAAGCTATGGCATGCTTTCTCCCTAGCTTGTTTGGGGGGTCGCCCCTGGTTCTGGTGCAGGTCAAATAAATGTGCCCCCACCTTCCTTGTTCTCTTCAGGCAAATGGCTAGGGCAGCTCAGAAGGGCCCTCACGCAAACACACATACAAGCAACGGTAGAGGCCTAGCTGGAAAGCGTAAAGCCCCTTGCCGCTACACGGGAGATGGATTGAAGAAAAGGAAATACAAATTGGCCCTGCCTCTTTGATTAAGCAATCACAACTAGGAGTGGCTAGGAGCTAGGTGGAGTCATAGATCTAAAAAGGAATGTAGAATCACACACACTGCCCAGTTTCCATTTTGACTTGAAATGTTTGTTTTGGGCTTCTCATAAGTACGTTAAGGCAAGAAGCAGGTGTGGCGGGAGTGCTGGCTCGCAATGGTGCCCACCTGAGAGGTGCCAGAACTGCACTATGGCCGGGGAAAAGCACTGGTTGTGGGGATTAAATGAGGAAGGGGATAACCATGCATGCCACCTCAAGCTCCTTGGGGGGAAGGTGGGCTATAAATGCAATAATTAAAATAACTAAATGGAAGAACCTACTAATGTCTGCAAGCCATGCTAATCTTGAAGGCACAAGATCAGGGCCTGGTTCAAAAAGTTGGCAACCTGTTTACCACTAGTATGGCCAGATGCAATAGGAAACAGGGCTCCAGCACCTTTAATAGTTGTGTAGAAGAGGGAATCGAAACAGGTACATCTTGTAATGCAAAGACTAGCGAAAGTTCTCAGTTCGCACATCCCTAAATAGCCAACGAATTCTACCTAAAGCAAAACAAAAAAACAAATTCAGAGATTCCTGTTGAGGCAGAAACAACCAAGTGATTTCAAGGGAAACCAAGGGAATCTTAAGAAGACTAGTGAGACCCAGCCACAGCAGAGTGGCTTTGCAACGGCAACCATCCCTCAAACATAACATGATTTGGCCCTGATTTAAAACCTCACCTGTGTATTTGCCACCCAGACAGAAATTCTTCCAACACCCTATTTATGTCTCATGCATGGAATCCTAAGATGCACCAGGCTTGGGGTAAAAGAGGAAGGAGCAGAAAATCATTCAGAGTTTCATCCCTCTGGAAAGGTGAGAACAATGCTGGACTCCTGCTCATCTGGTACCTCCGTGACCAGAGGTGCTCAATCTTCTACCACAGAGGCAGCCTGCTGTTTATAATCTCATAAGTATTTCTGAGTGATTAAGTACAGCAATGCGCAAGGGAAGGGTGCATTATTTACTGTGAAAAGAGACGGCTTGCGATGACAGTTATTACTTTTCAGTAACCCTCCTCAGGAAATACCAGAGAGCGACGCATCTCTCCACAAGGACTTGCCTAACATTACAAATTCACCAGACCAGTGAAGTGTGGGAGAATTTGTACACTCTCGCACTCGCACTCTTCTCTCGCTGTTAGCCCGTTGAAAGACAGAATCACTCCCTTTGTGAAAGGAAATGTGCGAGCAAAGCAATGCAAAGGACGCAGTATCTACTTAACAGAAATTCCCCACTCCCCAAAGAAAATGCCCCTCTGGCTGTTGTCTATATGCTGCGCTCCTCACAATTGCACTGCTGACTGTTGTTTTAAGATTCCATTACCTGTTTTATGACTCATTTCCTACCTCCGTATCAAAAATGCATGTCCAGATACCTCTGAGCCAGCCACTGGAAATGGCCTGTTCAACAGCCTGCAAAAGTATTTACCACCTTGAACGTCTATGGAGTATTTAGAAACATTTTGTACAGCTCTAAAGAAGCACAAAGTTCAGGCTTGCACTGCCTGGCAGAAATGAGGGTCCAGGAGAAACAGCGCGTTCATCTTCTCTATTGCCCAAAGTTTTAGGTTCTGTTTGTGTTAGGGGGACAAAGAAGCCGCAACAGGTGTATATGTTCCCAATGTCTGCTCAGTTTGCAAGACTCTGGAAGGAATGGGGCTTTGGGGAAATACAACTCGGTTGTCATATCTGGTACCTGGGTATTATAAATTTTGTGTGGATAACAAGGGAGAAATGGGGGCGGGAAATTGGTGGGCCAATTTCATTAGAACAATGAAGCAAAGTGTTAGCTGGCAACCAGAATGCATCTTCATCTGCATGGTTGCAGCTGACTCTGTTCGAAAATGTACACAGACTGTAACAAACTCTTACATGAACTGCAGCCAAAGACCTAAACTACTGGCCTGGTAGAGATGCAGTACATCAGCAGATCAATGGTCCAGCTAGATGGATATCTAGCTCCCTAAGGCCTACAGAACATGCTTCCCCCCTGCTACTTGAAAGCCTTTTAGGTTGACACCCCAGGTGTAATGATCTTTGGCAGGCAATCAAGCAGAATTGACTCTCCAGCAGTTTTATGTATGTTCATTTACAAAAAGGCACATCCAGAGCACAGCTTCTCGCCTGCTCGCATTGACAATAGTTGGTTAGTCTAAATTTTTGCCCCTCCCACAACAGGAAGGACGCCAAACTCCTGTCTTTCCCCTCTTGCCCTTCCATTGCCATCTGATCTTATCCAGACGCCCAGCACAGGGATTGAGAGGATGGCCTGTCCCCTCCCCACTGTTACTCGACACAGACTCAGACCTCTGCTTATCTGCTGATTGCCTAGCAATGTTCTGGCTGCCTTCCAACTCTTCTTCTTCTTGAGAGCTAACAGAGTCTTCCCCAGGAAGTGGGGTTGAACTGCCCTTTCTTGACTCTGTCAGCCAACTCTCATCTGCAGTCAGTCCCTCATTCGTTTAGTTCAATTTCTGAGTCTAACTCTTCTCCTGCGCTCTGGGAGGCCACGTTCCTGACACCAAGGATCAAACCTGGGACTTTTCCCAAGCGAAGCATGTTCTCTAACACTGAGCCTCAGTGTTCATGAGTTGCTCTTCTCTCCTGCTCTGTCAGCAGTCGGTGACAGCAGCCACTAACTGTAACCACTCCAACAGTACTTGAATGTGCTTAGTTTGGATGTGTGATCACCTAGATTCACACTTGTTTCAAAGCTCCCTTTCTGTTCCCCTCCGCCATTCAGAACACCACCGAGATGTATCTTCTTAGAGGAACCTGTAAAGAAAGAAGGCTTGGGGAACAGACTTGCAGGGCTACAAAATATGTGAGCTGGACCATGTAGCAAGGGAAGGGTGTGTGTGCCCACAGAACTTGCAGACAAGGTGAGGCTATGTTGGTTCAGCAAAAGCACATTTTCTGAGAGGTCAGATTTAAGTGAGGATTTTATATCTACTGCTTTTGGTATTTGTTTTTTACTGTCGCTACAATAATTGCTTTTATTTCTAATGTTTTTGATCTGTTGCCTATTTGCTTTACGGTTCTCTTTGGTAAAGCTATCTTGAAAATCTAGATTTGAAGACACATTTTCAAATAAATAAAATAAAATTTAAATGAGGAGAGGGGGCATACACAAAGGTAATTTTTGGCCATGGGCTTAGCAGATGTATTAGATGGTATATTGCTTCACTTACTCCAAAAAATGTTGATAAGACAGCCTTGCTTGCTGCATGCTGCGGTCTTCCTGCTCATTTTGCCGATTATGAGGATTATTATAATTTTCAAGAGCTTAGAGCTCAGCCAGAGCCTCCCAGCTCTTGTCAGTTTACTAGTACATGGTCTTTTAACCTGGCTGGATCTACACCTACTTTTTGAGCGTTGTTGGAATGATATTAGAAGTAGTGTTCTAGAACGTCAGAACCAGGAAAGCCCTCTTTGGTTTCTCTTTCACTTTGTTTCCATACCATCCACCTGGTTTCTGGTAGCTGGTGTCACATTTTAATAATGCATAACAAGACCATATATGATTAAAAAAAAGAGTAAAGGAATGATTCTAAGTATTAAAAACCAGGAGAGTAGATCCACCCCGGTGACTAAAAAGTATGGTGGGATAAAGGCACAGACTGGACTTAGGGTGTTGGTGGTGCACACAGAATTTTTTAAAAAACAAGCCCCACATATTAAAAGCACTATCCTAGATGTTAAGAGGGTAAGGCAATAGGCAGCTTCCCTTTTCTACTCTGCGGGGGGCAGCCGTATCTACATGGAAATTTTGTTGGCAGAAAGTTGGGTGCAAGGCTTCTAGCCTCGCTGCGACATCTACTGAGCCAAGTGCTACATGCAGTGGGTCGGTCGTGTGGTTTTCTGCGAACTCTCCACATTGGCTGGAATGGCAAACCTAGTCAGATAAAACATGACATATAAATCACTTAAAATAACTGGTGCGAACAAAGCAGCATTATTACAGTGGTAAATTGTGCATGAACCAGGTGACTTCATGGAGCTTGCATCGTTCCTGGCAAAACATCTGAGTTTGCTTTCATCACTGCAAAAACATCTGCCTGTCACTGGGCTGTTGCACAGCTGGCTGCGAGGCCTGGAGCAGGGAGCATAGGAATGCCCTCCCATTAGACCGAAATGGAAAGTCTGTAAGCTTCCATGGCACAGGAACACAGGAAGATGTCTTGCAGTCCGTCAGAGTCATGGTCCCTCTTGCTCAATACTGTCTGCTTCGACTGGCAGAGACTCTCCAAGGTTTTGGCATGAATCTTTCTGTGTGATATTTACAATGCAGTCAAACCAACAATGCATGTTTGCTAGATAGGCTCAGGATGGGAGCTGAAGCTCAAAGAGTTTTCCTGTAAGTGTGCTAGAGAGAACTCTGAGAGACACTCCCACTGTGCCCTGACAGGGGGAAAGCATAGCTACATATCATCTCCTCACCTGGCTGGGCACTTTCTCTTTGCTCTTTGCTCTTTCAACTCATTCCAGCAATGTAGAACATATGCTAAGTCTGAGCCACAGCTCACACTCAGTCTTGAACTAGGCCAAAGTATGTAACTGGATCGCCATTTTAAGTCTGCCTAAACAAAGCTGCTGTATCTGTTACCCTTTGACAAGTATTCCGAGTGAGTGTATGTTACTTGTTGCCTTTTACAACAGTGCTTTCCAAACCGTGTGTCACGACACATCAGTGTGTCGGCTGCAGTGTGTAGATGTGTCGCATGAATGCTCCTCGTGCTCCTCCCGGGAAAAGGAGTTAGTGTAACCTCCAGTTTGCAAGTAAAACTGAATTACTGTGTTGCGAAATGATGAACGTCTAAAAAGTATGTCGCCAACATGAAACATTTGGAAAGCTCTGTTTTACAAGATTGTTTGTGTGATTATTGTTTTAAGGGGGAGAAAATGCCAGGAGAATCCAGTCTGCCTCAAAGCATCCTGGATTACTTAAACTGTGTGATACCCCAATTCCATTCTCTGTTGCTCCCGGACTCACGCAGCTGGGGCTGCCAGTTGGCTGGTTCAGAAGCCCAGCAAAATTTGACATCTAAAGATGGTGGTGTGAGTTTGTTGTACTGTCAAGAAACAGATGAAACAGAATTAGGGGAGCTGCTGGAAGTGTAAACAAGTAGATGGATTTTTCTTCTTTTTCTTATGCAGTGGACTTGTAAGAAAATGAGGGCATTTTGGGAAATGGTATATGACGAGATGAAAAAGATGTTTAAAGTGCTTATACTTTTTAAAAAAACCAAAACCCTGAAGCTTTTCTCATAGGGATTATAAGGACAGAAGTTCAAAAAAAGATGATTAAACTGTTTGTGTATGTAATGACAGCAGGTAGGATTCTTTATGCACAAAAATGGAAGGAAGAAGAACTTCCCACCAAAGAAGAATGGATAAGTAAAGTGATATATTATGTGGAATCAGCAAAGATAACAGCTCAAGTAAGAGAACCAAATGATGATTGTTTTGTAGAAGAATGGAAGCCTTTTTCAGACTATTTAAAGGAATATTATAGCATGATGAATTCACAAGTAGGATTTTAACTGTGAGCAACAGAATGAATGAGAGATTATTGTATTGTTATTATGGTATAAGAGAGAGAAGATGGGGTACAGCAACGGGGAGAAATTAAAAACACCATGGAAAATGGGATGGGACGCCAACAAAGCAAAAGGGGAAAAAATACTATGTATTGGAATGTCTATGTCATTTTTTAAAAATAAAATGTAAGTGGGGGAAAAGAATTGGAGGGCATAAAAAGAGGTATATTCAAGTTTGAAATAAATAAAATCAACAGTGCCTCTGCCTTACCACTTTCAATGCCCTGACCACAAAAAAGCGTCTCCAGCCAACATTCAGAGGCATTTCAGAAGCTAAATGTAATGAAGTATGTGTTGAAATGATGAGCGGCTGCATGGAAATGAAGGCTGGATTTCTTCTGTGTACATCCTCTTCATCCTGTGCTCATAGGTAGAAACTGCAAATTCACGGGTCCCAGGGCAGCACCATTCAACGTCAGCAGGAGTGCTCTGGTAGAAGGCAGTTGTGGGTTGCAGTTTGACATCCCATAACACATTATTCCAGGGAGATTGATTTCAACGGAACATGGATACAAATTTGACTGGACTCAGAACTGCAGCCACGCTTTTTAAGTATCTTCTTGGGGTTTTCATTCATTTATATCTATATCCAGTGCTTTTTTCTGGGGGTATGCAGGGGTACACATACCCCAAAACATTTTGTGAATCTAAGTTTGGCCTCATTGAAGGGCAGCATTTCAGTATGAGTAGGAAAATGAGAGTACCCCTAAACATTTTTTAGAAAAAAGCATAGGGATTTTTTAAAATGGCTGCTGGGAAATAAAAAAAGAATCAAGCTGAGAGTACAGAGAACATGTAAAATAAAATGTGAGGCTCAGAAATGCCAAACACAAGACAGGGTTCTTTGTATTTAAAAATAATAATCATAAATTTAACTGTCCTGGCATCTTGTTTCAATTTGGGAGGCCTGGTAATTATTAGACAAATCCAGCCATATTTAGTCATGGCTCTGGGTGTACTGTCTCATATTCATTACGACACACAAGATGACAGACGAAACTGTGATTTTTTCTGTATCTGTGGTTGGCGTGTACGTGTTTTGGAGCTTCCTGAAGTTTCCGGGTTTTCTCCTCAACTGCTGACATAGCAAGGTGTGAGGTGATTAAAGTCTGCCTTGTTCTGCTCCACCCCCAGCATCTCTTTCTCTACATTCATTTCCTAATAATGATCCTAAATACTACACGGGGGCAGTAGGGGACTGAGTGAGTGGTTTGGCCTGCAGCTATTTAGCTGAGGGGTCCATTTGTCCTAGGTCCCAGAGACTCTTACTTGTATGTAAGAAAGAGATTTATTTATTTTTATGCAAGGTAGGATACAGGCTGAGCAGCAGACACAGGGCCCAGGCATACAGTTCAAGAGCTAGAAAGTGTTAGTTTCTGTTTGCCACTGAGCAGCTGCTTGGAGTCGCAAGGCTCTGTTTACATTCCAGAGACAGTCCAGGCTGTTGGACGTCTCATGGGAGACGGGAGAAGGATGTGACGTTAGTGGTTTCCTGTTCCTTTGTTCCTTTGTTGCAGTTGCTCTCTGCTTTCATAGAGAAAGGATGTATTTTTCTTTGCTGTCTGCGTAGTTAAGAAATAAAACTCCCAGCATGTAGCTCATACTATCTCATCCTTCCGCGTGCTGCTCTGATTCTCTGCTGGATGGGAATGTGCCTGAGGCCTCATCAAAGGCTCAGGTTGTTAATCACGTCGGAGGGCGATTCCGAAAGATGAGCTTTATCAACTCGGTCATAACGGAGATGCCAACAGAAAGGAGGGCAAGAAGCTCAGAACTGGACAGAAGTGACGAAGGTGTCCTAACAAGTTTCCATACCCTGCCCACCAACTTTTTAAAGATGAGGTACGGCAGGCTCACTTGTGGTAATGTCGGGGTTGCAAACAAATGCTCTGTTGGGGTGCGTGGGTAGGTCTGCACCCACTGCCATAAACTGCCAGTCAGAGTTGACGATATGGACCCAGAAAGACCAATGGCTTCAATCAGAAGAAGTCAGCTTCCTATGTTCGTATCTCTTTTTATTTTACTACCACCATCAGCACATATTAATGTCATCATAAGCTACAGGCACACTTTTGTATTTCTCACCAAAAAGGATGTGACAGGTAAAATGTTCAATATGCTATTCTTTGCAAATAAACATTTTTTAATACAAAAAGCTACATGTAAACTTTTATTAACATCTTCACTGACATGGTTCAATGTGTATGTGCTGCCTGTCTGTTCTCCTGTCTGCTATTCTGGACCTTGTGCTGGATGTGCAGAGAGAGAGGACAGTGGGCAAGTTGGTACACATGCTGCTGCTGAAAGGCAGCTCTCAAAATTGTTAGCTCTACCTGGATATGTATATAAAAAAGACCACTTGCCAATCACAGCTCTGACATCACTCATTGGCTAAAAGCCTGGAAGGTGGGGACTACGAACCTACAAAGTCATTTTACAGAAACTGTGGGGTGGAGGGGAGAACACATTTCAGCTTATAACTTTTGAGTATGTAGGAACTGACTTTTTTTTAAAAAAAATGGAAGCCAAGACTCTGAGGCACCTGTTGGGCTTGGGCCAATCTTTAGTAAATGCTGACACTAAATTTTCTCTGATTAAACATGTCAACTTCGCCATCTCAGTCAAATCCAGTAATTTTAACAACCATTCCTCCATTGTTGGTAATGATGAGTCTTTCCATCTTCGTGCATATAAAAGTCTCGCTGTTGTAATTGTATATTGAAATAAAGTTACATAGCCTTTTTCTAATTGTATATCCATAGCTCCTGGCAGGGTTCTGGTTTTGAGTTGAAAATTAGCCTTCAGAATACTCTGTATCAGTGTATGCATTTGTATCCATTTTTTAAAGCTTTTTTACATGTCCACCAAACATGATAAAATGTCTCTTCATGTTCAGAAAAGGACAACAGTGACTTTGAAAAAGAGTGGGAACCTTTTATATTATATTTGCAGAAACAAAAAAAGAACATAGACTTGATGGCAGAATTTAAATAAACATACAGACTTTTTTTATATATATAGAACATTTAAAACAAAAAAGAAACAATATTGGTGGAATTGGTGGAAACAGCAGTATATGATAAGGGTGTAGCAAACCAGAAATGGAAGCTGGGGGAAGCCTGGGAGGAAAAGGGATGAAGATTTGTAACATGTATGTTATTAATATGAGATGTTTGTTAAAATACAAAAGAAAGTTAATAAAAATTTATTATTTTAAAAAAATGTCTCTTCATGTTCTTTACACTTTACACAAGTATTTGAGATGGAATCCCATTTTCAATACTGTTTGCAGCTGCAAAAGTTTTTGGGGTGATCACACTGCCTGATTTCCATCCACCACATGTCCCACAGCTTCATGCAGAAATCATGTAATATTTTATACCACAGATGTTTCAGCTTATTTTTGTGCCCTGCCTTTGTTGCTCTATGGTGCCGCTACACACAGCAATGACTGCAGTAACACTGGGGAAGCACCACGGAACAAAAATTACAGTAGGATGGTGTGTGGACTTTCCACTATAAACCCAACACTATTATTGCATCAATGACATATTGCAGAAAAACGTCAGTCGGGGGGGTGGGGCACTATGGTCACATCCCTTTAAAGTAGAAGCTCCTTGCTATCAGGCATGGAAAATAAGAATAAATCCAAGTTATGTTTTGGAACTGCTGTTTCGAAGATCACAGTATATGTTGCCATGACACTGTTGTAGAGTTAAGCTTACGCAAAAGAGCTGGGTCACACAGTAGCGATGAAATAGATTTATCTCAGATGTGTGTTCTCCAGATTCCCCCTAATTTCCATTTCCTTTCTTATAAACCTTTCTTATGTATAGAATTCTGCTTTTGCAAAGCTAAGCACATATTCATGTTCCACTTGAAACCTTTGCAAATGCAAACTGCCAGAGAAATATAAAAGAAGAGTAAAAAAATAGATTGGGTGGGTGGGGGGGGAGCAGTTGTTTCCTGATAAAATGATAATTAAAAGGTATTTCCCTCTGTGCTTCAGAGAATTTTAGAAGCACACAAAAAGGAAGTTGTTTTCCTTGGCTGTGTATTCCCAATACAAAAACAAGACGTGGGACAAAGATGAGAACGTGCAAACACTCAGGAGTGACCCTGCTGTGGAAGCACACACATAGAAGAGAAGAAGAAGAGGAGTTTGGATTTGATATCCCACTTTATCACTACCCAAAGGAGTCTCAAAGCGGCTAACATTCTCCTTTCCCTTCCTCCCCAACAACAAACACTCTGTGAGGTGAGTGGGGCTGAGAGACTTCAGAGAAGTGTGACTAGCCCAAGGTCACCCAGCAGCTGCATGTGGAGGAGTGGGAAAGGGAACCCGGTTCACCAGATTATGAGACTACCACTCTTAACCACTACACCACAAAGGCTCCACACTGGTACATAGCAATGTACCAGCTTCTTCTCTGAATCCAGCTACAGTGGGATAGTTGAGCAGAATTTGGATTTGTGACAGGAATTTTTGTCTGAACAGTGTGACAAGGCTTTTAAAAATCTTGGTCCTATCAGGGGCGGGTTCCATTTGGGATTCAGTTGCAAACCCTCCAACATTTCTCCCATGCAAATAGGGGTATCCTATATAATAATAATAATAATAATAATAATAATAATACCCTGCCCGCCTGGCTGAGGTTGTATAGCTACTTGGTTCAGGGGTCACATAACTCCATACCCTCCAATATTTCTCCTCTGATTGGACTAAGGACGTCCTAATGAAAAGTGGGACATTCTGGGATCAAATCAGAAACAGGTATGGCTTTTGTAAATCTGGGACTGTCCCTGGAAAACAGGGACACTTGGAGGGTCTGCAGTTGAGGTAAGAAAATTATAAAGCTGCTGTATACTGAAACAGACCATTGGTCCATCTGGGTCAGAACTGTCTGCAATGAGTTGCCGCAGCTCTTCAAAGCTTCAGAAAGGAGTCTTTTGCAGACCACCACCACCACCCAAAAAAAGTCAGGAACTGAACTTGGGATTTTGGTGTGCTTTACCACTGAGATACAACAATTCCAATTCTTATTCTTAACAATAAATCTTAACACGTGTAGGTGTCAAGTGTCAAGAGCCAGCGTGGTGTAGTGGTTAAGAGCGGTAGTCTTGTAATCTGGGAAACCGGGTTCGCGTCTCCGCTCCTCCACATGCAGCTGCTGGGTGACCTTGGGCTAGTCACACTTCTCTGAAGTCTCTCAGCCCCACTCACCTCACAGAGTGTTTGTTGTGGGGGAGGAAGGGAAAGGAGAATGTTAGCCGCTTTGAGACTCCTGAAAGGGAGTGAAAGGCGGGATATCAAATCCAAACTCTTCTTCTTCTTCTTCTTCCAAATTAAACTCGGGGGTGGGGAGTGTTTGGTCTAGACTGGTCTAAAACACAAGGGATTTTAGCAGGGTTGCAAGCTTCAGGTTACAGCCCTCTACACACTTATGCTGGAGCATAGGTATATTATTCTACTGTCAATTGGTATTACTGGTTGGTTAACCAACTAGTTGACTAATCTATGGGATTGTGAATTAAAGACACTTGTTTGCATTTGAGACTCCTTGCTTCTGATTTGCAAAAAATATTGCAGATGGGTTTTCTTTCTAACAAAAAAGGCTTTTGTTATTTCACACTCATTGCAATAGCTTAAACAGGCACCAATATGGAGAATTTCCAACAGGTAGCATAAAAATCTACTTCCATTTAAGTAAACAATCCTCTGATTAATCAGTGTACAGGCTCCTATGACTTATTTGGGACACAAGGACTTAATTTGGGTTGTATAATTTTGTATAATTTGTATTTTACTTTTTCCTCCTTCCTTAAAACACTGTAACTTTTAAGTCATTAAATAAGAAGACTTACTTTGAGCGTCTCTGTTTTTAACATAGAAGAAAAAGCAAAAACGTGTTAGAAATGCAAATGAGCATTCTAGCTAGCATAGGCTTGCATTCAAACTCAAAAACAAGAGTCACTTTAAGTCTTGTGTGCTTTATAATAAAACAAAAACAAAAAAACCCACCCTCAGGGCCTGCCCTACCATTAGGCAAACTGAAGCAACTGCCTCAGGTGACAGGAAATATGGGCACAAGAGAGATGTTGGAAAACAGAGCTGTGTCTTCCTGCCCCAAACTAGCCTGCTGGAAGAAGCTGTCCCTTCACTAGTGTCTAAGATTCAACTGTCATTTTGGTCAGATTCCACAAGGAATAGGAGAGGGGCGCCATCTTGTCTTTCGCCCGAGCAGCAAAATGCCAACCCTGAATTCCCTTAGTTGCAAATACAAGTTCTGAACTGAGTTTTGCTCCAGCTGGCAGTTATTTGAGCTATTTGAGAATGTACTTGTTGTTAGGAAGTAGAAACAGGCCTGGGAATTTCCAGCTGCTCTGGCAAAGAGTTATATACCAGTTCATCAAGCCGGGCAACTACTTTCAAGGGCAAAAGTTTCCATTTCATCTCATACAGGCCTCAGACATGAAAGAAGGAAACAAGAGGTATAACTCTAGATTCCCCCAAGCAGCAGCGTGACAAGCCAGTTCAAACTTTAGCTCCTGCAATTATGGCACATTAGGACCTACTGCATTTCACCGCTTGCACCCCGCATAACTTCCTACTGACTGCGGAATAGTAACTTCCTGCAGACAATCAACATCCCGGGTACTCCTAGTTATAGGCTGTTGCCAGGCAAAACCCATTTGCGCTTTGCAGGAAAAGGGAGGGAGAAAGAGAAAAGCCCGCTTGCTCTCTCCGTCTAGTAAATAAAACAGAAAAACCCTGCCAGATTCCACCATTGTTAATCTGCTCTCCTCAAGAAAAGTGAGGTGGAAAGTAATATAGACTGTAAATTCTTTGTCCCAGCTGGAAAGCTCAGTTCAGCCGCACTCTGTGTCACTTGTGAGGATGTGGTGTGATTTGTTAACAGCCATGATGGGTTTTAGAAAAAGGGAAGAGCGGGGAGAGACAGAGAGAGAGAGAGAGAGAGAGAGAGAGAGAGATGCTTTCTCCAAGCAATACACAGTCAGAGATACATCTGCCTTGTTTGCATTCCCCCTGTTACTTCATAAGGGACGTCGCCTGCCCTGGAATCTCTCTTTTCCAGCCGCCAAGTGTTTGATGAGGGCCGTTCCTTGTTTAAGCTCAAAGAACCGGCAGGATTCTCATTCCCTCCTGCCGAGTGGCTGCCATGGCCTCAGTCGTCGGCAGAGTCGCACACATAAAACATACAGTCATGGTCCATTTGCACTAGGCATGAACCTCCTTCCTGGGATTTACCTGCGACTGTCGCAGTTGACAAGCACTCGCTGTTGGGAACGTGCGGGAGTCAAGTGTCCAGAGGAGCTTACAAGCAGCCGCCGCTGCAGAAAGCGTGGGGCCTGACTCTGGAGATGAGCTCGACAAAAAGGGCAATTTCGTTTATGGGTATTAGAAGCCTGGCTGCGCTGAGGACTAAGATGCCTACCAAAACGCTTGAAATGGAACGCTGAAACAGGGATTACATGGGATCTGGATGTTTATAAATTCCTGCTGTTTAGCCTCTTTCTGCACCAACAGTGCTCAGAATGTTTAAGGGACGTGGTGCCCAACCAAAATGGCTTATATTCAATTCTGCTTATATTCTGCTTTTTAAAAAATATATTATTATTATTATTATTATTATTCATTCATTCATTCAATTTATGTCCCTCCCTCCCACCCCAAAGAGCCCAGTGTGGCAAATGCACAGATATGTGGATCAACTGGATGTTCATATTTTTCACCTCAGTTTGTGATCCCCCCCCTTAAGTACTCATAAAAATTCACCAGCATTTTAATGCGAATTTCTCCCAAGATATGTGTTTGAATGCAATGCTGCATAACATAATGGATTTTGTATGTTATTTTCATGAATACATGAAGTTTATATATACTATACCCCAGCATATGCATTTTTATACACATTAATTGGCTAGAGAACCGTATTGCAAAATTCAGGAAAAGGCGAATTGTGAAGGATCGCAATGTTTCAATTCACTTCCCCCCCCCCCCGAAAATAAAAATGAGACAGGTTTTCCTTTTGACGTGAAACAATTTTCTATCCCATCCTTAGTATCATCACTGTTCAATGGGTCTCAGTTCTGCTGTGCATACAATTATGTACAAATATATGCCAGCATACTTTATTCTGTTTTTACTAGCAACTGAATGGGCAACTACTTAGAGAAGGCACTGAAGGCCACAGGCCACTGTCGATGTGCATTTGAAGCTCCATGTGATTTTAAAAATCAGAGGTCCTGCCTGGGGCCTGTTCATTTGTTCTATATGCTGAACGGCTATTGTTAAGAACAAGCGAATGAGTCTGTCTACCAGGTATATAGGCCAAAGGCACAACCCCTCAAAAAAAAGGAAAGAAAATGGAGGTGATTGTTTCACCGGTGTTGATAACATTGCTATGGTTACTAAGGGGTATGGAAAAGTAACCACAACAAATATTCTTCATACACTGGGGTTTTCGTCTGCAATTTGATTTTGAATCTAAAAGTGGACTTTTAAACCTTGCTGAGAATTATTCATTCCCACCACACACACATGCTGAAATCCAAAACTCTCACCGGTTGCCGACCTAACAACATAAAGCAGATTCAAGCCTAAATCCATCTCTAAAAATGCTTCTAATCTAAGCCTTTGATCCTTTGAGGCTGCTTTAAGATGTCCTGTTCACCTCATGCCTTTGCCAACCAACCACCACAAGGAAACTCAGGTGCTTCTATAGCATTGTGCCAATTCATGACAGTTTCCTTCTGCTCTTCAGTTCTGATGGCTTCTGGGTTTATTGGGCTTGTTCTGCACTGACAGACCAATATTACGCATGCAGGTGCATACATAGAACTAAGACCCACTGAGTCTGAAAGCTTTCATTTCCAAACAAGGGCAACCTGGGATCTTACCTCCTAGCCACACATTCAGTGGCCCCATATACCTGGAAGCTAGACATGTATACTTGAAGGTGCATGGGGGATTCCATTTTCCAATGTGCTGGATTGTATCTACTGAAGTTTATACATTTAGTGATACATACATAGGCTCCATGCGAATGTGTCTGGGGAAAGGCCAGCAGTCACTACTCTGCTGGTCAACTCTCTGGCCTCCATGCATTTCTCATGTACCCAAATAAATGCCTGAACAGAGCCTATGGTCCTTTCTTGCATGGATAATTCCTGGTAGATGTTTTCGTGAGCACCGCTTAATCTTTAGATACATCCAAGAAGCCACCTCAAACCAGAGTATTATTTCCACCAAATTAATCAAGCATCTACACATGAAGGAATGGAAACACAAAATCTGAAAGCCTATTAGTGCAAAGGTTCAAATCAAAGGACGCAGCTGTGTTCTTGCTTTCTAGACTGGAAATAAGAGTAAAGCATTGGGTTTAAATAAAAGATATTGAAAGGGAGGAAAGGGACACATCACAATTTATGCCCCCCCCAAAAGTAAGTTCATGTTTAGCAGCTCATGACATGAGATAAATAAATGCTGGGGGTGTGACATCACCCCAAGTACTGCAGTTTCAAAGTCAGCGATGAAGAAAGTAAAGACCAAACTAGATGGCTGGAGAGACCTATGAAAAATTCATATGTTTTTAAATAATTTACATCATTGGACTACTGACCTTAAAGTCTTGCGTTAAAAATTAAGAAGCTTCTGGAAATATTATTTCATATACTCAGAATTTGACCCTAAATGCATAATGTAGCTTTAGCAAAAATTAAATTTGCCTTTGTAATTAGAAAGGAACAGTTTGTTGTCCACAATCACACATAAACATATATTATTCTGGGCATTGAGACAAAACATTCCATGGTTGTAGTTTGTGTAGCTGTGTACGCAATATCTGGACAGTACGAATCCACGCAAATAATTGCACATGTGTGGAGAAACTTTGTGTTTCTACACATGTACAGATGGATATATCACAGAATAAGAATACTTTTAACCACTTTCATTAAAAGCAAACCTGAACCAAAATGTTTTTAGATACCATCTAAACTCTACCAAGGAGAACACTGATGGTATATCTTGTTGGAGGGAGTTTAATGGCTGTGAGGACATGCAGGAAAAGGCCTCACCCTTTCTACCCACAAGCCTGACTTCCCTTCCTCCGTTGATTCTGCTCTAAAAATGTCCCCAAACATTTTATGATATTGTACCTACTGGGCACCTGCAATTTTACTATTTGTGCATTTGTTTCAGTTTTGCGATCCCAAGAGATGAGGGTGTTCCACTTGCCAGCCACCGCTCCCAAACCACAGTACCATGGCTGCCAAAGCTACCTTACAAGAGTGAAAACTCTTGTGCCGGCTGCTGCCTCAGCAGTAGCAAAAGTGCTGTGCTAGGCACGAATTCAAGGTGCCTATTGATAAGATTTAGTCTTGGTCCTCCTGACCTAAGAGACAACAAGCTTAGGGGCCGTATGTATTTGGGGAAAAGAGAAAAAACCACATTATAGCAGGAATGAAACATACGAACCAAATTAAGGGCACACGGGCTGCATTAGATTAAACCACAACTTTTTTCCCCCACATCAAAGTAGTCATCACTTGAAAGAAAGCTTGATTAGTCATAAAGCTAAAATTGTACAGGCAAAAAACAAAGTGTCAGTCCTTTATACATACTTCTGCCGGCCTTTTACAGATCTTTGTTGAGCAGTGCTATGGCCTACAGCCCTGGACATACAAACCTGGCAACTTCCACGTGACCTATTTTTTATCCCTACCTGTTCGCAGGTAGGCCATATGCATTAAGCAATTGTGGTCCCACATGTCCCCATAGCTTTCCTTACTCCAGATGTTTTTGAAGCAGGTTTGTTGCACAAGAGCCCCAAATCCCCTTTCATCGTGCCGTCCTAATTTCCTGGCAAGTGACTGAATCCCACCACAAAATAGTGACGGTCTGGAGGTGTCCTAAGTCTCACGGCTAGGTTAGGCAGGGCAGGCTAGCCCCCCCAAAAAAACCAGGGCTTTAAACAGCCATGCCTGAAGCTCAGCCTGTCAGGTCTACTACATACATACACAAACATACGTCCTTCCATTGGCCCATGCTCTGTGCTGGTGGAGATAGGAAAGGCAGAATATCGAATAATCATGCGAACTATAGTTTCTTAAGATTGCTGAGAGTTCTTAGGAGGTGTAGTTGAGAGAGCACTGAGGACCATCTTCGCTTGGAACTTTCCCCTGGTTTTGCTTCCTACAAATTGAAGTGCTTTACTATGTTAGGGAGAAATATTATGGGCCAAAGTCTCCAGATCTTAATCTTCCCTGGTTTCCTGTTTTGCTCTTCTTTGATTATTTTTATCTTACATTCCTGTGTAGGTGGCTGCTGCTTATATAAAGAACTTTAGTTCTTAACAGCACTAAGGATCATTGAGAAATCCTGGCTGCAAAAGAAATCAGCATTATAGGATTAGCGTGCTCAAAAAATGCCAAGCCCTAAATGCTACAGGAAACATAGCAACAGACCATCTGTAGCACCAAGGTCAGCCACTGCAATCCTGGCCAGGGAAAGAAAGTGGGTTTTCTGTATATCATCAAAGAGACAACAATTGGTTTCTTAGTCTAGGAGAGGCACTTCACTAAGATATTTTCTAATATCATTAAATGATGTCCCAGAAAGTGAACCTGAGTGAAGCCTGCAAATCTAAGGTCTGCTCCCCCAAGCTCCACCCCCCAGGCCGCTGTGGATTGGTGGAATTCAAACCGAGGGGCATCTGGGGAGGACCCAATGGTCAGGGCAACGTGGTGAAGCTCCAAGGGCTCACGGAGGCACCATGACGGGCCGCAACCGCCACTCACCATGAAGAGGGGTAAGCGGCCATTCTAAATAACAACAGTGAGAGGGGAAGGAGAAAGGGACGCAGAAAGCTGCCGTTTGGTCTGCAATCAGCAAATTCAGGAATACTCAGAAATGTTAAACCTGGAGAACTTCATCATTCCTGAAGGGGGAAAGAGACAGCTGCTGTGTTTTAAGCCATTGTGGTTTTATTCTTTGTCAATACGTCAAAATACCACATCACACAAAAAATGTATGTTCTTATCTAGCAGTCCCCAAGTGGCTTAATCTAGCAGATAGCCTGCTGGATGTGTAGCCAGGAGATATTAATTTAGCTCAGGCTGCCCTAAACTCACTTGGTTATCAGAAGTACATCTTTCCTTTAGATTTCCTTTTGAAATTATCAGTGATCTACCTTTTAGGAATTTTATGAGAATGAAACAGTTACTGTAAAGCACTGTTTATGCCACAAATGCACTGGAGTGCTGCTTGCTGGTGAAATTCTCTCTGGGAACCAACATTTCATTGGTATGGGAGCCCTGTTCTCCTTTCTAACTCAAACAAATGCACTCCTTGAGCTGGGACGCAACTGCTTCACCAGAGGGTACTTGATATCCACTGTGAGATAGGGGGCTACAGGAGTTGCCAGAAGGGGTCATACAAGGCACTATCCAACTGTCTTAGGGACTCCCTTCTGGATTTGTGTCGGGTTACTCCTTAGCCCTTTCTTCTCCCAAAGATATCCTGCAAGGCAGCGGAAGTTTAGGGACAGAGTTTTCCTTCTCCAAGATGAGCTACCTTCCCAGCTTGATGCCTCCCATCTGCCCCTTGCATCCCTCTACAGAACAAGCAGAAACCAACTTCTTGGTCATTGAACCCAATATTGGTCTCACCGGCTGAACCCGCCAGAGCGGAGTTCCTAGCCCATTGATGGTTTGAGAGCCATCTGCTACCGTCACCTGGTTTAGCCAGCCAGTTGAAGCCGTTTCCCAGGGTGTTGCCGCTGTCACATGCTGACAGTTTCTAGGAGCCACAGGTGACAGCTGAGTGCTGGGTGGGGACCAAAGGTGGACAAACTACCCCAGGAGGAGCATGATGTGCCCCCCACCAGAGGTACTACCCCTCCCTTAACACCGCATACACCTTTACTCTTTCTGGAGGAATCATACAACTGGATTTTAACTATCTGACAATAATCCAGTAAGGAGGCAAGTATTGTCACAAATCACTGCAGGGGTTGATACCTTGAACATTGTTTCCCAGGAAACCAGGGTAAAGGGCTGGCCAGCAGCTTACATGTTTGTTTGTTTGTTTGTTTGTTTGTTTGTTTGTTTGTTTGTGTCTATCTGTCTGTTTTGCATTCAACTGAATTTTTTTGCATATGTAACATGTTTACAGATTTGCCACAAATAAAGATTTTTTTAAATGCGAAAGACAGGTAGGTGGAGGGAGGTTTGCAGAGAGGGCAGGGGGAGGGTGGTGGTTCTGAAGTTGTCATTGTTGTTTCCAAGGAAATGAGTTCACTTCCAGGTGTGCTGTGTGCCTTGGATGTGCATGAGCTGTTGAAAGTAGAAGGAGGGACAGGTCTAAGGGTGGGCGGAAGGACAAAAAACCAAAATAAACAAGTGCGCACCATATGCTCCTTGAAACTTCAGGTTGGAAAACTGGTGTGATTCGTGTACAAAATGTTGAGGGCAAAAGAGGATGAATCAAATGTAGATTTTCAGTTGTAGTATGAATGAACCCAGGATGATGTCACACAGGTACATTTGCACCCTTCTGTCCGAGGAAGAGACTTCCTTCATTTTCCCTGTGTGGCATCTCATGGGCCATATAAAAGCCACAAAATCCAGAAGAGCTTTGGGGTGAACAGGCTGTGGAATGGCACTGGGTGCCTTCCATCTTCCGTCTGGCCAAGTAGGCAACTGTGACACAATCCAACCAACCCTCCAGACTCCACTGCCCCTATGGACAAAATAATCTTTGGGCTGCTCACGCTCAGTTTATTCGCTGGTGTAATCCTTCGCTTTCGTTGCGACTGTGCCTCTTTAAGTGATCATTAAATGGCGCACTAAGTTTGCGGACACCGAAGCAAAAGCCAAAATAAAAGAGCAGCATGACTTCCAGCCTGGCCTTTTAAGACGCCCACTATCAAAGGGCTTTGGGGGCTTAACAGGGATTAGATATCAAGGCCCATCTGCCAGATTATTATGTAAGCAAACTCAACATGTGTGGCCCCCTAATCGTATGGGATGTCTCAGAGGGCCTTCTGAATGAAATACAGTCAGGCCGCACGACATTTTCTGGAGGTTTATACATACTTCCCTCAATAAATAAAGCCTGGCAAATTCCCTTAGCTGAGGACAGGAGCGCTGTGACAGCAAGGAAGTACATGGAGCCACGGGCCTGAATTTAAAGGCATACGTGCACTCTCGCCACCTACGGAACAGATTGCGTGGCAGGCTGAGGACTTAGGGGGTTGGGCCATCGCAGCTCTAGCACAGAGAAATCGGGGAGGATCATGATGGAATATAAAGAGCTAAGATGAAACATGAAATGGTAATTCACATTATATTGCAGTAATGTGCTTAAAAGGTTTAATGTCTCTGTAAATCCTCTGAAAGCTTTCAGAGCCAAGCAAAATAATGTCACCGGACTCTGCCACTTTGCGTGCACAAGCATCGGGCCCTTCCCGGCAACATCTCTGTGCTTGCGGTAAAGGGCATCGGTGTCAGCCAAGGTGCTGCTGGGTGCACTCTTCGTGACCGCCTGTTCAGGGCTTGCCAGAACAAAGGCAGGTGGCAGGAATGACTTCAGGCGCAGCCGACAAGCTGTGGCTTTATTAAAATACTCCTAAGGAAGCAAGCAAGCACCTGCCCTAATACATCACCTGGGATCTTGAATGTTTCAGCGCCTGGCTACAGGCTATCCTTCAGCACAGATAATTCCACTCCTTGAGCTTCATCGTTTTCACAGAATCATACACTTGTTAAAATTGAAAGGAACCTGGAAGGTGTCCAGGGAAGGCCACCCCCTGCTGCCGCCCTTGCAGAAAGGGTAACTCTGACTAGATTAAGTCGTAGAACTCAGATTATGCTGTGTGTGTGTGTGTGTGTGTGTGCGCGCGCGCGCGCGCGTGTGTGTGCGTGTGCGTGTGCATGTGTGTGTACATGTGCACATGCACACACAGATCAGAGCAAAACAATGAGTGACAAGCATCATGCCAGGTAGATCAGTGAGTATATTTTGTGTGTGTATATATACATATATACTTTAGTGCAGAGCTGTGTAAGTACACTGTGCTTTTGGTGTTGATGGGAAGTAGCATCACAATTCTGATTTATACAAGTTGGAGAAATGTTACATTCTGCAACATGTATAAAGCATGCAATATTGCATATTATTTTACATCTTTATTCTGCAATGTATTTCTTCTCACTCAGAGCAGCTATGTCAGGCACTAATAGCCTGCCCCCGCCGCCACCCCTTCGCACCTGCCCTTTGACCTCTGGAAATGTCTTTCAGCGATCTTTTCCCTTCAAAGGTTTTAAACCAAGTACCGCCACACACTTTTCAAGCATAGCATCATGATCACAGTGGCGAATAACTTGGTTTTGAACAAACATGATGCTTTTCAGATTTGCAATTGAGCAGAACTATGGCGTGCCCATAGAGATGCTCTATGCCACTACCTAGGGAAACAGAACTTAAAACAGTGTAGCTAGCATAGGTGCCATCTCACACCAAAGGTTGTGGGTGCTCGCAACAAAGGGCTTCAACTTTGCCCATTGACTTGGGGGCAACTTCCAGCAACTTCCAGCAACTCCTGCAGCCAATGGTGCCCAACATATTCCTTTGTTTTCCTTTAGACCACATATGGAAGACTGAAAGGAGAGTCTTGTCATCTGGGCAGACCAGGACCTCCATATACACTGCTCAGGCTTGTGCCCCAGGGAGCTCACTTTGGTTCTGCTAATGCAGCGGTTTGACTTCATCCCTGGAAGTGCACTCCATTGTCTCTTGAGATAGACAGATGCCAACAACAGCAACACATTTTATTTGCCTCATGAAAATACGTCAGTGTGGTGTGGTGACTGAGGTTGTCAAACTTGGACTGTGGAAGATGCAGGCTCAAAGCTCCACAAGTTAATTGGGTGACCTTGAATAAGTCACTCTCCCTCAACCTAGCCTGCCTCATGGGATTGTTCTGGGGCATAAAACAGGGTGGCAAGAACTTTGAACAATACCCTATGCTCTTTTGAAGAAAGGTGGAACAAAGATGTAATAACAAATATATCAAAACTCGCAGGCAACGCTTTATGCTTAAAGGTTAATTAGATGGCTGCTATCATATCAGCATAATAAACAGTGGCAATCAACCATACTTTCCCACTTTGTGTAATGATAGATCTGCAAACCAACTCCAGTTGCTAGGAATACTTATCATTTAATTAGGATTTTTAAAGGACAGCCCTCCTAAAAAGAGTCTTGGAATAAAATAAAATAAAAAAACTCCATTTTATTAATGTAAGATACAGAACAGCAAGTATGACCTACCAGCTCCTACCTTTAAAAAAAGAGTCTGTATTGTCTCTAGCTCATGTGAATAGATGTAACTCTAGAATATTATGTGGTAGCACTTGCAATGCTGTAGGACCACCCAGAGAATTTTTAGGCAGGTCAGCCTGTACCAAAATTTGATTTTGAAATTTGTCAGCATTCAAGTGCTATGACATGAGTAATAATTGTGCCTTGACATGAAAAGGTTTTTCTGAGCCACATGAAGTGGGGGAGGGGGAGTAGAATTTGGAATTAGTGCAGTAGGGTCTCTACAGCATGCATGCTCTTTTTTAAGAGCATGCATTTAGCATTTAGAGCATGCTACAAATACATGCATTTCCCCTGCCAAACTTTGCCATTGATTTGTTTGGTTCCCTTTCCCCAACACAAGGCACCTCAAAAAGCGGGCCTGGAACCCCCACATTTGTCAGGGAAGCCTTTCCCATAGGAGGGTTAACCTCGTTCCAAATTAGAGATGCAAAAATGCATTGTTTTCCATTATGTCCTGCATTCTTCCTATGCAGCGCTGTTTCTGTTCCACTGCAGTTTCTTATCTGTCCCGCTGTCCACTGTTAGGAAATTATGTAAATTTCATGCACCACAAGATCATGTTATTGCATTTGTTTCAGTGCAAAGGAAACGTGATACGAATGCAGCGGGGGTGGAATGTTACATATCATTTATGGGCTGGAAGCAACAACAGCAATAGGTACTGACTGTTTTCGCTGGAATGATTTCTGTTCGTTCCAGACATGGAACTTAGCAAGTTCCACTTCCATTTCTGTTTTCTCTGACTTTCCTAGTTCTGCTGATCCCATGTTTGACTATAAGAGGACCAATTTCCATACATTTTGGCACCAGTGGTCTATGTCTACTTCCGATATGTATGGGAAACTGCCCTACTAGAGAATTTAACCAATAAACTTAGACTAGCATGGGGACAAGCAAAGGAAGATGCCTTCATCACATTCACAGCACAAGACAATGACCTATCCTCACCCCCACTCTGAAACAGCATACAAACTAATATGGCTACCCTGACCCAACAACCCCACCCCACCCCTCAAACATACAACAAACCACACAGCAACCAACTGAACGCAACCAACCAAACTCTGGACCCTCCAACCCCTTGCAATGCCAATAAAGATAAGTAAATGCATACAGTAAATTAAGGACCTACCCAAGTGATGCTAACACACCTCCCCACACAAGCACTAAGCAAAAGAAAACCATGCGTCACAAAAGTGTCATGGTGCTCTTGCTGCACTGTCGGAACCCTGGAGATCACGTGGCAAGGACTGATGACATGAAAACAGTAAGTACCAGTGACATGGGAAGGGGAACAAAAACGACTGGCTAGAACATCATCCCTCCGAGGAAAAATTAAAGCACTGGGGACATTTTAGTTTGAGGTAGGGGAGGGAGGAAGGGAGAGAATACCACTAAGCAAGAACATGAGAGAGGCTTGTAAAACAATGCTTGGAGTGGAGGAAATGTCTAGAGAGATGTTTTTCTATTTCATAAAAATAGAACTCTGGGTCATCCAGTAAAACTAACTGGCAGGAGATTCAGGATCAACAAAAGAAAGCAACTTCATCCCATAATACACAACTAATGTTCAGAATTTGCTGCCACAATTTATAGGGATGGCTGCCGGCTAAGCAGTGCAACTGATCTACTCGACAGTTAACTCCTCTTGAGTTGAGTGTGGCTTAGTCCCAAATATGTCAGCACAGGACTGCAGGCTCGATGGCTTTCCCTTTTCTCCCATAAGAAAAAACAGAGAACAACATACCTGGTTACTTTCATCAGAAACAAAGAGTCCAAAATTAACAGAGCTGTGCAATAATTTAAATTCCCTGCTATCGCATCGTATTTGCTAGAACTAGAGGGGGAGAATGGCCCGAGGGGAGAAACCCACACATTTAGCTTGTTCAGAAAATGCATTAACTCAGCATCAAATTGTCAAAATTTTCTGTTAGTCTATAAGTATTCCAAAATTACACTAATAGATGTCAGTTTTGGGGGACGGGGGAATCTCTGTGGAATCACTTCTTCCTTCCCATGCCTGCTTATAAGTCATAATCATGCTTTTTTTACTTTTCCACTTAGAGTTGGCATAACAGTCAGTTTCCATGCCCTGGCCTACAGAACATGTGTAATGATCAACCTAGATGATTTTAGAAGAGGAATTGACAAATTCCTAAAAGGCCATGTCTATCAACAGCTATTGGTCATGACAGTTATAGGAATCTCTGGGTTTAGAGAGAGGGTAGAGTATCCATTGATCATCCATTGTTAAGGAGCAACCGTAAGACCTACCCTTTGACCACGGAGAAATAGGCCAATAGGGACCTTTAATCTGATCCAGGTTGTCTTTTCTTGCACATTACAGTGCAAATCCATTAACAGATTTGCAAGGCTAGGAGGGGTGTTTTTGCTTTTTTAGGTTCCTTGAATATGTCTGTGTGTGACCAGAACAGCCGCCGTGTTTCAACAAACACATAAACACGTATCTTAAATGAAATCATAATGAACGAGGAAACATTGTACGTATAAAGAAAAGCTGAAAGACAAAAAATATGATCCATAAAGCATACATCATCAACAGCTATAACCCTAACGAATAATTGCAGCACATCCATCAAATTCAGAGGCAGGTAAAATAATAACCTCTAAAAACAGCAAGCAGTATATGTCCCTGCGTAGGAGCGTGGAGGGCTGCCTGCAAACTGGTAAGTTTGCAAAAATGTGCTTAGATTGCTCTCTCTTGGTGAAAAGGGAGTACTGATCTAGTTTCTCAGTGGTGGCATTCCATGCCTTTGTTCCTTGCATATTTCATTCCACTGTCTGCTAACCCTATACACCATTTAAAAATTAATAGAGTAATGAAAGCTCAGACTCCAAAAGGTAAGCCTTGCTTCATCTAATTCTTTCCATTGCTAAGATTTAAAAAGCTAGGCTGCCATATATATGAATGACGTTAAGGAAGACAGCCAAACACACACACACACACACACACACACACACACACACACAAATTGCCAGAAACACATACAAATTGGCAAAACACCCCAGACAAGCTGACGCCTCAACTCTCTTGTAGATGCTATTGTAATGTTTCACCTCCATATTTCTCTCTTCACCCCGCAAAATCATAGGTACACTTTTTGAGGGCAGAAGGAAGGCAGCTGAGGATTTTGATGTGAGAGTGGCGTGAGAGAGCTTTGCTGCCGTAGAGGCAAGAAGAAACAAGGCAGTACAATCTGTAAACAATGATTTTGTAGAGACAGACACATCTGAGATGTGCCACTTAAACCAAACTGTTCCAAACGCCACACACTCGAAATTATAGGGTAATTCGCAGCACTAGAGCACTTCCTTCCAAACAAGACCCTCTCTTCTTCTTTTTTAGCACAGACAGAGGGCATTTCCAGATGACCTATCTATGGAGCATTCGTCTTGAATTGTTTGCAGGAAAGTTAGGTGGCATTGCATCAAAGCAAGTGTTATCTCACACCGTTCAGGGCATTTTCCTCCTACTTTCCTTATCACAGAAAATCCAATCTTTTAGAGAATGTTGAGCAAGACCTCCCAATCTGCTGATGGGGGCAGATGGCCAATGCCTCTACTAAAACAGCTGCACAGGCGGCTCATACGCTACTAGTTCAGTGTTCAAGGCTTTTGTGTTGCTAAAGCCCTGAACAACCTGAGTCCAGAATACCTTAAGGACCACCTAAGCTCTTATATCCCAACTTGATCACTGTAAGAGCGTTACTAACTGTTCTCCATGTTACGGAGACCTGACTGTCCTCAAGTAGAAGTTGGGCATTTGGTGTCACTGGCCCCGTGCTATGGAAAATTCTTCCAGCAAATATTTGAACAGGCATCTTGGTTCTTGACTTTCAGGCATGTCTGGAAGACCATTTTATGCCAACAGGGCTAGGCAGTTGCTGAAAACTTTCTCAATTAACCAGTCATCTTAATGACTATTTTGTATTTTTTTTTAAATGACAGTTTATGTTTCATTATATACAAATTGCACACCGCCCTGATATCTTAGGAGATGGCGGTGTGGAAATCCTTTTGTGCATAAATAAAAACAGCTACAATTGCACAACCTGAACGCGCTGATACGTGATCGAATCCCACTCTGAAATGCAGACCATCTGGAAGCACCCTTACATGCTAACACCCCACTTTTCCCCAAACCTATCACTCCCCATAAATTCTCCGTATGAAGCACCTGTCAGCTGTCGTCTTCCTGAGCTGCTTTGTCTGCTCTGTGCTAGACAGTTTGCATGTACTTTTGCTGCCCCTTCTCGGTAGTGGCACCCGCCCTGTGGAACGCCCTCTCGTCAGATGTCAAGGAAATAAACAACTACAGTGGTACCTCGGGTTAAGTACTTAATTCGTTCTGGAGGTCCGTACTTAACCTGAAACTGTTCTTAACCTGAAGCACCACTTTAGCTAATGGGGCCTCCTGCTGCTGCCGCGCCTCCGGAGCACAATTTCTGTTCTCATCCTGAAGCAAAGTTCCTAACCTGAAGCACTATTTCTGGGTTAGCAGAGTCTGTAACCTGAAGCGTATGTAACCTGAAGCGTATGTAACCTGAGGTACCACTGTATCTGACTTTTAGAAGACATCTGAAGGCAGCCCTGCTTAGGGAAGTTATTAATGTTTGATGTTCTATCGTGTTTTTAATATTCTGTTGGGAGCCGCCCAGAGTGGCTGGGGAAACCCAGCCGGATGGGCGGGGTATAAATTTATTTATTTTTATTATTATTATTATTATTATTATTATTATTATTATTACAATTCCCCTTGTTCTTGCACTTGACCTCAGGCAGCTATTTCAGAACTGTGCTCCAGAGTGCTTTCTCTTCACAGTGAGGCCTCATTCACCAAGGATAGCTTAGAAGTTGGGGCGACATGTCCTGTTTCTCCACATGAGGCAAACTCACAGCTATTGCTTGCCTTGAATTGTCCACCGAAAAAGCATCCAGTAGATAAGAGAAGCCCAAGCATTTGCCTCAACTCTCCACATTGCACAGAGAGTCCAGCTGCCCCTATATACTGCGGCTCGTTTTTTGTTTCTCTGGTGAATCACTGTCTCTCGCTGTGTGTTTTGGGGAGGTGTTAGAGAAGCCTTTTTTAAACAGTGTTAGCTTGAATTGCAAGCCACTGTTTCAGAGCCCAGCTTCTGCCATTGAGGAAGGTCTATAGCTCAGCGGTAGAGAGTGCATGTTTTTGTTAAGTATAATGGTTTAACTGACACAGAAATGAAAAATGTGTATTTATTAATGAAAGTTTAAAATGGCGAAATGTGTATTGCTAACACTGGGGCTTTTTGGAGTTTTTCTAAAGGACTCTGAGCTCTTGCAGAGTTAATGATAAACTAACTGATTTTCGTTCTCCGGTAGCTAAAAAGTGAGGGCTATAAATCTGGGATCGTGTGAGAGGTATTGGGCTACAATCTCCATTTTGAAAGGAGTTGGTTTTGAGTCTTTTTTTCCTCCTTGAAGATGCAAATGGAGTCATCTCTCTGAATGCCACAGGGAGAACAATGTATGTAAATGGCTATCCTGGAGGGAGAGCAAACAACCTGGAGGCTGGAAAGCAAGCTGAAGAGAGACCTTTGCTTATACAGTCATACCTCGGAAGTCAAATGGAATCCGTTCCAGAAGTCCATTCGACTTCCAAGACATTGGGAAACCAAGGCGCAGCTTCCGATTGGCTGCAGGAAGTTCCTGCAGCCAATCGGAAGCCACGCCGGACGTTCGGGTTCCAAAGAACGTTCGCAAACAGCCACGCTCACTTCCAGGTTTGCGGCATTTAGGAGCCAAAACGTTCGACTTGCAAAGCGATCAACTTCTGCGGTACGACTGTAGGTCTGTTTGGATTATTTCGTATTTTGTAAGATGCTGAGCCTGGGCTGGACAGCACAAGATATTGTATGGCTATTTTCATTCTGTTTGAAAGAAAGTTCTGCCGGGGAAAGTTGGAATATTTCCTATAGGCCTGGACAATGCTTTGTTTCCAAAGGAGTCAGTTCTTATGCTTCCTGTTGCTTCAAATCACACAATATTTATTATCTGCAACAGTTTAATAGGCAAAAAAAGTCTCAGCTTCCATCCCTGGCATACCCAGGCAGGGCTGGGAAGGCTCCCTGCCTGAAACCCTGGAAAGCTGCTGCCAGTCTATAGAGATAATATGATGCTAGATGGACCAGTAGGCTAACCTAGTACAGTAGAAGACAGCTTATGATGTTCCTTCCTAGGGTCTCTGATTGAAAGTGGTGATGCCAAGCAGAGTGTTTCTCTTGTCGTACATTTAATAAGCAATACCTCCCTGATGAAGGGCTGTGTAGCCCGAAACGCATAGGGATCTTGGGTATTGCCATGCTTCAATAAATCGCCGGTGCATGTTTAATAGGCTTACCCCGGAGTCATTGCACGAACACTTGTTATGGCTCATTTTAAGTGGCTGTAGCTGAGATTATCCGCCACACCAATATATGATTGTTCAGCTGCTTAGTATTCCAGAAGCACCTCGTGCCCCAGGACTCACTTGAAGATGTTATGCCTCAATGTGACGATCCCAGTGCTCGAAATTTTAAAATGAATTAATTATTACATATAAATTATGGAGGGGGGCTGGAGAGAGGGGGGAGGGAGGGAGGAAGAGAGAGAGGGAGAGAGAGAGATTAATTGAGCCATATTTCAGTCAAATGATCTTGCTGAAGCCATGAATGCTGACAGCATCGTGGGGTAATTTATAAACAGCGCCAGACCTCTGGGGCAGGAATACAGCCATTTTAATTAATTACTCCATGTATTTCTTTGTGACAGACTGTGAAAAGAAATCAAAACAATGGTGCATTTTGGGGACCAAAGGATGTTAGATATGCTGTAATAATAAGAACAGCTGGAGCTGCTTCGTTCAAGTGTCAGAATGAAAAGCGGGATGGGACGAGAGAGAGAGAGAGATGGACGACAAGTGACGTAAGAAGATTAAGATTGTAATGTTATTGACAGAGAAGGAGAAATATGTTCCTATCAGTAATACAGTGGGGAAATCACTTGAATGCCAAGCACAATCGATGAGATTATAATCTTCTCTATAAGTCATTGCAAAAGAAGTTTATATGAAACAATTTTTTAAAAAACAAACAAACAAACCACGCAATATGGAGTCGAACTTGCATTTATATTTAAAAATGCAAGAAGTAGCAAAGTGAAAACAAAATCAATAAATATGTCTAAGGAACTCCTAGAGTAATCCAAATATATAAACTAATCTGAGGTGCTCATTACAGTGGTACCTCAGGTTACATACGCTTCAGGTTACATACTCCGCTAACCCATAAATAGTGCTTCAGGTTAAGAACTTTGCTTCAGGTTGAGAACAGAAATTGTGCTCCGGCACGGCGGCAGCAGGAGGCCCCATTAGCTAAAGTGGTGCTTCAGGTTAAGAACAGTTTCAGGTTAACTACGGACCTCCAGAACGAATTAAGTACTTAACCCAAGGTACCACTGTACTATCAATGTTTTGGCAGGGAACCAAACAAGAAAAAAAAGGGGGGTTTTGTAAGCCTATGCAGGCTTCCAAACTTAAGGGTCTCCGCCCACCACCCAAATGGGCAACACATACTGAATGCCATGTGGCAAACTTGGCATGAACCTACGCAACTCTTTATATAAGTCAGTCCTTGTTGTGTGGATTTGCTTGGTTCCTACTTTGGTCATTCACATCAGCGCAGCTCTGTGCAGCCAGCACATTCGTTGAGCTGTGCCGCACACTGGGTGAATCAACAGACCATTCAGATAAAATGCTTCTGCCAAGCCAAGCAGCCACATATTACCCAACAGAGGCTTCGTGAACCTCCTTGCTCTGCTGCTTGACTGAAACTGCAAAACGGCAGGCGGACGGGATTGTCAAAAGGCCCTGCTCAATATTCACTAGGCCACCAAAACATGGGCTTCAGCTTGGTGGGCCATAGATTGTGCAGACCTGAGAGAAAAATAAGTTCTGATAACAAACCACAAGAAAAAGAAAAGGGATAACTGTGTTGGCCTATAAAGAGGGAAACCCCCCTAAAATCCAAGGTTGGATGAGACTGTTTGTGGCTGGGCCCCATAAAGTTATTGCTGAAATATGGGTTTTAGAGTGCTCTTTTCAGTAAAACACAACAAAATTCCTATTTAGAATTGTGGCCCACTTACAACTCATTCTTTCCAGCTGGATTCCCCCTCGCCATGGCCAAGTAATCCCATGGGTTTCAATGAAATCATAGAATTATAGAGTTGGCAGGAACCACGGGGATCATCTAGTCCCATTGTTCCCAGCACATGCCCCACAGAGGGCAAACTGATTTTTTAGTGGGGCAATTCGAGAATGAGTTATTGGCAGTTAATGGCCTTTTAGGTTTCCTCCACATGAATAGGAGTTCACTTTTTGAATAATAAGAATTATATATCGGGGGGGGGCATCAGGATTTTAGAGATGCTTAGGTGGGGCACGGCCAATAAAAGGTTGGGAACCACTGATCCAGTCCAACCCCCTGCAGTGCAGGAATCTTTTGCTGAATGTGGGGCTACAGTGAGTGCTTCCAGCTACCTCACCCCTTGGCCTTGGATGTCTTGCAAGTGGCTGCAGGAGAGGGACCATGAGAAACATCATGTGAGGAAGTGTTTCTAGGACCAAGGTTTAACCGTGAAGCTGCCTTGTTGTTTTTCCTCTGGGTTGCTGCATGTTGTTTAATTAATCTTGTTATCTTTATAGTATTGAAATGCCAGGGGGGCATTGCTATTGTTTTGCCATGTTGTTATGAAATGTTTTTTGCAGTGTTTGTTATAAATGTACTCTTGATTTTCTTGTGAGAGGCTTTGAGCATGATTTTTTGTGTGGAAAAGCAGCTGTGGCGTTTGCCCTCCTAGGTGGGTCATAAGGAAAGGGTTAAATGAGTGTGAAATGATTGGCCAGTGGGAACCCAAGGAGAGGCGTTAGAGTTAGAATTGGAGTTGTTGGGAAGTCAGTTGGGAGTTGGAGAAGGAAGAGGGAGGATAAGTCTGTGGGTTGGTCTAGTTTGGATGTTAGAGTGAGTGAAACTGATAGGAGGAGTCAGATAGACAGTTGGGATAATCAGTTAGCAGTTATTAGGAAGGTATAGGCCAGTATAGAAACTAAGGATAAGAAACTAACAAGAAAAATTAACTGAAACCATAACCTTGTTCATGCTTATAAAATAAACTTGATTATTTGTTTTAATGTTAACAACTGTCTGGACTCAGTGTGTACCCTAGAGAAACGGGTTGGTGGCAGCGGGAAAGTGATCATAGTGGTGGCACAGGGATCAATAGACCATCAGACGTCCAGGGACCCTGTGTGATCGCCACAGCAGCATGCAAATAAAATAAATGAACGAATGAGCACAAGTCTTCTATAAGCCTATAGAAGTTTGCTTCGTATGTGACAGGTGACAAAATGAGAGAAATGTCTTCTGTGAGGTGTGCAGAAAAGGGTTTCCTGGCATGCAAAACGCCTGAATATTCTGCATGGTCTCCATACTCAATTGTGGAAGTATTAGGTGTGAACACAGCCTGTGTTACTTGTGCAAACAGTTGCAACATGAGAGGAAATGACCTGGGCTGCATTCAGCCAGCTCTTTATGCTATTTTTCTGATGTTTCATTACCTGACAATTTCCACATGACTGTTAAAGTGGTACAGGAGTGTTTTGAATGTACAATGTGGATGCGAGGTTTGTCACTTTCATACATAGCTTTGGAATAGTCATTCCCTGGTGAAACTCAGGGAAGGAAAATCTTTTATAGAGCACCTGGTATTTAAGCACTATAGGATTATTATTACTATCTTCTTCTTCATCATTATTGTTCCCACTATTAATATGGAAAATAGCTGTGTGAATAGTAGCTTGTCCAGGAAATACCACTGGATAAGAAACCACTTTATTTATGGTGGGCAAAGGAGGGTGAGCATTAAATAAATCCACAGCAAGGGAATATTAGCACATCTTCAGTTCACCTTTAATCCCATTGCTGTACAGAAACAACAGCAAAGTGATTATGCCCTGGAACCATTACATCAGATACCACCCCTGTGATGTAATCCATAATCAGTATTGGACATTTGTGTCATCTGCACACTATAATGTATCCTGACATAATTGCTTTTCATTTGCTCTCCTTTCACCCTGTCAAGTCACTGTTTCCTATAAATCCTAAAAACCCCAGTGAAAGATTTGTTGCAGACCTCCTCTAACAAGAAATTGTTTTTTTTTCTGTGTGGGAAAGAAAATAACCACGGTCTGCATCCTGTATCAACAGCAACTGTAAATGCAATAAGATTGGGGTTCCTTTTTCTTCTTTCTTTCTTTCTTTCTTTCTTTCTTTCTTTCTTTCTTTTTGCATTTATATGTGAATGCTGGCTAACCAATTTATGCATGCACATCTATTTTTATTCCTCTGTCCCTTCACTGGAAATGACACAATGTGCACCGTCAGGTATTATTTGAGATTTCAATATAAAAAAAGACATGATTCATAATTTAGGCTGGAATTCTACCCTCACTGTAATTAGGGAGACTTACTTTTGAGTAAGCATGCATTGTTAGGGATTAGCTGAAATCCTATTGCAAATGCTGCATTTCAGTTACCCATATACCAATTTCATTTTCTAAAAATATATTTTTTAAAAATACATGCCTAAATCTAAATTCATCCCGTTCTAGCTATGCTCTCATCACTCTTTGCTTTCTCATCTTCTGTAGGCTCCAGATGTTGTCAGACAAGCCTTTTCACTCAATGACGCACTGACGCATGAGCCTGGTAGTTCATTGATTCGTTTTCGCATATGCAATTTTCACTCTGTGTTGCAATGAGCCAAGGGGTTTGTGAGCAAGTTGTTGCCTTACATTTTCTACTATTTACTATTACTAATAGTAGGAGAGCAGCCTGCTTAACTACATCATGATCACCCCCAAAACCCAGAGCAGTGGAAGCCAGGAAAGGGTTAGAATATACAGGGAAATGCATAATACGCATATTGGCTGTTGAGGAAAGGAAATTGCGGATTTCAAGAAGGTTGCTAGAAGTTTCAGAAAAAATATATGGATGGAACCACTGTACGTCCGTCCCCCTTCAATTGCAACATGAATGAATTTTAGTGGCTGCCCTATTCAAGGGTGCTTTATAGCTCAAACAGCCGAGCTGAATCTTTGCATTCATGAATACTCAGATCAGGGTTGACTGGGTTGAGATAGAGGCAACAGGGACTCTGAAGAGCGGGTCTGTTACAGCTTCTCTCTCATACGCACACTTTCTCTAGAGCAAAGCCATTTAAGCCTCCAATGGACCACTGTAATGTATAGGGTTGAATTAAGACATTCTTTAAAAAGGGGGGGGGGGAGCAAAACAGAATGATCTGAATAAGTTTTTGGGTCCCTAGATTCCACCTCTCAAAATCTAGACTGTGTAGTGTTAGATTGTTCTGTAACAGCTTGTACATTCTTTTCTTTCTTCTTCTTTTCTTAACTGTCCGACCTCTTCTAAAAGATGGCAAAGAAGGAAGTTTTCAAACTCAAGCTGGCAACCTTCCATCTTCATAAAATGTTTGCACAATTCCTTGGGGTGACTTTAATTACATCAGATTACCTTTCCTTTGATGGCTGAAAAACAATCCTAGATTGGCTAATTGACAAATTAAAAAGTAACACATTGCAGGGTCAGATGACACTCAAGTGGGAATTCCTAAAGCACTCAGATGTGAAATTGCTGAACTTCTGTTACTTAACGCAAAAAAACCCACAAAACAAAACCCAGGCTCCTTACTAAAGAACAACATTGTACCAAGAAGTAACAAACTTATTTCAAGTGATCAGGGGCTTTCATAAACCTGTTGGCCTAATATGCCCTAGATAAACAGGTGAAAAGCAGTTTTGAGCTAGATTTGCTCAAGCGATCCAATGATACAGGCACTTAGTGGTGTAGTCCATGCTCAGTCCCAGCTATAGGCTGAAGCTTTTCAGACTTGAGACCTACACATGGAACACTCATTTGCAAAACCACTCTGAGGGTTTTGTTCTGGGTTTTGTTTACAATCAAGTAGTGCATAAATCTTACGAAATAAAATAAGTTTGTATACAGCGTGTATGGGGAACCACCAGATATTGGTGACTAATAATAATAATAATAATTTATTTATACCCCGCCCATCTAGCTGGGCTTCCCCAGCCACTCCGGGCAGCTTTCAACAGAATATTAAAATACAATAATCTATTAAACATTAAAAGCTTCCCTAAACAGGGCTGCCTTCAGATGTCTTCTAAAAGTCTGGTAGTTGTTTTTCTCTTTGACATCTGGTGGGAAGGCGTTCCACAGGGCAGGTGCCACTACCAAGAAGGCCCTCTGCCTGGTCCCCTGTAACTTGGCTTCTCGCAGCGAGGAAACCGCCAGAAGGCCCTCGCCGGACCTCAGAGTCTGGGCAGAACGATGGGTGTGGAGAAGTTCCTTCAGGTATACTGAACCGAGGCTGTTCAGGGCTTTAAAGGTCAGCACCAACACTTTGAATTGTGCTCGGAAATGTACTGGGAGCCAGTGTAGGTCTTTCAAGACCGGTGTTATGTGCTCTCGGCAGCCGCTCCAAGTCACCAGTCTAGCTGCTGCATTCTGGATTAGTTGTAGTTTCCAGGTCACCTTCAAAGGTAGCCCCACATAGAGTGCATTGCAGTAGTCCAAGCAAGAGATAACTAGAACATGCACCACTCTGGCGAGACAGTCTGCGGGCAGGTAAGGGCTCAGCCTGCGTACCAGATGGAACTGATAAACAGCTGCCCTGGACACAGAAATGACCTGCGCCTCCATGGACAGCTGTGAGTCCAGAATGACTCCCAGGCTGCGCACCTGGTCCTTCAGGGGCACCGTTACCCCATTCAGGACCAGGGAGTCCTCCACACCTGCCTGCCTCCTGTCCCCCAAAAACAGTAATTCTGTATTCTCAGGATTCAACCTCAATCTGTTAGCTGCCATCCATCCTCCATCCGAACTACAACTCCCAGCAGAACAGCATGCACAACTAATGGCCAGTGGAGACGGGAGTTGTGGTTCGGCAACAGTTGGAGGGCCAAAGGTTCCCCATACCTGATAGACAGGATTTCGTCTGGTGGTAGGGATATCCATGGTGAAACTTGCTCCTGCATGCATATGTCCCTAGCTGGACGGGGTCAGCAAAAGAATAAGCCTCCTGCAAATGGAAGCCGTGCCTCACGAACCTTTAAGAATTCTTTAAATTGTGCAAACAGAGTGATCTGGTAGGATACTATATGCTGCAAAAAAACCCCAACCTTTTGAAAATGTCCATAACATTTTGGTATTCACCTATAAAGCCTTAAGCGGTTCAGGACCGCAATGCCTCAAGGACTGCCTCTCTCCCTCTGAACCTACCCAGACTCTGCGATCACCATCTGAGGCCCTTCTTTGTGTGCCTCCTCCACAAGAGAGTTTGGAGGGGTCTTTTCTGCAGTGGCTCCCCATTTGTGGCATGCTCTCCTCAGGGAGGTTAAGCTGGCACCTTTAGGTGCCAGGCGAAAACGTTCCTCATTAACCAGGCCTTTGGCTGATTGACACCCAGTGCCCTTTTAAAATGTCATTGCGGAAGCGGGGATTATTGGGTTGTTTTTGTTTTCTTTCTTTTTTTATATCATGATTTTATGTTATGAACCTGCCTGAGACACTTGTGGGCAGTATTCAAATTCAATTAACAACAACAACATAGATGCCCTTATTCAGGACAACATATACCGTAGGTCATTCCAACCCTCTTTCCATAGGCACATAGGAACCTGCTTTATACCATGTGGGATTATTTCTCCATGTAACCTAGTATTATTTACTCTGACTGGCAGCAGTTCCCCAGTTTCAGTCAGAGGCCTTTCCCTCGCCTCTTGCCAGGCACATGCTATCCTTAGGAGTGCAAGGGCTCACCTCTGATGCCTATTCTGCTCTTCCTTTTGAAAGCAATTGGGCCTCAGGGCGGCCATTTTAATTTCTCACAATGCCCCAGATCATGAAATGTGGCAGCTCCTGCCAGCAGGAAAACCCACCAGATAACCCACCAGATAAAAGTGGGTCCTTCCAGAAGACAAAATAAAAAAATTCCTTCCTGTAGCACCTTAAAGACCAACTAAGTTAGTTCTTGGTATAAGCTTTCGTGTGCATGCACACTTCTTCAGATACTTCTTCTTCCAGAAGACAGTTTGCCAACCTGAAGCTGGCACTGCCTCATACCTGGTCTTCCTAACTGGATTGTCTAGATACTGAACCTGTTGGCAGTTTTCATAATGCTGTATACATTTTGTTTTCTTTTTTATTTTGCAAAGCAGTGTTCCCTAATGTAACGCATTTTGTATGTTATTTTCACTTGTGTATATGCATACATGCCCAAATATACACATTCTTTTGTACACATTACTTGACTGGAAAACTGCACTGCAAAAATTCAGAGCAGTGCACATTTCGCAAGATAGATGGTCTTCATTCAGATATTGATTCAAAAAGTGTGAATTGGGTAGTTTCTCCTTAAAAGGCAGACAAAACTGAATTTCTCCCCCACCCCTAGTAGGAGCAGGGCTAAGAAGCAGTAAATATTTTGTTCTTTATAAATCCCTAAACTTCACAAAGTGCAGAAGCTGAAACAGAAGTACTCAACTATGCAGTTTAAGGTTTTAATTAAATGTAGATATTAATATTCAGCCTTTGTGCTACTTTGGTTTTTTTGTTCTCTATCTGATATGAAGACAACTCCACTGCTGTTGACCTTGAGACTTCGATCTTGAGCACACTTCTACGGAAGTTAAGTTCCACTGGAATCAGTGGAGCTTACTTTCAAGTTAATGTGTTTATGATTGGAGTGTTCCTCATTTCTGGTCTTGATAAGAGATGCTGTTTACTGGCAATTAAAGCAGGAAGATTTTTTCCCCTTCTTATCTGACTGCTTTAACAACAACAGAAATCTGAGCTCAGATTGTAGAAACAAAAACAGAAAATTGGCTGAGCTTCCTGAGTATTTGATGTTTTTAATTGCAGTTCCTAGCTGTAAAGACAGAACTCTTCGAATGGATTGTTAAGCAGAGGTATCCTATACCCAGTGTAACAGTGAATCAGGAATAGTCCAGCTTTTGTATGCATCTGATTGTTTCCTTCCTGCTCCCCACCCCTTCTGTAAAATTACAAATAGTTTTGTCACTAGGCTTGCCAGGAATGGGTGGCTCAAATAGGGCAGCACAATACCCCCCCCCCAATCTCTGAACTGAGAGAAAGCTAGCAGACATTGATTTGTTGTTGTTTAGTCATTTAGTCGTGTCCGACTCTTCGTGACCCCATGGACCAGAGCACGCCAGGCACTCCTGTCTTCCACTGCCTCCCGCAGTTTGGTCAAACTCATGTTGGTAGCTTTGAGCAGCGGCGTAGCGTGAGTTGTCAGCACCCGGGGCAAGGCAAGTAATTTGCGCCCCCTAACCCGGGGCACGGCAAGTAATTTGCGCCCCCCCAACCCCTAACCTGCCGATCTGAGTCGAGTTGCTGCTGGCGCTGCCGCCCAAACCACGCCGCTTGCCCGGAGGAGGAGGGGGGCAGAGAGGCGAGGAAAATGCAACATGGCCCAGCAGCTGCAGCAGCGGAGGCGGGGCTGTGAGGAGGGGCTGCCTGGCACGTCCTCCGCGGCCCTGACGCGCGGGGCTGAGAGCCGCTGCCTGCCGGACGCCTTCAGCCCGGGCGCGCGCACAGCTCGTCGGTTCCACGAGACATGGGGCTCTGCTACAGCCTGCGCCCGAGGCTCTTTGGCGACTCCGGAGGCAGCGAGCGCGCCCCCCCAGATGTTGCGCCCGGTGCGGCCGGCCCCCCTGGCACCCCCCACGCTACGCCACTGGCTTTGAGAACACTGTCCAGCCATCTCGTCCTCTGTCGTCCCCTTCTCCTTGTGCCCTCCATCTTTCCCAACATCAGGGTCTTTTCCAGGGAGTCTTCTCTTCTCATGAGGTGGCCAAAGTATTGGAGCCTCAGCTTCAGGATCTGTCCTTCCAGTGAGCACTCAGGGCTGATTTCCTTCAGAATGGATATGTTTGATCTTCTTGCAAACATTGATAGACACCTGTCATTTATTCCTCTCTTTCCTTTTTAAGATCAACTAAGCCATCACACATATGGGCCCCATTGAGGTGCTATATAATCCCTCAAACAATAAGGGAAAGTGTTGAATGGTATGCTAGCCCTCTGCCCCCAGTTTTCCATTGCCTTCACTGTTGCTTTCCATGAGTTAGATAGATAACTTCCGAAGCAAGGAGCCTTTTCTATTTGCGTAGATTCTCCACATGATTTAGAAACCCTTATTTTCTAAAGCATGCAGGGAGCCTAAATGAGTACAGCAGCTACTCCATTGTAGACATTTGCCTCAAACTCATGGAAGGCACTACTGACAGAAGCCGGTATGCATGGGTTTGTGTCCCATCTCTCCATCAGGCAGTTCTAATCTTCCAGGGGATCAGAACTGTGGGAAATTGCAGTCAAGCATAAATATGCATGGATACTAGTTTGTGCACGAAAGGGGTTAAGACCAGAGAGAGGTATGTTCCTAGGCTCAGCTAGGTCACATCCCCTTGTTTCCGCTGAGGGAGGAAGTGAAGCCTTCTTCTCCTGTTCCTTCTCCGCACCATGTAACTGACCAAGGAAGACATGCCTAAGCAAGCTCCAAGCTTGGAGCACTTGTTTGAAGCTATCTTTCTGTATGTCCTACCCAAGTGTTCTGCCTGTGTTCTCCTTGCTGCTGCTTGGATAAAGACATGAATCTGACCTTTGCAACGCTTTGTAAGTAAAGTGTTTTTAAACTTACTTAACAGTGTGTGGTCTGTTCATTGCAAGAGAGGTAGAAAGAGAGCAGCGCAGTTTACAAGCAGACTAAAAGGATCTAACAACCTATATTCCTAACGCTATATCGTTGCTTGCCTTTTGTGAGTTTAAACTCTGCTACTGAGGCCTCTCTCCTGCTGAAGAGTGAGTTTAGAACTGTGTTTTGAATCCAGGCACCCAGCCAATTCTTTTGTTATTTACCCCATACATGTGGGCCACAGGGATTTGATTTTCCTCCCAAAAGAACACACAAAGGAAAGTGGTATGGCAGCAGCTTCCATAAGTTAGTTATGTATTGACTGAAGGAGTAGTTCTTTGCCTGTCCTGAACCTGCTGCCAATCAATTTCATTGAGTAACCACAAATTCTAGTATTATGGGGGACAGTGACAAAAATTATCTATCCTTTCTTTCTCCTAACCACACAGAATATTATAAACTACTATCAAATTTGTCCCTGCTCCTCCAAATGTCTCCCCCCACTAAACTACACACTCTAGTAGTGTCCCACAACTCCTCAGCTTTTGCAGATAGGAAAGGTATTCTACATCATTTTTGATGCACCTACTTGTACATTCTCCTCCTCTATAGCAATATGTTTTGGGGCATGTGGCGACAAGAGTCATACACAGTATTGCAAACATATCTGCACCATAGATACATGAAGTGGGATTACAGTGCCGGTGATCTTTTTCAAATACATACACACACATTAAATACATGGGATTTGGCACACAATTATATCTATCTTATTTCCACATTTCTCCTCTACACAGAATGTCACAATCCTAACACTTTAGAAAGAACATCTTTCAACAAGTACATTTTGCCCGCTGAGCAATGGAATTCACGCAAAACTTAATCATCTGAAGAGTTCAAAAGGCCTAGATGAGTTCCAAAAGGTCCTTCATTTTCAGGACATTTCAAGTTTCTTAAAAGAATGATGTCAACGGTATGGTGCCTTCAGACAACCGTAAAGGTCATTGAACAATGAGAAAATACTGTTAATCAAAATCTGCCTTTTAGCATCCAGAGAATGTTTAATAAGAGAGGTGAGCAGAAAAAAGAAACTTTGTATTGGGGAACATCTAGTTTTAGGAACAAAGAGCCCCAAAGCTTCCAGCATATAAATGAGAGAGTTGTGCTGTCAGTGTAACTTCGCAGCCTACTATCACTTGTTAAACAGCTTTGATTATCAGTCTTACAGCAAAGGAGCTCCCTCCCTCTCTCCCTAATCCATTTTCAAAGCATCTCACATTTTAAATGGCCTTAACCCACCCACCCCATTCCATGTCACGTTTTGCCCCTTTTTAACCAGTGTGAGCTTTAGTGAGCCACTGTGAGAACAGGATGCCGGATCAAAAGGACCTTTGGCTTGATCCAGCAACTCTGCTCTTCTGATCTTAAGGACCACTCACCACAAGCCAGAGGGAAGTGGCAGGTGGCAGTCTGGCGCAGCGGTAGTGGTGGGGCAGTCTTTCAAGTGGAGCACATCACTGGCTCCTTCACCAGACACACTGGCTGCTGGAGCTCACTCACAGTTGCAGCCAAATGTGTATGAGCTAGTGGCTCGGTTTGGGAGCAAACCAAAGGGGAAACTTCTTCCCTCTGGTCTGCTCCTTGACTATAATAGCCAGCAGCGCCCAGAACAGTAGGCAGCAGATAAGGAACTGGGTTGGATCCTTAGTCTAGGCAGATTGATGGGGTGTTGGGAGCCCCATCCCACCCCACTCAACGGGTGTCCTGTTAAAGGGATTCAGGGGGAGGTGCTACTTTCCAGACACGCAGATGGGGGCTGACAGGCCATACCACCAATGGTGGTCTTGGATGAGTCGCCCAAATATGATGTATGTCATAGAATGATCCTTAACCCTTGTTGTTAACACTGTCAAATAATCAACCAGCAGATGGGTTAGTTAATTAATTTAACAACAACAACAATAATAATTTTATTATTTATACCCCACCCATCTGGCTGGGTTTCCTCAGCCACTCTGAGTGGCTTCCAGCACGTATAAAAGCATCAAATATTAAGAACTTCCCAATACAGGGCGGCCTTCAGATATCTTCTAAAAGTTGCGTAGTTCTTTATCTCCTTGAGATTTGGTGGGAGGGTGTTCCACAGGGTTTGCCACACACCCAAAACATGCTGGCATCAGTAATCAACAAAGCTGTGGCCTGTTTTAATCCCCAAAAAAGTCTGTCCTGTGTTTATTGCAACTTTACCATGCCTCGGCCCCGCCACTCACGGCATCACTGCGCCTGGACCTGCAATATCCAATCCACCCTTTCTCACAACATTGCAACCTTTCTGTTGATGCAAAAGCACATGTCACAGACGGTCCCCTGTGAAGGATGCTGCTATATTTAAATTCCCTGGAGCACCATCTGGCTTTGCAATCAACGTTAGCACATTTACGAGTTACAGATCAAACCATTATGATGCCAGATGTCCACAACATCAGTTGGCCAAGGGGAGGGCCTTTGGACAACTGCTTTTGCTTCATCTCCTGCTTCAAACGCCAGCCTTTATTGGGCGGCTATAATAAAGGGGAGAAGGAACGAGATTGCACCTTGGGCCTCGTCAGAACACCAGATGGGATCACTGTTACTCTCCTCAGAGCTCACGAGCTGCATATTCTCTGCACCCAGTGCACATGTGAAATGCATTTCCTCCCAGCCTTTGCTGTGACCCTTTTAAAGCCATCTTACCCTAAACATTACCAATCTCTCGGCCTTCGCGTTATTACGAGTCAGTAGAGCCTAACTAAATTTCTGCTGGTGATCCATCATGACAGCTTTCAGCACAACCTGCTAGCTTTAGACTGAAGCCTTAAACCCATTCACACCTTCCGCGCAAATGGGGTCCTTTTCAACAGCTTAGCTACCTATAGCTTTCACAGCCTCACCAAAGCTGTTCAGAGAGTGACATCACACGGTGACAGCTTAACAGGTGATTGTGCTGCTGCCAGGTTTAGGAGGCAGACAGACATTTATCCCCTTAAGAGCAGGCTTTGGTAGACAACGCCTCGTAGGGTGGCAGGGATTTCTAAAACTATTTCCACCACAGATTTGTCCACAAAGGAACTGGATCATGAGAGTCAGGGTTGACAGTACTGAGCTGGAGAGACCAGTGGTCACAGCAACACCATAATTTTAAATAATTTTACACCAGCTATGGCTTCCCCCTAATAACTACAGGGTGTATAGTTTGTTAAGGGTGCTGAGAGTTGTTAGGAGACCACTATTTCCTTCCTGGAGCTACAATTCCCACAGTGGTTTAACAGTTGACATTTCTTCACAGGGTACTCTGAGAATAGTAGTTCTGTGAGAGGAATGGGGGGGCTCCTAACAACTCTCAGAACCCTTAACAAACTACAGCTCCCAGAATTCTTTGTTAGGAAGCAATGCCTGCTTAAAGTGGTATCACAGTGCTTTAAATGTATGGTGTGAATATGGTCTCTGGTTAGGCAATTTTCTGTGTTCCTTTGTCTTCAGGGCCCAAACTTATTTCCTGACCTTAGCATGCATTGCACAAGCAAGCTAAATTATGTTTCCTGCAATGGTTGTGTACCATTGGAAGATAGTCTTGGATAGAACAAAGGGTATGATTCTACTGTGTAGTGAATCACACCACGATTCAATTGATAGCGGGGAAGGGGGGGGGGAATGAGGCCACTTTTCCCCTCAGAATAATCTCAGTGGCAGCAATTCAGGAGTGGGGGACCTATAGCCTTCCAGATGTTGCTGGAATTCAGCACCCTGACTATTGGCCATTGTTAGGTCGTGGGTTGACATAGCAGCCGGCACAGCGATTTCTTCAAGTAGCTCTTTATTATGGCAAGCTGGAATAGAACTAACTGCGAACAGCTCAGCCGGCCTGTATTTATAGGCAGCCGGCTGTCAACATTGTAACCACAACAGCCCAGAGTTCCCGCCTAAAATAACAGACGCGGACCTGAGTGAAAACTATCTACAGACCTGAGTGAAAACTATATACAGTATCCCCCTGTTGGCCCAGGGTGAAACTACACTACATAACACCCCTCCCCACCGAGATAAGGCGTTAGTTACAATCGTAATGGTTTCCTTATATACAGCACTACGCGTAATGGTTCAATTAAGCACAAAAGCATATCGGTTACATTTCCCATACTTAGACCAACAGTGATACCTGTCCAACAACATAGTCCTTTAAATAAGTTGGGCGCTTGGAAACTCTGCCAGACCGCCGGGGACTGGTAGCCAAGTCCGGAGGGCCACACAGTTCTCGCTGAGGCTGTGGTGCGACCCTAGGTGGCGTTGGAACCAACTCCCCTGGATCCGCTGCTGTGGGTGGAGCCTCCGCAAGTGGAGTGGTCTGAGTCTGTTCTGAAACGGCTTGGTTCGGCTCCACGCTGGCAGCTTGCGAGGGAGGTGTAGGTGGGGCCTCGCCATCTGTACGTGTCTCTTCTGGAGCCGCAAGCGCAGTTGGGGGCACCTCGGTAGTGTCCAAGTCCCCAACCCTGCGCCTAAGCTGGTCTATGTGCCGTCGCCACAAGCGTCCGTCTTCGAGTGCCACCTGGTACGAGCGAGGTCCAGTGACTCCCACTACTGTGGCTGGCACCCAAGGGATGTCCCCACATAGTTCCGGGCAAAGACCTGGTTTCCTGGGACAAATGACCGTGGTGCGTTGGCACAGCCTGGGGGTTCAGCCACGGCAAAGTCTGGGTGTAGCCGGTCGAGCGATGACCTGAGGCGGCGGCCCATAAGCAGTTCAGCAGGACTCCTCCCTGTGGCCGCATGAGGGGTGATGTGTTGCACGAACAAGTATTCGGCGACCCGCTCATGCCAGTCTCCCCGGTCCAGGCGCGCCAGTGCCTCTTTTGTCGAGCGCACCATTCTTTCCGCTTGCCCGTTGCTGGATGGATGAAAGGGTGCCGTTAGGGCATGGCGGATGCCCAGTCCCAAAAGATACCGCTCAAACGTGCCTGACGTGAACTGCGGTCCGTTGTCAGAGACAAGGACATCAGGACACCCATGCGTTGCAAACAGGCCTCGCAGCACCCGGATGACAGCTTCGGTAGTGGTGGAGGGCATCAGGGCGACCTCCAGCCATTTGGAATAGGCGTCCACCACTACCATAAAGGTCCGGCCGTGAAAGGGGCCAGCCAGATCGATGTGCACCCTCGACCAGGGTGTCTTTGGCGTCTCCCAGGTGTGTCCCTTAGCTGCCGGTGGTGCAGGCCTCGACTCCTGGCACGCTTGACAGGCGGACACCCAGGCAGTGATGGCATCGTCCATATTAGGCCACCAGACGTAACACCGAGCCAACGCCTTCATTTTGACAATTCCCGGGTGGCCAACGTGCAGAGTCTCCAGGACGCGCTGACGGAGTCCCTGGGGAATCACGACGCGGTCTCCCCACAGCAGGCAGCCGCGATGAGCTGAGAGTTCATGTTGTCTGGTTGCGAAGGGCTGGAACTCCGATGCAACAGGCCCTTGTGGCCACCCCCTCCACACCCAGTTGAGCACCCGGCTGATGGTGCGATCCTGGGCAGATGCGGAGGCCACAGTGGCAGCCGATACAGGCGCTGCCGGAAGATCCTCAATCAGAAGGAGCGATGAAGCTGGAGCCGGGTCTTCCACAAATGCTGGAAGAGGGCAACGGCTGAGGGCGTCGGCATGGCCCATCGATTTCCCCGGGCGATGGATGAGCCGGTAGTGGTAGGCAGCCAGGAAAACAGTCCATCGCAGCATGCGTGGTGAGAGGACCGGTGGAGTTGGACGATCACCGGCGAGGAGGCCCAGGAGTGGCTTGTGGTCAGTGATGAGGTCAAAAGTCCTGCCATAGAGGTATTCATGGAACCTCTTCACTCCAGCCACAAGTGCTAATGCCTCCTTGTCGAGCTGGCTGTAATTCCGTTCCGTCGGAGATAGTGTCCTGGAAAAGTAGGCGAGCGGTGCTTCTCTTCCATCTGGAAAACGGTGACTAAGGACAGCACCGATGCCAAAAGGTGAGGCGTCGCAGGCAAGGACCAGCGGCCTGGATTCACTGTACTGTACCAGCACACTGTCTGAAGAAAGGAGAGCCTTGACCGCGTTGAAGGCCGCCGTCTCCCGATGACCCCAGGCCCAAGGCGTCTTAGTGCTAAGGAGTCGGTGAAGAGGCTCAGCCACTGTGGCCTCCGCATCTGCCCAGGATCGCACCATCAGCCGGGTGCTCAACTGGGTGTGGAGGGGGTGGCCACAAGGGCCTGTTGCATCGGAGTTCCAGCCCTTCGCAACCAGACAACATGAACTCTCAGCTCATCGCGGCTGCCTGCTGTGGGGAGACCGCGATGAGCTGAGAGTTCATGTTGTCTGGTTGCGAAGGGCTGGAACTCCGATGCAACAGGCCCTTGTGGCCACCCCCTCCACACCCAGTTGAGCACCCGGCTGATGGTGCGATCCTGGGCAGATGCGGAGGCCACAGTGGCTGAGCCTCTTCACCGACTCCTTAGCACTAAGACGCCTTGGGCCTGGGGTCATCGGGAGACGGCGGCCTTCAACGCGGTCAAGGCTCTCCTTTCTTCAGACAGTGTGCTGGTACAGTACAGTGAATCCAGGCCGCTGGTCCTTGCCTGCGACGCCTCACCTTTTGGCATCGGTGCTGTCCTTAGTCACTGTTTTCCAGATGGAAGAGAAGCACCGCTCGCCTACTTTTCCAGGACACTATCTCCGACGGAACGGAATTACAGCCAGCTCGACAAGGAGGCATTAGCACTTGTGGCTGGAGTGAAGAGGTTCCATGAATACCTCTATGGCAGGACTTTTGACCTCATCACTGACCACAAGCCACTCCTGGGCCTCCTCGCCGGTGATCGTCCAACTCCACCGGTCCTCTCACCACGCATGCTGCGATGGACTGTTTTCCTGGCTGCCTACCACTACCGGCTCATCCATCGCCCGGGGAAATCGATGGGCCATGCCGACGCCCTCAGCCGTTGCCCTCTTCCAGCATTTGTGGAAGACCCGGCTCCAGCTTCATCGCTCCTTCTGATTGAGGATCTTCCGGCAGCGCCTGTATCGGCTGCCACTGTGGCCTCCGCATCTGCCCAGGATCGCACCATCAGCCGGGTGCTCAACTGGGTGTGGAGGGGGTGGCCACAAGGGCCTGTTGCATCGGAGTTCCAGCCCTTCGCAACCAGACAACATGAACTCTCAGCTCAGTTCAGAGGCTGGCCGCATCTGGCTGTGCTCTGATGTCCATCGATCCCACCTTCGTAGCCAGTGTTAGGTCGTGGGTTGACATAGCAGCCGGCACAGCGATTTCTTCAAGTAGCTCTTTATTATGGCAAGCTGGAATAGAACTGACTGCGAACAGCTCAGCCGGCCTGTATTTATAGGCAGCCGGCTGTCAACATTGTAACCACAACAGCCCAGAGTTCCCGCCTAAAATAACAGACGCGGACCTGAGTGAAAACTATCTACAGACCTGAGTGAAAACTATATACAGTATCCCCCTGTTGGCCCAGGGTGAAACTACACTACATAACAGCCATAGTGCTAGGGGTTGATGGAAACTGGAGCCCAACAACATGTGGACGGCCACAAGTTCATCATCACAGCAGTTAAGTCAGCTGTGTATGTTTTCTGGACCATCCCTCTTCCTTCCCAACAAATCTCTGCAAACAGCAGCCCAGACTACATCTTGACAGGAAGAGAAATATTTGTCTCTGGTCCATCTTCCCAGAGTGACATCTGCAACAAAGCACTGCTTCCAGGTGGATTTGGAAGTGGATCTGCTTGGCTTCAGCTGCCTCATGCTAAATTCCAGAGTGATGTCCCGAGAAAGGAATGCCATATCAATGTTCAACCCAATGCCAAACTTGGGTTGTCAGAGTTTGTGGTTAACTCTGTGGTGAGTGAAAACAAGCACGCACACAGAAAACAAACCCTGATGTGTTATAAAGAGATATCATGGCTCTTTTGAGTTTAAAAAAAATGAACAGAAACACAGCAGATGGATGCCTGGTACAGTGAAGGCCTTTATCGCAAACTAAAAGCAGCCAAATCAAGAAGACTCTACAATTCTTAGGCAAAGTTCTCAGACAACATGCTAATTCTTGCTTTTCTCCAGGAGGAGTGATCCAATATATTTTCCAGACAGAGGCAAAGGACAATATGGCACCCTCCCTTCCATGTACAGAAGCCCACCTGACCGGCAGCTTCTGCAGTGGTGTCAAGACACCATCCTCCGTCATACATGAGGGGAGAATACTAGCTTAGGGGGTGCAAGACAGGCTGCAAGACACACGCAGCTCTGTGCTGCCAACACCTCACCATTGCTCTCTGCAGCCAGCAACTGTCACCTGAGATTGCTGCCTCACTTTGTCTCCTGTTAGAACAGACCCTCTTCTCCAGTAGTTTGGGCCTGGTACATCTCATGCTGGCAGGAGATATTTTGGCTGCCACCAATAACAGTTTCATATCTAACCTCCCATCTCCCTGACAATTTCTAAGCATACTCACCATATTATATGATGCCATCACACTACACTTTCCCCCTAACACCTCACACACAGGGGTGCCATATGTCCGGAATTTCCCAGACATAGCCAGCAATCGGGTGCCGGAAACAGTGTCCAGGCAGAAATCGCTGGAACATCTGGGAAAATCTGGATGTATGGCAACCCATGTTGGCAGTGTCATTTTTGCCAATTTCCCTTAAAAATAACTCCAAAACTTCAGTTGCTCAGTCTTTGAAATATGGCAACCCTACTCAAACAGTCATCAAAGAAGTGAAGTGAGGGTGGGAAGCTAGTGGTGAATATCCTAAACTTTACAGAATGAAAGGAAACACTAAGCTAATTTGCCATAATATCCAGTTCTAGCCTAATGGGAATTACCATATTTTTCCATGTATAAGACAAGGTTTTTTTCCTAAAAAAAATAATGTCAAAAATTAGGGATACTTCAGTGTCAGGGAGTTATCCCATTCTGGGAATGGTTGATGGCTCACCCCATTGGGCAGCTGCACACAGAACTGACGCTTCCTGAGTCTAACCTTGGTGGTAACCAAGAGACACCAGTGACTTTATAATTGTCTGCGTCACTCAGGCTTTAGACCATGGGCAAAGCAAGCAGACCTTAAATCTACAATTAAGTTGTGTTTTTGGATGGCTTATTCACTATGCAATTGCATGATAGGATATAAACGTATTTCCAGCTGATACTTGGCATGTGCCAAATTAAAGCTCTTAACTCTTAAATAACAGAAATGCTGATAGCACAACACAATCTTTGGCTTAAATTAATACTTCAGGGTGTTGACATTATGCAGTATGCAAAATGAAAAATAAGCAAGTGGCCTTTTGAAACAGATCCCATTGTAGCCAACGCGTTCAGAAACCCATCCAATTATATTGGCTTTATAATAGCATTCAGAACTGTCCCCATAATGCTGTTTCAGGGCCTTATGAGAAGATGAGCATTACTATGAAATATATCACATCTGTCTGAATGTTTAATTGGAAGGCAAACGTTTTCGCCACCAAGAGCAACGGCAAGGGTTTGTATAACATAAGGCTGCTTGGAGAGTGGGGGCGGATTTCCTTCCTGTAACTGTATTTCACTATTTTGTGTGTAATTGAATAATTGAAATAAGCCCTCTCTTTCAATCTATCATATGCAAGAGCCTGTCAGAACTGTGTTAATTACATAGGAGGCTGACATTTCAAGCGCATTCTGAATATTCGTATTCCAACACCAGAAAGGATGCCCAAGGGAATTAAAAAACAAATTGCTATCAACTGTATGCTCAAATCCAGACTATGCAATAGGTTATTTCTTGCGAAGAATACCAGGGGTGGCCAGCATGGCACCATTCAGCTGTTGTTGAACTCTCAACTCCCATCAGCTCCAGCTAGCCAGGTCAATGGAGTCCTATTTGGAATCCATGTGGGTTGTTGTTGTAGGCATGTGTCTATCTTTGAGAGACAATGGAGTGCGACTCCAGGGGTGAAGTCAAACTGCTGCGTTACCAGCACCGAAGTGACTTCCACAGGGCACAAGCTTGGCCAGTGTGTATGGAGGTCCTGGGCTGCCCAGACAAAGACCCCACTCCCCTTGGCCCTGCTGTTGTGGTCCAAAGGAAAGCAGAGCAATACATTTGGCACCAGCTTGGCTGCTGGAGTTGCAAGGAGGAGGCATACAAGACGCCATCCAAGCATCTTAAGAACTCCATTCTGGATTTGTGTAGGGTTTACTCCCTAGCCTTTTCTTCTCCCAAAGATATCCCACAAGGCATCCAGAAGCTCAGGATCAGAGTTGCCCTTCTCCAAGATGGGCTACCTTCCCAGGTTGGTGACCCCCATCTGTTCCTCATTCCCTCTACAGCACCTGCAGAAACTGCCTTCTTGACCGTTGGACCCACTTTTGGTCTCTTCCACTCAATCCACAGGTGCCTGTCCTTGCATGCAGAGGAAGTCCCTAGCTCACAGAGGGTTGGAAAGCCATCAACTACCCTCACCTGGTTTGACCGCCCAATGGAAGCTGTTACTGGGGTGTGGCCGCTGTCACATGCTGACAGCTTCTAGGAACCACAGGTAAGAGCTGAGTACAGCATGGGGACCAAAGGTGGACAAACTACCCCAGAAGGAGCATGACATGTCCCCCACCAGAGATACAAACCCTTCCTGAACATCCCACTGGTTGCTCCTTTAATATATTATAGTTATCATCTTATGCCCCAGTTTGCCACAGGGAGGGTGTTCTAATGTTTGCTTGCCAAGAAGAAAATGAAATTATATTCAGATCTCTTTCCAACATTACCTCAGAGGTATGGAAGCCACTACAACCAATTCCCCATTCCACACTTCTCCTATATGTCAAAAGTCCCACACCATATATTAAGAGGTTAGTTTCTTTCCACGCCAATATTGCCAATTGTGAGTAGCAGCCATTATAAAGACTCTTATATAACCTCAGATTTCTGATATTGCTGGACTGGTAAATGGGGGAGGAGATGTACAGCTCAGTGTAAGAAGAAATTCCAGCCCATCAGATAAAATAAAACATTTTGGGGGCAAAATGACCACAAACCTAGAGGCATTCATTTTAAGATACACACTGATTTCACTCCAAAAATGGTCTTCTTAGTTGAGAAGCAATTTCAAACTTATGGGACAGTGTTTACTCTCTCTTATCTATATAGCTTGGAATGCCTTCAGGGAGTCAGTTGACCAGGCCTTGAAGATTATCTGGTCAGGTTTACCCAAGCCTTCCAAGTTGTTTATTTCTGAGTGAATAACTGGTGGTTAGCTTTCATCCTCTCTTCAAAGAACTGTTTTTTACTCCTTCCCCCTACCCTCTGTCAGCTTCTTTTCCAACCTAAAACACCCTTCTCCAATCTTCCCTCTTCAATCCTTTCAATTCTTTTAAAAGAGCATCTTAGACTAAGAATCTCAAATCATAATGGGCATTCAGACCACTGCAATATACTATCAAAGTCCAGTGCTTTTTTTTTTCTGGGGATACGCTGGGGTACGCATACCCCTAAACATTTTGTGAATCTAAGTTTGGACTCATTGAGGAGCAGTATTTCAATACAGTGGTATCTCAGGTTAAGTACTTAATTCGTTCCGGAGGTCCGTACTTAGCCTGAAACTGTTCTTAACCTGAAGCACCACTTTAGCTAATGGGGCCTCCTGCTGCTGCCGCGCCGCCGGAGCACGATTTCTGTTCTCATCCTGAAGCAAAGTTCTTAACCTGAAGCACTATTTCTGGGTTAGCGGAGTCTGTAACCTGAAGCGTATGTAACCTGAGGTACCACTGTAATGTATTTTCTCTGGGCAAGAAATAAAAAAAAAGGGTATCACACAATATTAAAATGGAATAACAAAGCCAATAGCACAAGAACATGCCCATGGGGGAGGGAGATAAAACCAGTTGGGCAGCACAAATACACAATATGCTACACATCAGGCATTGTAAGTGCAGATTTCAGTGTCACAAATTTCTTCAGAGGGCCTTGGCTGTAGATGGTATTGCTCAATAGCATGTACCGTTGCCACATTAAGGTCTTCTGCATAGGGACATAGTGTCTGGCACCAACTCTGTATATATTTAGAAGGCACGTAAAGCCGTACTTTTTTTACTCAAGCTTTTGGGAATGCTGAATGATGATTTATCCTTCTGTTTTGTAATTTTATACTGTCTATGGTTTCAGTGATTTAAATTGTTTTTCCATTATTATGAAATACGATATTGTTTTTCCCGTTTTTTAATCCACCCTGGGACCTTTTAGTGAAAGGCGAGTAATAAATATATGTAATTAATAAATGAAACAGCACGCTTAGTTCCATAAACAGATATACCAAGCAGGCGGCGGCAACAAGGCCCTGTTACCGCAGCAAAACCAATTCTATCCAACCAGCTAGAGAGAACACCAAAAAAAAACATTTCGGGAGCTTTGCACGGATCTAACACTGCCCTGGGCCCACGCAGGAGGCAGAATGTCCAGATTAATAACTAGGGAGTGCAGGTAACTACGGTGTGGTGTGGGAAAGGGCATGATATAAACAGACACAATTGCTGTGAATAAAAACATTTCTAAACGGCTTCACAAAGCAAAGCTGATTGTAAAAGACAGTAACTGGTCAATGTGCCAGCCACAAAAAGCACCCAACCCAATTCTTCCCCTGATGCAGCAATAAGCGATCTCTTACAAATCTAGTTGTTCCGGGCACTTTAGTTTGCCATGAATGAGAAATGTAGCTGTTCCCCATCCTCTTTATCGTGGGAACCCTTGCTTTTTGCCTGCAGTGAAATTCCACCTCTCTGCAAAGGATCAGTACAAAAGTGAGCCTAGTGTGTGTGTGTTCTAAAGTGGGCTTGAAGCTGTTTCGGAGACCTTGGGGAACGTTTTCCAAAGGTACAAACAATACTTGAACGGCTCATCCTCTTTGCCATTTGCACTACCCATGGATTTTAGACTCCTTGGTTCTGGCATTACTTCTGTTCCCCATAAAACAAAGACATGTCAGTCAAACTTTTTAAGTTGTGAAGTGCCAATTCAAGCAGGAATAACATCTTACCAACAGGACAAATGCCAATATTTTTCTTGACAAGTAATAAATTGGCACTGCTTGTCGAAAGTCGGAAAATAAGCTTGAGCTAGCAGTGTAACGGTACCAAATAGATCGTTTAAAAACCCCACTGAGGAATGCTGCAGTGACAGAATGATTGTCTATCATCTAAATTGGCTGTGTTCACACATCTTACGGAAACATGGTTTTTATCTTCCTTTTTCATTATCGTTACAAGGATGATGCATAGTGAGCCACAGGCTCACACACTCCCTGCCCCCTCCCAGTGCAGATACAAGGAGATTGGAAACTTCCACTTCTGTCTTGCTCAACCACAGTTTGGTGTACCTTATGAACCCTAAACTATGGTTTATTGTAACTAGGGATTTTTATCAGCCAGAGCTCAGCTCCCGCACCTCTCAGGTGGGCACCATTGCCATTCTAAGAGAACAAGGGAGAAGTTCATGGTGAGCTTGGGCACCTCTTTTTTCCCCTAGAAAAATAGCACTGATTGTAACTATGCGAGCTTGTATCTCTGGAATTTATCTTTAATTTCTTAGAAAGTTGCAATGGCCACTGATGGAAAATAAAGGAAACTTACTGTATTGCACAACTATGGTTACTGAAAACAGGCTAGTTTCGTAAACCACAGCTGTGTCCTTGATAACAAAGTCCAAGGACTAACATCTTTGTAGCAAAAAAACATGTAAATTTTTCTCAGTTTGGAATCATTGATGCTCATCCTCAGCATGCTGATTTCAATATAGATTGATATCTATATTGTTACTTGAAACGTATTTGAACTCCCTCTTAGTTAGGTTATCACTTTTCCTCTCTGTAAATGCCTCAGGTGAATGAAGGAAGTGGAGGTAGTGATCTTGGTATATTTCCACCCACAACACCATTGGGAAGGTATGGATACATCTGCTCCATTGCCAGACCTGTCTACATCTGTTTTCAAATAGACACACTGCAGTGTAAAGCAGGCTCCATCTTCCAGGAGCTTTTATTAATTAATTTATTTTAGAATGGAGCCATTTCTCAATAAGCATTTTTCAGGGGCAAAAAAAAGAAAAAATTGTCAACAGTTCTAGCCTGTGTATAGGTAAGGTAAAGAGACCCCTGACCATTAGGTCTAGTCGTGACTGACTCTGGGGTTGCGGCGCTCATCTCGCTTTATTGGCCGAGGGAGCCGGCGTTTGTCCACAACAAGCTTCCGGGTCATGTGGCCAGCATGACCAAGCTGCTTCTGGCGAACCAGAGCAGTGCACGGAAATGCTGTTTACCTTCCCGCCGAAGCAATACCTATTTATCTACTTGCACTTTGATGTGCTTTCAAACTGCTAGGTTGGCAGGAGCAGGGACCGAGCAATGGGAGCTCACCCCGTTGCGGGGATTCAAGCCACCGACCTTCTGATCGGCAAGTCCTAGGCTCTGTGGTTTAACCCACAGCGCCACCCGCGTTCCTATAGCCTGTGTATAGACTATGCATTAAAAATAAGTCTCCCTTGATTCTGGAACAAAACGTGTGTACGTAGCCCAAGTTTCAATATCCATGCTGCTTCCAGGTTTGGTTAGTGTGTATATGTACGACTGAGGAGAGGAAGGGAAAGGCAGGGCAGAGTCACTGCTAATCGTATTGACCCCTTGCCTTGCAGAAAAATAGTGACTAGTTAGAAATGCAGAGTTCTACAATAGTAGAGGCAGCAAAATGAGTCAGAAGAACAGCTGTAGGTAGGAGGGAGCATTTTTTTAAAAAAAAGGTTTCCTCAGAAAAAAACCCACCCAGAAAGTTAAAAGTAACAATAATGAATACCATCAGGGAGTTTCTAGCCAAGTTCGTTCTGATTACAACAAGTTTTTACAAAGGGAAACATTCAAAAATGTGCAATCGCATCTGCATTTTGAAACGATAACAGTCCATTCTACCACCTCAAGGGTTGATTGTCGCATTATCCTGCAACTGGCCAGGCCTAAAAGGTGAGCAGGCATCATGAAAACAATTGCCTCCTCTCCCCCCTACAGCTATAAACCTTAGGAAAAGGTCATTCATTAAAGCACATCACACATTCAAGGATGGGGGTGGGGAGAACGCAACACTTACTGAGAAGAGAGGATTGGAAATATGCATTAAAATGGAACATCGTATTTGTATGCTTCCTTCACCAGCACAGCCATTAGCTGCTGACAACAGGCAGATTTCCTTGTGTCCTTTGACTTCCTGCACCCACTTTTCACAGGACCTCACTAATACTGGTCAATCTCCCTTCTACTGTTGCCTCAGTTCCCCTATTTTCAAGACCTGTCACGAACTGGCAGGATGACAGGGAGGAGGAAGAGGATCCCAGCGAGGGGCATAGCCAGGACTGGGACACACTGGACCAAGCTGGGGATGGAGAAGTACTCACAAACTGACAGAGGATGGCGAGAGGATGGAGGTCAGCGCACATGAAGCACGGCAGCAGGAACCATCACCAGAGCCAGAGAGGAGGCCTTGTCTCCATGATCACGGTGGGCTCTGAGGCGTAGGGAGCAACAGGAGTGGTGCTCTAGGAGGCTGAGGCAGGCAAGGGCCCCCTGGCTCAGGCCAGGTGGGGCTCGCTAGCTCTGGGAGGAAGCGTGTGATTCTTCAGCTGGAGTAGGCCCAGCACAGGTGAGGATCACCTGCCTCGTCAAGCCCAGATGCTGCAGTCAGCATGCAAAGTACAAAGGGGAAGCAGAAATGAGGTGCTGGTTCTGCTCAACTGCCCATGTTGATGCACCTTGGCTTGGATGCTCCTGGACCTCTACGGGACTGTGCTTTGGGTTTGACTCTGGTCTGTATCCTGACTGCTGGACCTTCAGACTTGGCGACTTAGATTCACCCTGGACTGTTGTTTCCTGGACTTTGCTTGTGTGACTTGGCCCCCGGACTTAGACTAAGACAACTTTTTTGCTGCCAGGGGTTGAGGACAGTACTGCTTTGCTCCCCGGTGTTCCAAACCCTCACACCAACACTTTACTTTCTCTGTAGAATGAGTATTTCTCTAGGCACACACTTTTTTTTTTTTTTTAAGAAAGTAAAATCTGATGTGATAATTTGACTTTGTTCACCTTTTTGTCCCTACTCCTGTCATGGGCAGATCTGAGAAAATGTTCCTGACTCTTTCACAGTGCTATATTCCCTAATATCAAGCAAGGCCATGTTCCTCTGAACCCACCCTAGTTTCTGGAAATGGTTCACCATCTGGAAACCGCTGTATTCGTTTATCAAGCCCTCTAACATGCCATCTTTTAGGCAAGGGCATGTAACATGGCAGTTTTCTTGACCCTGCACTGGAAAAACAGAGCTGAAATGCAAGTTGCTCTAGACAGAGAGGTGCCATGTGGCAGTTTTCCCTCAGGCCCTTCTCCCATTATCACATTGGAATGGTTTGCTGTCCTTGTGGCTGGTGATGTCATGTTTTATGTCTCCACAAACCAACTCTGTGTTCTTTCCTCATGATGGCCACCATCTTCTGCTCATGAAGCTACTTTTCATTGGCATCTCCATGGCCAATATTAACACGTGACCTGACTCTCTGTCTGTATTATAAAACAGAGGTGAGCAGCTTATGCTTCTTGGCCTAATTTCATGAGGCCGCCCCCAACCAAATGACATGTGGGCAGCAAGTTGGGGTGTGTGTGAGAGGGAAAGGGTGGCAGAGAGAAAGAAATGTAGGTATTAATACAAACCATGCTTCTTTTAAACAGCTACGATTTAATATTTGGCTATGCTGACAGAGGCAAAACGTTCAAGAGATTTGGCAGAACTCCTGTGGATGATTTGCAAACTACCTCCTGTCATTTCTGCACGTTGTCACCTATACCTTGTGTGTCACATTCAATTCCTAAACCCGTTTTCTCATCTGGAAAACCAATTCTTTCTAAGAGGGAGGGAAATAATCCACTAGACAATTACATTTCCAAAACCATTCTTCATAGTTTCTGCAAGAAAATGCCACGTCAGAGGATTTCTTCCACAACACAATGCAGTGCACCTCTTTGCACAAATACACTGCTTTATAAGATTTAAAGAGGATGTTGTTGGCAACAGCGTCATTCTGGAAGATGTCTGCTTTCTCAATTAGTCAGTAGATATTTTGCATGACTCCCAACGACATTGCAAATATCTACCTGCCCCGGGGAGAAACCAGAAAGCTCAAGACACACACAAAAAAGACAATAAGACATTAACCACTGTTGGCTGTTTTTATTACAAGGCTCCAGTTAGAAACTGTATGTCAGACCTCATGGTTTTGAATAATTTACCCAGTGGATTGTCTTCACTTAAGCTAAGAGAGCTCAGCATGCCCTTACTGGGGGGAAATAAAATTACACATTTCTCATCATTCTCTTAACATTACAAAATATGCCAGAAAGTACACCAGATTTTGGCTTGTACCGGTTTCTCTTTAGGTAGAATCATAGAACTGTAGAACTGGAAGGGACCCCGTGGGTCATCTAGTCCAACCCTCTGGAATCAAAGAATCAGGAATCAAGTAAGCAATGGGAAGTGCCATATTTAGTAATTAACCACTTCCCTCTCTCCCAATCCTTTTAGTTTATCCTGACAACACATGTGAAGACAAACAAGAGGCTTTACATAAAATGTTTCCAGTCCAAAAGCATCATGACTATAAAATAACGTTACTGTAATAGGATTCCCCCAAATCAATTCAACTGGGAAGAGCAATCCTATACTCAGCCGTACACCAAGACGAAAGAGATACCCCTCTGCCATGCCGCCAGAGCAGCCACCATATCCAATGCATGATCAGCCCAGGAGACGTGGGAGAAGAGAAATACAACTAGGAAATACAAAAAGGCAGACAAAATAAGACCCACAGGCATCCCTAGAAAAACTGCTGAAACTCACCACTCAAGTACAGTGCTGGCAATGGGACCCATGGAGGGACCCAATCCTTACAGGCTATTTGTGAGGTCTCGGTTCAATTGGCTGGCATCCAGAGTACCCTGGATCAGAGGGACTGTTCTCGAACGCCAGAGATGGTCACCCTGGCTGCTCCAGGCATGGAGGAACCATTGCTCTGAGCCATCCCTCTCTCAACTCCCTCTGCCGCCTATGAAGATGACCATCCCGAGTCCTTGCCACTCCCTTTCTATATGGCTATTCTCCTTCCCGCCCTGATACCCATCTCCTGCTCCTCCCTTCCCTCCAACCAGTTATTTCCTCCAGAAGCTCTCTTTCCCTAGCAGCCTGTGTCTGGTTCTTTCCTTGGGCCAATGGCTTGTCTGTGCTCCCGTTTCCCAGGGTGTGTGGCCTGCCTAGTCCGTAAAAGAAGCATCCCTTCTTTTACGCCATGCTTCCCTACAGAGCCAGGTGAGGACGATTTGGAACCTTCATCTCGCCTGTGTAGCAAGTCTCCTCTGCTACAATGAGTTGCTGTTTGAGGATAAATTGAAGTTCTCCCAACTCCTCCTGCGTCCTGGCCCATCGCAAGGTTTCCTCACACACCGAGTACCTTTCCCAAACCCATGGGATGCTCTACAACCAGATTCTCATACAGGTGAGACAGGGTAGGCAATGGGCCTCTTGAGTGCAGTTCTTCCTGTGGCTTTTGCGCACCTTTGTGAACCGCTAACAGCCCTCTGCTTACCCAACCTGGATTGGCCATACTGCTCCAGCTCACAAAACCTGAAAAGAGGTCCAGCACCCATTTTCCTGTCTCATACTGAGGCAGCAAGGGAACACTATCCACGGTCTGTTTCCCCTTCGCCCTGCTATGAGTGACATGATAACGGGGTTCCTTGCAAAACACCTTGGGTGGGGTGGTGGTGAGTCTGGAAACATTATAGACTTTTTTTCACCTATAGCTAAGTGTGTGGGACCTCCAGACTTTTCCCATCCCCACGCTAAGGGGAGTGTGTGAAGGTGAGCAAAATTATGGGGGGCAGTCGCAGCAGTTACAGTTTGCATCATGTGCTCCCCCTTCCCTGGCTTGCTTGTGTGAGTCCCAAGGAGCAGAGTGGAGTTTGGTGTTTGTGTCCAGTGCCCCAAGGCGAGTGACCTATCAGGGTTCGAAGCAGAGAAGAGCTAGCAAGGCGCTCAGCACCCTAAAAGTGCTCTGGGGACAGGCTGTTTGCCAAGTGTTCCCTCTGCAGGTGAAGTGTCTGTTTCCCCTCAACAAAGCTCCCCATCTTGGGATGTTAACTATGTGTGACTTGAGGCCAGAGAGCTATCGTTTGAATTGTGGGCTTCCTAGGTCCGGTCGATAGGCTGGCGGTGCTGTGCTGTGAAATGGACGCCGAGTTACACCCAATCTAGGACTCCAGAGCTTGTCAACATGGCACTCTCTGGACTGTGGGAAGTATCAGAGTGCAGCTCAGCTTCCACTGTAGGCTGATGTACCTACGTGAGAAAGGGTAGATAGAGAGGAAAGCTTCCTAGACTGTTCCCCTTGTGCTGACGGGTTAATCTTCCTTCAGTGTTAGGCGGATAATCTTAGGTTTGCTGATGTCACATCCTACCTTCCTTCTTGGTCTCCATGCCTCCTCTTACAGCAGGTGTACTTGGAGCAATCTCTCTCTCTCCCTCCCTCTCTCTCTCTTTCCTGTTGGCTCAGTGCATCTCCACCTTAGTTAGAGCTTTCCTACCAACACGAATACCCCAAAATAAACATTAGCTTTCCTATGCTCCTAGACCCAGAGTCTCCCTGTGATTGTATGCAGGGTAGAATGTGCTCCTCTCACAGGGATTCCGAATTCAGCTCAACGTCTGCTGAGCATTCCACTCCAAAGTAATACAGGTGTTGTCGTCAACAACCCTCAGCATCCTTTGACCATTTTGGGCTGTACTGGCTGGGACTTCTAGGAAATGGGAGTCCAACATCAATTTGGAGGGTACCGCATTGGCTCCCCTTGCTATACTTTGCCATGGTTCTCAATATGGGAGCAGATAGTTTTCCATTGTCCGCCTTCCATTAAAGCCAATGAGAGAGAAACTCCCTCTGCCGAGTCTGTGGCTGACGTGTGTCTGTCGAAAGGAGTGTGGCAGTGGATTAAAGGAGTATATGATATAATGCTAAGTGTGCTCACCCCCCTGAGCTGCCCGTGCCCTGGCCACATCTTCTTCGCCAGTGAAATTACTCCATCAGTTCTGCCAACATATGAGGGGAGTTCGGCTGGTGTATCCACCTGGCCAAGGGTGTATTTGGCGTTCCACCAGCATTTGGGGACGTCTTCCAGATCCTAAAGCTCCTTAAGCTGGTGGATCTTTCATATAGGATTGCGTCCTTATAGTGACTCCACAGTAGGGAAGGAATTGCTAAGAAACCTACCAAGATCTGGGTATCCGTATCTCTCTGTAAACATTTTGAGAAGGTTTATTACATTTCCAGAAAGGTTAGGTGTTTACAGCAGGTTTTTGCGCTACATTTTTATATACTGTAATAAATATATAACAGTGCCTGGGTTCAGTTCCATCGCACATTTGAAATTGAGAAGAAAAAAAATAAAATAAATTGCCCATTATATATAACAACATTCCCTTTCGCTTCATGAGTGGTCGTATCTAGGTGTAAACAAAACGGAGCGAGTCATTCCAGATGAGCTACATCCAAAACCGGTGGAGGGTTTCATGATGAACTGCAAAGGCCCTGGCAGTGAGTACCTGAAAGAAAGGAAGGAAAGCACAAGAATTCAACAAATATATTCATTTCAGTAACATGAAATCGCTGAACAAGGGCACAACCCAGTAGAGGGATGTGTGCTGGTTCCTTATAAGAACCGCTGCAGCATCGGTAAAATAATACCTTCATTTATTGGCTGGCTAAAATAAAGGTGTTAAGTTACTGGCACTGTGATTTTTAGGCACACCTAAGGGCAGAACGCTACCACATCCAAGCACATGGAGATGAAGAGGTGTGGTGGGCAGAAGCTAGGTAGAATCCAATCATCGTTTTAAAAAAATGAAACAAAACACAAAAGTTGATTTCCTGCTTCCCACCCTGGTGTGGCCCCGATTTGGCAGCCTCTGCAACATGAGCACCTTGTCTTCAACTGTGAAGTGGTACTCCATCTACGGCAGCGGTTCTCAACCTGTGGGTCCCCAGATGTTGTTGGACTACAACTCCCATCATCCCTGAGCTCTGGCCTTGCTAGCTTGGGGTGATGGGAGTTGTAGTTCAACAACATCTGGGGACCCACAGGTTGAGAAAGGCTGATCTACAGTCTTTGTAGACATCGCCAGGACATCGAATGCAGGATCAGGATGCTTCTTCTGCACCAAAGAGACATGTCTTATTGAGGAGCTGATCAGTAACAAATCCGTATCTGTGAGAGGTATGCCTGCCATTTAGGAGATTCATCTCTTTGGGGAGGGTTTTCTTGCAGGTTTTCTTGCGTATGTTGGTCAGTAATGTTCAACTCTAGGATGGGGAACCTCTAAGCTTCCAGATGTTGCAGGAGTACAACTCCCTAATCATTGCCCGTTGTGGCTGGGGCTTAAAGCAGTTGGAGTCCAACCACAACTGGGGGGGGGGGAGTCACAGGTTACTCTTGCCACTACTCTCTGCTCCGCCCCCCCCCCGGTTGCATTTGAAACAATGGACCAAAATATCCCCAAACATAAGAAACTGAAACAAGTTTTGCCTCGTGCAAAACACTCCTCCAAGAGGCGTTTGCATGCTAAAGTAGTACGTATGTTCATATAATGTGGTGGCCCTCCAAAACCTTTGGACTACAATTCCCATCAGCCCCAGCCAATGATGAGAGATGATGGGAACTGGAGTCTAATAAAATTTGGAGGCTGGGGAAGGCTGATATAACTATACACTTACATTTAACAGCTCTATTTCTTTGGTCTTGGGGGAGTGAAACAGGCCAGTTAGTCAACGGGGGATAAAGGGACTGGCGTGAAAGGTTTGGGCTGCTGGATAGAAGCGTAATGTTTTGGAGTGTCGGCCGCCTTATTGGTCTTTTGTCTAGTATAAGCAACAACAGGCGGTAATATATACGCTCTGTTTATGTTTCCCATGTTGTTCTGATGCACAACAGTGGCTATTTAGGAAAGTGAACTGGGCCTGGAATGCAAGCACAGCCAACGACCGATTTAGGCACATCCAGAATGGAGCCTCCGGCAAAATCAGGATTGCCTGTATGTTCTGCTGTATAATCATGGGATGTCTGTACTGATTGACTGTATATTTACCTTGGGGGAAATTGCTCTCCAGATGTTTCTCAACTGGCATGCTTGATGAGGCTGTTGGAAGTGGTAGTTCAGCAGTATCTGGAGGGCCCAAAGTTATCCATACCTGATTTATACCATGCCCCTGTACATAACGTGGTTCGTCTATGTGTTCCCCCTTTCCTGCTATATCTATATTTATGATCTACTGCAATTTCTTATTTCAAGGAGTTCAGGGTGACATACATAGGGCCTACCCACACTCCCCCACCCCATTTTATCCTCATAAGGAGGACAGGTAGGTGAATATGAAAGGTAGTGATTTAATAGAGTTGGAAGGGGTCATGACGGTCACTTACTCCAACCCCCTGCAATGCAGGAATCTTTTGCCCAACATGATGCTCAAACCCATGACCTTGAGATTAAGAGTCTTGTGCTCTACTGATGGCATGATCTACTAGGATACCAAGTAGGCTTCAGGGCCAAGAGGAGATGTAAACTGAGGTCTCCCCAATCCATAACCAAAGCTCTTGCTACTATATAATTCTGCTTCTGTAGGAGTGATAAAATGCCCTCGAGTCAATGGGTTTAAGTGTACAGTCAAATGCTATACTTCCAATGATCCTAAGAGGACTCTAGCATTCCTACCTTTATCTGAGAGGAGCCCCAAATCCTGCATTTGCCGTATTGCCTTCATACCGCTGAAGAAATCATTGAAGGATAGAGCCGAACCAAATCTTTTTTCAACAAAGTTGAATAATTTAAAACATTTTTATTTTATTTTTGCATTGCATTGCATTGCATTGCATTCATTTTAATGTAAAGTTTGCTTTACATTTGAAAAACTAGGCATTTGAAACTCAAAGAAGTCCTGGCCATGTTTTTATGATTTGCAATTGCAAGGTTATGAACACTGTTGATCTAACTTGCATTCAATTAAATTTTGTCTCCATGCCAACATAGCAACACAGGGCAATGTGTATATAACTATTATAAATAACTATTATACCTAAAAACTATTATACCAATCTGGGGAAAGAGGGGAGGATTTTTTATGTTTCACAAACCTCCTTCAACACAGAGGACTAGAAGGATGTTTACTTCTGCTCCAATCCTATACACGCTTATTGGGGAATAAGTCAATGAGGCTAACTTCTGAAAAGACAGATATAGAATTCAGCTGTTAAATCTCTCCCTGCTGTGCTAATTTCATAAGTATAAGGAATTTCAAATATGGCTAAGCATTCAAGTGGGCATTCCTCCCACCTGCTTTGAAGTTGTACAATCCCAAGAGGGATGTACCACCACATGCTTCTTCTCAACAGGTAGGTCTTTTTTCAGTCAAGGAGGATGGAGAAGAAAATCCAAGTGGAGATAAGTATGGAAATTTGGGAGAAGGGTGAAGGCTTCAAAGTGTTAATCACTTTGGAGAAGGGAAGGTGGGAGATGGGATACTGATGAGTTGAGATCGAAGGGGAGATTTTTAAAACAACAACAACATCGTAGTGCAACGTATTTGTTGCCTGCAGAACCAAGTCATTCCACACCTGTCATCTAGGGGCATCCTCCACACTTAAGTGTGATAGACTCGCATGCAACCGCTTATATGCACAGAACCAGGAAATGATTAAATAATTCAATCCAAACCTGGAAATGGGGAAAGAGACCTGGAGAGTCTTTGTGCCTCATAAGGAGACCCTCCCCAGAGCCTGAAGAGGATGTCAGTGAAGGGGGAGGAAGCCCCAAAGAGACCGGAGGCTATCTAGATGTGGATATTTTTGGATACAGTCTTTTGGGTATGGATTGAAGGGAGAGCGACGGAGAGGATGTTTAGAGGGTGCTCCCCACTTTTCGCGATTTCACTTAGGCACGTGGAGCCCGGAAGTGTGGTGATGCCTGTACTCCGCAGCAAGAGCCAGTCTCACCAAGTATTGCAAAGATGCATTCCTGGCAGTGTGAGAATGTTGGTGCCCATGCCATGAGCGCTGCCCGCTTGAAAAGGCCTCCTCTGGACCCTTCTGCACTTGGGAAATGCTAATCACACTTGCCAGTTTCAACACCTCGAAGACAGGTGCCAGCTTCTAGGTAGGAATCCACCCAGCACTTACAACCTCCCCCCCCCTTTTTTTTTAACAGGGAATGCTGAAAATATACTCCCCTCCAGGTCACATATCACTCACGTGGAATTCACCTTTCCACCCCTGTGCTCAAACCACAAATTGTGGTTTCTACGAAAAGACCATCTTTAACCCCAGCTACTGCACTCAGTGTGGCTGTCCTTGTGTAGTGTCCAGCATCACTTAGGACAAGAGACACAAGACTTCCATCTGTCCCAAATGCCTGCACAATTTTTGTACTGCTTTCTGAAGTTTAAAAAACAACCACCCTCTGCCATATCAGCCATATCTATATTGATGATCATCCATCCATCCATCCATCCATCCATCCCTCTTCCAATTCAAGAACCATTCCTCCAGTTTTGTCACACACTCGAATGTTTAACTCTCTTCTCTATTTTTATATAAAGGGGCAACCGGGCTTCTGTCTCCCTTTATCTTGCTGCAGCAGCAACAGGATCAGGTCGAGCGAGGGCAAAGAACTAAGGATCAAGCAGTTCCCGTTACAAAAATAAACAAATGCCCGCACAAAGCCCTACAAGCCAGAAACGCCATTAACACATTTAGGTACATTAGACTAAACCGGACTGTTATTTAATGAAGTTGTGACATAACCACCACCTCATTATCATGATTTTAGCAAATTGCTAATTTGCCATTCATCAATGACTACTCTGATTTATTTGCTTAAAAAGCAGGCAATAAGCAAAAGGGGAACTGGAATAAAATCATACAAACAATAATTTATCACGCATTGTCTAATGATCACCCTTTAATCTATTTCCCATTACGGATGTACTATAATTACGGGCAGTTATTAGATAAATGCGCCAAAAGAACATAAAAATAACACCTACACTAAGTGAAAGCTGCGTGACGAGCAATGCATTATGCTAGAATTGATTGCCACCACAGCACATAAATAGAGCCCACTATTAGAAAAGGGTTACATCATGGAACGGGAGCCCTATTGATGAATGAATACTGAGCACACTCTGAAACAGTCACGATGATTAATCCTACAAAATTACTGGGCAGCGCCGTGAGACTGTATGATGAAGTCAAGCCATTGCTTCCCAAGGCCTCTTGCGAATTTAATGCAAACAAAGACCCCGTTCTAGTGGGACGTTGTGCATGTTCATGGTTTCCTTCCTACAAGACCAAATCCAACGAAGTGTGTAAAATGGCAGCGTTACTGCCTCAGGGTGCATTCAAAGACCATTAAATAGCCAATGGAAAGACCATATTCTTTCTAATGTCACTAGGTTAGGGAGGAATTCTGAGTTACACCAAAAGTGTGTGTGAGAGTGGGGGGAGCTCTGTAAAAAGTTGAAAAATAAAAGGGAGGGTGTTTTTAAGAAATCACACTGTCCTTATGAACGAAACAACCCTCTCCATGGGGTTTCAGCAGGCAGAGTTCAACACAAGAGTTATCTTCATGCTTTTTGCGAATAGATGACGGTTAGCTACAGTGCGTAAGGCTGATCTGTTTGATCCGAGCACATAATTTCCATTAAAATAATTCCCTTTTACATTAATGATGAAAAGCAAGAACAATCTTTGGTCACAGCTGATCAAAATTAGATTACTTCTCTACTGTGATAGCATATTAATACCACACATGTTTTGTTTTGCCGCAGCAGAGTTCTCTCTGCCCTACCAAATACTCCTCTCTCTTTTTTCCAGCTGGAATTAATTTACTTCCACGCTGGTGGAAAGAATTACACGATAAAACAGCAAGCAAACTTCGGATACCCGAGGAACAGGTCTGACACCTATTGTCTCGAATAATGCTAAAGCAGCCAGCTCAGCCTTAAAAAGGTTTTTGGATTTATAACTCTGCAGATAGATGCAATCTGTAGGAAATGCAAGTATCGGTTACCTACAGGAATTAAAATGGCTGCCCTGAATGCTCCCAAATAGCCTGGGCAAAGGTATTAAGCAGCATAAGCCATAACACTCCATGTCAATAATAATAATAATAAATTTTATTTATATCCCGCCCTCCCCAGCCGAAGCTGGGCTCAGGGTGGCTAACAACAGTCAAAATAATCCAACGTTCTAAAAACATTTCATTATAAAAATTAATTAAAATCAAATTGGTGGCAACCATTAAGCAAAATTCTGTGCAGATTGCCAGAGGAGGGGGGTCAGGCTGCGCCCTGACCAAAGGCCTGGTGGAACAGCTCTGTCTTGCAGGCCCTGCGGAAAGATGTCAGGTCCCGCAGGTTGTGCCTTTAGGTCACAACCACCGGTTAACCAGCGTTCCAGATGTCAAAAGGCTGAACTTCCCTTCAAAGCAGAAGCACTTTTATAGCTCCATGTTGATTCACTCCACCCATGCTCAAAAACAGCAGACTTAAGAGCCACCACACAAAATGGGTGGTATCCAACTAACATGTCCGGTCAGCTCAAGGATTTATGCTTGTGCAACAAAACTTTCCTCCCCTTGTCTCATCCCCCGCACCCCCACCCCCGTGCACACTCTGCACTTCCCCTCATCAGCTTCAGAGGGTTGGGGAAACCCTGGAACAGATTTAAAGCATATACACCTGAAAGTGTACACTCATCAAATGCACGCTATATCATAGGCATCCCTACAGGCAGCTGTGGTTACAACTGCCTACAGACTTTATGTGCAGTGTCTTGTAACATGGCCCTCAGCTGAACTGAACAGGTTGGAGAAAAGGGATTCTAAAAATAAAAATTAAAAAAGGCGCCACACTTGGCATAAGAAAGACAAAGGGGGGTTCCCCAGGAGCAAGCCTAAACTCTGCTCCATTAAAGATTCTCATGAGTCCTTGTAGGCCAAGGGTGGCTCATGTAATCCGCAAAGAGCACCAAGTTAGGAAGCATCTTTGAAGAGAGGGATCAAGATGCATAAATAAGGACAAGAATGGAGATGTTGTGCAGAATAAATTAGACGATCCCATGAGCTGAAATAACAGAAATGGATTAATATGACAGTGCAAAGCGTAGCTCGGTGCAAGAGGGAGCCCATGCCATTTTTAAAAGCCAGCTCTTCAGGCACTGCTGAAATGTTTTCTCTGCAAACATTTTCACAAGATTTATATACCGCTTGGACTGTAATAAAACCTCAAAGCAGTTTTAGGAGAGGCCACTCAAGGACAGAGCAGAACGTTCACCCTGTGCCTGCACACAGATGTGTCATTTGCACCAGTTGGGTAGAAATTAAACTGGAGTCAAACTTATGCAGAGTGGTAGAGCAGTATGAAGTTCCTCAAAAACAAAACAAAAAAGCCTTCCTGAATTACATGTGGAGAATCCTGCATTTCAAAACCCTTAGATCAGGCATGGTCAAACTTGGCCCTGCAGATGTTTTGGGACTACAATTCCCACCATCCCTGACCACTGGTCCTGTTAGCTAGGGATGATGGGAGTTGTAGTCCCAAAACATATGGAGGGCCATGTTTGGCCATGCTTGCCTTAGATGAACAAAAAGAAGGTACCTTATCCAGAGACAAACCACCGAGCCATATAGCCTAATCCTGTCTCTTTCAACAACCAGTAGCAATCCAACATGCTCTTTTCACTGACGATGTCAGGACCTTATTATGCAAAAAAATGCCTAACACCAAAGAATGACAGCCCCTTTCCCAAATGCTCATTCGTCCATGAAGACACGCTCTTCCACACCCAAATCTGATTTTGGCCATTTCAAGTTTACGATCCGCGAGACCTAAATTTGTCTTTTTGTGTAGTTTTGTTGCGCATGGGAAAACAGGAGGTGGGGAGAGAAAGTAGACACATACTTTCCTATGCCCACTTGAAAAGCAGTTTGGTGAATGCACCTAGAAGACTATCTGTTTTCCCTTCAATAAGAACAGAGGCAGCCACACTAGAATCCAGTCTTGAGATCTGAGAGTCGACAAGTGACGATTAAAACTCATTTCCAATGGAAATGCTGGCGACTAAATGCATGGTTGGTTAACTACCAGGAAGAAATGGAAAAGGGACATATAACACTAAAATTTCTGAGTACTTAAGGATGGGGGGCCATTTTGCAGATAGGAAGTTAAGGAGAGTAATCCAATGAGCAGATCTTAAATTGCTTTGGGTCTTATCACATGATAAGCAGGTTTGGAGCAACAGGAATTCCATTTCCTCTCCTCCTGTACCCCCTCAAAAAAAACACAGCATGCAACAGAGGGTCCCTCAGCACTCTGGAGCCTATTTTGAGAGCATTTGGGGAGCTGAAAAGGACGGAAGAGGAAGCTGTGTTGCATTCATGGAAGTCTGTTGTGCAAGAGGAGCTACAAGGCTGTTGCATACAGCTCTTGTAGGTCATCTATAAGATGGTGGAATTCTGATCCCAAGAGACCAGTGCTCATCCCTGTTATCTTTCTTAAGGCAAATAAGAGTGTTTCTTCTTAAGCTAGGTTTTTCTGTGAATTACTAGTGGAGCTGCTCTTCCTCTCCTCCTCAGTTTGTTTGGGGAATTATTCTTTTTTTAAAGCCAACGTGTGATATGACATGGTCATTTCGAAATGCATGATGTTGCTACTTTATCCCTGCGTTGCATCTTCTGCCAGTTTTAAACTTAGGCCGCATCCAAAAGAACCACAAGTTACAGCGTTTCGTCAGGAAGCCAAGGGACATGCACCAAACAAAGCAGTAGGACAGCAGGCACAAACCCAACACCTTCATGAATACCATGCTGAATGCACAATAATGGGTGTTGTTTTTGTTTTTTTAAAGATGTCTGGAGGGGCCCTCAATCTCACACACAAATGAAGCACCAGCTAAAGAAAAACAAACTCACACTTCACATAGCCTGGAGTGGTTTTGCATCGAAAGGCTCCCTCATGTGGTGGAAGCACTCCATGACTTATGAGAAAGTCTAGACAGGAGACTGGCAGAGTCCCACACTTGTTCCTGGCAGTTCTAGAATGGCTCTCTGGGACTCATGGTCCTTTCCGACCAGGCAAGACAGTGCTTCTAAGCCATCACTATGTGTGCTTTGGGGCTGATTTGTTGAGTGCGCAGAAGAACATATTCATTTAAAATCAGGGGTGGGGAACCTGTGGCCCTATATAGACTTCAAGCCCCATCCTCCCTGACCACTGGCTGGGTGTGATGGAAGTCGGGAATCCAACATCTGAGGGAGGGCCGCATATCTGTCACCCCATTTATATGGGCCTGTTGTTCCACAGTCTGTTTGCGTGAGGGAAGACATGAGCAAGCTCCCTTGCAGTGGATTGCCATACGCTAAACCAGGGTTTCCTAAACTTGGGTCTCCAGCTGTTTCTGGATTACTACTCCCATCACCCCTAGCTATCAGGGCCAGTGGTCAGGGATGATGGGAACTGTAGTCCAAAAAACAGCCAGAGACCCCGAAAGTATGCCCTGTAAACAACTGCTAGACTGAAACATCTGTTGATGTGTTATTTGTGTGCTTTCCAACCTGAGATTGCAAAAAAAAAAATACATAGAGCAACATAATCAAATCCTTGCAACCCCTGCATTGCAATTAATGTTAGATTACATGAAGCCAAAATAAAGGAAGTGTGTATACCTTGTGTCATCCCAGTCTGGGTAAACTCCAGTGAGGGACCCTCTGGAATCGGCAGAGTATTTGTAAACCACTAGCAGGCACTGTTTACAAAGATCTACTATTCGTTGGCAACACTGGATCTGATCGTCAGTCACCGCTTCTGTGCTTCTACTGAATATCGTCTCCCAGGAGCTCCTGTTGGCATGGAAACAGACATGACCTCATGTTTTCTGTCACAAATGGCAATCTAAAAGCTTTACTGCTCTACAGGAGAGATTTAGCCATGGAAGAAGGAAGAGGAATAATGCACGACCTTGCCCGTTTACAGTAAAGAGCCTACCCTATTTCACCAGCAGACGGTAGGAAATATAAAACACAAATGAGTAAGTTAACCTTCAGCTTTCGGGGGGGGGAGGGAGAAGCCCACAAGCCAGTCGTTCGGCGAGCGTCTCGAAGCTTCAATGGCAGAACCCTTTAGTGTCGGCATAAGATACGCCACATTGACATTGCTTTCATAAAATGCAGGACGCAGATCAAGGGTTTGTGCAACCATCTGAAGTCTCCGATGGAGCATCATAACAGTTGCTAAACAAAAGCATGACTGGAATACAGACCTTCACGTTGGACAGCCATTATATTAGCTTATAAAGGGAACAACAACAAAAGCAATGTTTTACTGGAATAAAAAAACAACAACCCTAAATGTGATGTGTCTGTAAAGGATCCTTGTTGCTGAGTTGGATCCTCAGGAGAAGCATCCAACTGGATAAGCTTTGGTTGGTACATGCCAGACATAAGAGCGGGTGGTCCAGTTTTTGCTCAGCGAAGTCACAAAGCTTGCCCTTCTGTTCTTACCAATGGATTTCCCAATATATTGGTCTGATACATGGACCAATAGATCCCAACTCTGACTGCTTGGAAGCCTATTTTGGCATTGTTGTTTAGTCGTGTCCGACTCTTCGTGACCCCATGGACCAGAGCACGCCAGGCACTCCTGTCTTCCACTGCCTCCCACAGTTTAGTCAAACTCATGCTGGCAGCTTCGAGAACACTGTCCAACCATCTCGACCTCTGTCGTCCCCTTCTCCTTGTGCCCTCCATCTTTCCTAACATCAGGGTCTTTTCCAGAGAGTCTTCTTTTCTCATGAGGTGGCCAAAGTATTGCAGTCTCATCTTCAGGATCTGTCCTTCCAGTGAGCACTCAGGGCTGATTTCCTTAAGAATGGAGAGGTAATCAGCCCTGAGTGCTCACTGGAAGGACAGATCCTGAAGCTGAGACTCCATTTTTTTAAGCGCTGTTTAATAAATACGTGCATGAACTGATGTTTACCAGAAAGAGTATTTGTGCAAACATGCTTAGGGTTGCACGGCCGGTCTCTCCCAAAAGATAATGTACTCCACAGTTGCCTTTTCTTCGCAACTGGTGCTCTAATGGCCAGGGGGGAGAGAAGCAACTGAAAAGTGGATTGAAGGAAGATTTGGATACTGCATATTCCCTCAACACATCCCTAAGAAGGTAGGGAAAATAAATATGCCAGGCCCTGGAGCTGCCACACTTCTTTCCCATCCAGCCACACATACACATGCCTCTCTTGCCCTAGCCAACATCCACTCTGCCTGCCATAGGGACAGAGCAGCAGGGATTCTGGTTGCAAAAGTTAAGGCAGCTAAGCAGTAAAACACCCTAATCTGTGCGGTCTTAGCGCAGACCATTAAATCGAACAGGACACAGATGCCGAGGAGTTCAAGGAGGTCCCATCCATCCTTATCAAAAGTTCTAAACCATCACCATTCTAGGACAGGAAGAAAATTCTGAGAACATTTAAGATTTAGTAAGGAACTCACTGTGAGAAAATAATAATAATAATAAACCCACAGCACCAAAAAAATGGTGCTTTTATGTTAAGGAAAGTCATGACAGTTACAAGGTAATATATTGCTTCTTACCCTGAATTGCAGAAACAGTTCCACAGACCTTGACCATGGCTCCATAGCAGGCGATTAAACACACGATTAAGGAGTCGGTACAAATGTAAACATTCAACATCTGAAACTCCCCAGACACGCTGCAGAACTGAGCGGGTGCTCGCTTTCACAATATCTAAAACCTGGGGAAAGAATTATAGTAAGCAGATAAATAAGTAAATAAAGGAATACTTCAAAAACAAAAACTCGAAGACCAATGTTGTGCCAGCAAGCCTTTAGGAATAAATACTTAAAATACCAACGACAAAAAGACAACGATGAAAGGCTAGGTTTTAAAATTTGACACATGGTTATGGCAAGTGCCTGCAATCGAAACAAATGAGATCAGATCAAAATTTTATTAGGCGTGTGAAGAACATTTTATCTCACTCATTTGCGAGGAGAATAACAAAAGTACTTTTTGTGGATAAGAAAGGGATATTCATAAGGAGGATGAACAGGTTTCGACAAACTCTGCGTACACTTTGATTTCTCTGAATTGTGTATCAAAACTTTCTGCTAATCACAACTAATCACTCCCACAGGGGTGCATCCAGACTTACATAACTTGAGTGGTGAGCCCATTTACCATGTTTTGCTGAGATGTGTTCATTTTTTTTCTTAAAGGATCAACTTCAAAGGAACCCCATTCTTCCTGTTTTTCAGCCTAAAGCAGCTAAACCCAGCACTGAGAAGCCTGCAATGTCATGAGGCCAATTCCCCCTCCGTCTCCAGAGCAGGTTTTCAACGTTTACAAAGCCTGAAATGCTTCTGTTGCCTGCATTTGCATGCGTTCTTTGTTTTTAAATAAAGCAAGGAATGAACGTTCACTTGAATTAATTTTGTGCTGCACTTTGTTGTTGTTTTTTAAAAAGGCAAACAGCCTGTGCTTGACACACAGAGGAAGGAACGAGATAACCAAGCAATTAATTTGCTGATCATTATATCGCCGGCATTTTAAGCACAGGTGAAAATGGGCTTGCCCCGTTGCAAAAATACATACTTCCGGTTCCTGTTTTCTGCTACTTGAGTACCGGAAGGAGGTCTCCTGGTGGGACAGAACCATAGCAACAGCCCCCAAACAGCAGCAGCACTGTTGCTTACTAGTAAGAGGAGGGAGAGGGAGGGGCGAGAGGGAGGGGAGACGTCAGGGCTGCTTGAATGAATGCACCACTGCGAGGACCAGATTGGCTCTGCCAAGGCCCCTACCTAACCCCATTTTCTCCTGGTAGGTGGCAGATGATGCTTCTGTCAGGAATCTATTGCTGTGGCTCGCCCCTCTGGGAGAACCACTCCTCTTCTGCACCTACCCTTACTTGCATTTTACAGACTAGCACTACAGTGCTTGTTTTTAAAGTTTCAGTGCTGTCTTTCCATCTAAAATAGTGCCCACGTCCAGTTTAACAGAAGGAAGCAATGGTCTAATGCAGCCAAACCCTATACAGTGGTAGCTTGGGTTAAGTACTTAATTCGTTCCGGAGGTCCGTTCTTAACCTGAAACTGTTCTTAACCTGAAGCACCACTTTAGCTAATGGGGCCTCCTGCTGCCGCCGCGCCGCTGGAGCATGATTTCTGTTCTCATCCTGAAGCAAAGTTCTTAACCCGAGGTACTATTTCTGGGTTAGCGGAGTCTGTAACCTGAAGCGTCTGTAACCTGAAGTGTATGTAACCCGAGGTACCACTGTATACTATTTTTAAAAAACCAAACAAACTGAACTGGGAATTTCTTGCCACTGTGTTTGGCTTATAAGAGAAGCTGGGGAGAAAAGAGCTGTAAGGTTCTCGCATAAACTCTAATTTGCCTTTCCTTTTTTGTGTGTGTGTTTCAACATGTACCACTCTGTCACCAAGCTCAATCCAATCTTTTCTGCCATTCAGAGTAGTTCTACCTCTTTTTCACAACCCAGCTAATAACGTAACTGTGGGCCATAGGGCTGGTTTCTTGGACTAAGTTTGCAATGGCAAACCTGCTTACTTGGGAACGAGCACCAAAGAACTCAGTGGGACTTACTTCTGAGTAAACATCTATGGGATTGTTCTGTGAGTGGCATAGCAAGGAGCTTTAAACGGCGTGTGAACTTTTGCCACAGGAATCTACCCCGGGGATACATGCAGAGCTTGGGAAGATAAATTGAAACTCCCTTCACATGAAATCAACTCACTTTGCCTTAGGACACTAGCTTCCTCATTTCAATTCATTTCAGTGTGTTGACTACAAGTCACTGACTCAGTTCTTGGCACAATTAACTTATCAATTCCAATCTTCTGTAAATGAGGGTTAGAGGTTCATAGGCTAAACGCTGGACCAACAGCTTCCACTCAACATCAAAATGTGAAACCATAAGCATAAGATGATTTCAGGGACCGTTCTGTGCCTCTAAGGCTAATTGCATATGAATTTAACTAAAGATTCTGATTTCAAGAGGAACTTATTTAGGAAGGCATTCAGCCAAAAGGGGGGGCAGGGAAGCTGGCAGGGTGGGGAAGGTAAATTAGCACTTCTTAAATAGACCAATATAGACGGATGTCAGGATGCACAGAAGCCTGAACATCCACAGGTAAGTTTATATACAATGTATAGGAATTAATATTCACAAGGGGAAAGGCCACTGCACAATTTCTGCAATTGTGTTTTCTATTGTGATCTCCACCTTCTGCAAAAAGAAAGGATATATAGCCCCCCAGACATGAAAGATTGTAGAACAGCACGCATATGTGCTTTATAACTACAATCTGCTGTCATTTATAAAAGAAAAAGAAAGAAGTAGTCATTTCTTTTTCTTTTTTTACTTTCCTGCAAATTGCAGATTACAGTCAAGCTGAAAGGTGCCGAAATCGGAATACAAAACCCCCAAGGCAGGCCCACAGACCATACTGTGAATCCTGCTCGTGCAGAACCTTCACGAGAACAATCTCTCTACATTTAAGCACCTACACAAGGAAGCCTTACCCTTTTGATCCATCTCTATTTTTTCATGGCAGGCAGATTGTGAGGCCTGCTTTGCACAGCCATTTTTACAGGACTAAACCGTGGCTGATATTAACGGCTCTGCTTGTGAGTGGAAGGGATACGAAAGTCCTGAGATTCGCTCCCACAACGATCACATGTACCTCCTGTGCGCAAGGACCAGGAGAAAACCCTCGCCTAACTATCCAAGCTTGCAAGATAACCTGCACATAGTTTTCTTGCTAAGGTGACCAGCTCAAGTAATGCCGCCATTTATCCGACTATTAGTACTTTCCAATGTACTGCACCTTTGTACATCTTCTGGGCAATAATACATCGTCTCCAGCTTTGCATCCTTGGGAAAATGTGCACAGGCACATTCTCAAATTATCCACGTTGCCCAGAAGATATGCAAAAGCCTGCTGGAGAATGCATGCGTTGAATCAAGGAATGTGCACAATGACCTGTCCATGGACAAACAATGTGCATATTCTCCTCGATAATATGTGCATATTAGTCATTCAGCTCACCTTACCCCTAACACATAAACCAGCAGGTGATGGACCATTTAGTGCATCTGCCAGGTCACTCTGCAGCCAGAGTGCCTGCCTGCATTTTATATGCTATTCCACTACTAGCTACGCCCCTTAATTGAAATCTTTAAAAAAAGCCTTCGACTATATTTGTTACTGTCTCCTGTCCTTCTCCCCATCAGTTCCCTTCCCATATGGTGGCATATGGAGAGGCCGAGCTTCTGTACTTTTGCGTCACGCTCGGAAAACCTTGGGCCTCAAGGTCAATGAGAAACCTTAAGCGATCTGTTTAACTGCATCCTTAAAAATGACTCTGATTGCTCAAAGAGGTTAGGATTAAACACACGGAGAAGCCTACGGCAAGGCACTGCTGCCAAAAGACGTCGAGAGCTCATCAGCGCTTCAGGTAATATTAGCCCCCTGAGTCATCAGGCATGTCTTTGCAAGCTGAACAAAGACATCCGCCATTTGCAGAAGTGCCATTTTTCTTCGTAATGACCTAGTATATCATCTTGACCCAGACTGTGTGCCTGGGGTACCACTTATACTTGTCAGTGGAAGAAAGCAGATACACTTACTGTTTGGGGGGGAGGGTGTGTGTGTGTGCGTGTGTGTGTGTGTGTATTCATCCTACACGGAAAACACAGTCTACAGTGCTTTTAAGAACAGCCTTGCACTGGAGAAAACTGGATGGTTGAAGTGCAATTCTAAAGAGCTATGCAAGAGGAAGCAGAACTGCAGACTGCACAGGAATAAGTGCAATCAGTCAAATACTTCTAACCTAGTAATTCATAGAATCGTAGAGTCGGAAGGGACCCTGAGGATCATCTAGTTCAACAACCTGCAATGCAGGAATATGCAGTTGTCCCATCAGGGGATCAAACCTGCAACCTTGATGTTATCAGCACCACGATCTAACCAACCGAGCCATCCAGGCTGAGCCCCCCCAAAAAACCCTGCTGATGGTGACACTCCAGTTCCTTGGACCAGAGAACTACTTTTGGCTTCCATTACTATAAACTGTGGTTTGTTTAAACTCTTGTTAATAAGAACAAGTCAGGATTAAACAGTGGTTTCAGGATCTAATTTGCTCACCAGCTAGAGTTGAAGCAAACCACAGTTTCCAGAGATCAGGTGCCACAGGGAACAGTGTTGTAGAAATATGGTTTTGTTCAAAATCATAAAAACAGTCTCCTCGTTTTAGGTGTGTCAGAGGAAGGAAAGGGAAAGGCCTGTGAACGAGATGCTTATTGCGGATCATTCTTCTAGTGAGGCACCCTGGTTTCTTGCTAACATCTGAACTGACCTATGGATTTGGCAACCTAAACGACCTTTTAAAATGGGCACAATACTTACTGCTTCTTACTGACCTTCAAGAATACCAAATTTTTAAAAGTTCAATTGAGATAAGACATTACCAGATAAATGACCAATGCAGTTAAGAATTCATTAAAAGGGTTATTTCACAGGGAGAGGAGTAGGCACCACTCACCTTTCTCTGTTTTGCAGAGTCTAGTTTAATTAACCAATATGAAGCCACTTTTGATTTATGGAATTTCCAATTATCCATAATCTGTATAAAAGACCGACAAAAAAAAATCAATTAGAATGATGTTATTTCTGAAGAAATCAAACTACTGCCATAGGTACAATGAGATGTTTCTCCAGCGGTGCAACTGCTCTAATGGGGACAAATGCCAGCCACCATACAGCAAGGGAAATTGCAGCCATGCACATGTGAAAATAGTCTGAAAATAAGCCCATACGGGCTTCTAATGTGTACCTCCTAATGCGTCCCACTTTTAAAACTGTTGCTTTGTACAAGAAGAAGAGTTTGGATTTGATATCCCGCTTTATCACTACCCGAAGGAGTCTCAAAGCGGCTAACAATCTCCTTTTCCCTTCCTCCCCCACAACAAACACTCTGTGAGGTGAGTGAGGCTGAGAGACTTCAGAGAAGTGTGACTAGCCCAAGGTCACCTAGCAGCTGCATGTGGAAGAGCGGGGAATCGAACCCGGTTCACCAGATTACGAGTCCACCACTCTTAACCACTACACCACACTGGCTCTCTTGTAGCACACATTTGTGGACTGCAAAGTGGGTTGTTGTTTTTTAATGTATATAAAAAATACAGGGTTAGTCTTTTAAAAGAGGCCCTGTGGAACATATGTATTCTGTATCCATGGGGCCTCTTTTAAAGGACTCACCCTGTACTTCGCAATACAGTGGTACCTCGGGTTAAGTACTTAATTCGTTCCGGAGGTCCGTTTTTAACCTGAAACTGTTCTTAACCTGAAGGACCACCTTAGCTAATGGGGCCTCCTGCTGCAGCCGCACCGCCGGAGCACGATTTCTGTTCTTGAAGCAAAGTTCTTAACCTGAGACACTATCTCTGGGTTAGCGGAGTCTGTAACCTGAAGCGTATGTAACCTGAAGCATATGTAACCCAAGGTACCACTGTACAGAAGCCTGTTAAGGATCTGTAGTTCTACCAAGTAGTATTTCAATCTGTGCCACCAGATGGTGCAAAGAGTAACTGAGAAAGATTGTGGGGAGTGGTTTAAAAACTAGCCGTACGGATGGTGGGTGAAGAAGGGAGAGGGATCATTTGAAATGTCCCAGTTTACAGGTCAAAGGGAAGGAAGAGCAAAAGGAAAAGTAAAACAATACTGTTAGGCTTATGGACCTTTTCTGCTGCTAAACAACAACAGGAGGAGTAAAAAACCACTGGGTGAGAACAGTCTAGCAAGGTTGGGAACTAAACTTTTTTCCCCAGGTGTCAAAAAAGGTTATTTATGTATGCCACTACTGTAGCCCGTGTTTCGTTAGCCCCAAAATGGAAAACGAGCAAGGTCCTAACCAAAGAAGAATGGTAACTTAAGTTGACGGAATTTGCGCAGCTTGCAGACTTAACATATAGAATAAGGGAACAAGAAGAACAAATGTTTAGAGAAGATTGGAAAACGTTTATTGGATATATGGGATAGAATTGTGTACAGCTGAAAACGCAGGCAGCATTAAGATAAATTCAACAGTGTAAATAAGTTTTGATGGATGAAATAATGGAATACTGAATGGTATAGTTTTTGTAAAATATGCAGGGCTTTATGATATGTAAAATGAACCATGGGAAAGAGAAGAAGGGAAGCCAGAGATATTTTAAAGATGTAAAAATGTGTACTTTAAAGTGTAAAACAGAAAATTCAATAAAAATTATATACAAAAAAAAAAAAAGGAACTAAACGTTCAAAATGATGCCAATGTCAGAAGAAGTGAACCGCAGTGGAGTACATTTGGCATTTTGCAGAAGGTCAGATCAATAGCTTGGAGCCTGTTTTGTCAAAGGTATTAAGAAGTCTGGGAAGGGTGGCAGATCTGATCAACTTGGTACCATCCTGTTAGCTCTCACTGCAATTTCTCCAGCATGCCAGCTACCCGAACCCTGCCTTCCATACAATCTTATGGGTAACATAGGGTGCCCATGGGTACGGCCATAGCGGTTGCCGTTAAGGGTGGCATCTAGAGAAAAGTTCTTGCAGTCAGTTGTGAGTGTGGAAACAGCTGCATGTGTCCATGCAGCATGCATGCATGGTTTGATAGCCGGCACGGCTAAGGAAATGGTGCAGCTGCCGCTTCCACCTGGAGGAAACTATGTTGAACTGGCTTTTGGAGGGACGGGTGCATCTAAGAGTCATTGTCTAACCACTGGCCCAAAGTCAGGATCTTCTTCTGCCAGAATCTCAAGAGGAAAAACCTTACATGATCCAGATCACCAAAGGTGCTTGAAGAACCAACCACGAAACATGAGAAGCTGCTTTATACCAGGTCAGGATATCTGTCCATCTATGGGAAGCCAACGTTTTGTTCTCCTGATGTTGTTGGAGGCAAACTCCTATCAGCCCAGTTAGTTTGGCCAATGGCCAGGGATAATGGGAGAACTAACTAACCTACACTGGTCAGTTCAAATGTTAAAAATGTGTTATAAAAATGTGACACCAGAGGGCACTGTAGAGCAGTGATCCGTCGTCAGTGGGAAATTGCATTGAGAGATACATTACAGGTTTTTTAAAGTGTTTTTTTCAAATCAGTGTAGATCCGGCTGTAGCCCAGGAATTATCTGGAGAGCACCACATTGGCTAAAATGAATCTGGCTCAAAGTTGTTTACTCTGACGGGCAGCCTCTCAAGCAAACAAAAGTCTTTCCCACCCATTGATCCTTCCCCCCCACCACCACCACAAGACATGTACCTAGCTTCGAAGCTACAGAGTTCCATATGACTCAGGCAAGTAAGCCAAGCCGCGTGGCCCAAGAAGAAGTTTATTAGGATTATTTTACTGTTTTGCTATGCGTATTCTTATGCTATGTTCTATGTTTTTATTATTACGCTGTGTGAATTATGTTCTTAATACTGTACACTGCCCTGGGGGTCTTTGGATAAAGGGCAGGATATAAACTGTACCAAAAAAAAAATGTCCTGAAGAAAATTCCTTTCCAGCGTCAAATCGTGATTTCAGCAAAACTCATCAAGCAGGAAAGGAAAGGGCTGGAATAGAGTTTGCTTGGGGATGCTAAAGCCCCTCGTTTCTCTGACCATGTTTACTGCGCGAATGTTTTTCACTGTTATATTACACATACACAGTGATGGCTACGGAGACAGTGTGGTGCAGACAGAGGATTCTGCTTCTGAGTGGGAACCTGGGGTGTGGGTAGGGAACATGCCCTCATTAAAGAGTGTCATCTCGTCCATCACCTTTGTAGCGTCGTTGTCAAATAAATGCCCGGTTTCTTATAATTTCCCCTTCTCCGATACTCACGTCTTCGAGTATTAATTCTGCGTCTTCATTATTTTTCCCTGGGTATCGGATCTTCATACTCGTGAAAATGACCAGCGTCTCCTTTGTGAGGGCCTCTTCTTGCTCTTTGGCTCTCTGTTGTCTTTCCGTCTGCCAAGAGAGAAGAGGGTTATCTGGCTGTGTGGCAGGGTGGGATTTCAGAGTCACGTGAGAAGCAGAGGTGAGGAACGCTTTTCTTGCTAATTTTCTGGTTTGAAGAACCGAGCGGGGAAATTCAAAACCATAATACATAAACAAAATGTTGGGATTGGGGGGGGGTATGCTACTGAATGCAATGGATCTTGGATTTTACTGCCTTTTGTGGAAAAGAACCTTTGCAAACATGAATCAAAACACAGACACATTCCAGGAGGAGGAGGAGGAGACTTCAGGCAAGGGTATGTTTTTATTGTTCAGTACATTATAGTGCAAAAAATGATTAATAACTTGGAAGATCTCTCTCTCTCTCTCTCTCTCTCTCTCTCTGTGTGTGTGTGTGTGTGTGTGTTTGTGTGTGCTGTTTTTATGGAGCTTAAAAGGGACCTTTGATACAGTAAATGAAACATATAGAATCGAAAGTATATGATGCATCTGTGAGATTTCTAATGTTGAAGCAAGAGATCATAACGAAGCAATATATAATACCGGACTTTACAACATGTTTTGTAGGATGTGTGTACAGTAAAACGGCTCTGAAAATGATGCAGAATGTATTGCTTTGACATTAGCGTCTGCTTTGCTGGCATTTATATATTCCTCAATATTTATAGCAGTGCCCTAACCACTTTTCTTCGGAGGTAAATCCAATTGATTTAACTGACACGTGTTTCCAGCTAAGTGTGTTTGGGATCATCACCTCAGTTTCTGCTGATCTGTGGAAGCGGTATTTAATCTAACAGCAACGACTCACTAAATCTATTTTATCTCACAATTCACAACAAACATTTTATCTTTACCAAATGATTAGTTTTCCAGCAGTCTAAAAAAAATTTAAAAATCGATTTTTTTTTCATGCTGTTGGCCAGCTACAGTACATTATTCTTAATTACACAACAATAACGTAAAACTATAAGCTCGCTGTCAGTATTTAGCCCTCCTACTCTGCAAGTGATTTTGTTCACATTATTAAAAGAAATACGTCTCTTGCTCTGTCAGATAAATAACACGGGCCTTAAGCAGGATCTCTCTACCAGAAGATGTAGCACTCCATTTTTTAAAAAAAGAAGAGTCACTAAATATTCATTTAAATGGGCACCACATTTTCAGTACATCGTTACAGTGACAGAAGGGCTCCGTATAGGTGACAGACTTCATTTTAAAGCCTTGTTATACTCTCACCTAGAACCACATTAACTCATGTGAAAAACCTCGGCTGGCTTAAAGATCGCTTTGGGTTACTTTTAACTTTCAATTTTGCACAACAGAAGGTTGTTCTATTTTATTGTTGGTTGTGTTTATTTGCTGCAGTTGCAGTCCTCTGATTATCGCAGGAACCAATTTCTGTTTTTATCCTATCCTATAAGCCTCCATTGGGGTCCCATAGACCATGAGGTCATAATAAAAATGTCAACGTACATACACGGCCACACGGAATGATTCAGTCACCTCACACATTTGCTCCCTCACCACAGCAAGCAGGAAGCCAGCCTCTGGAGAGTGAGAACAGCCTACAAAACCTGGAGCTATAGATAGAATCACAGAATCTGAGAGCTGGAAGGGACCCAAGGGTCATCTAGTCCAACCCTCTGCAATGCAAGGATCTCAGCTAAAGCATTTAGGCTTTAGGTGATGATTCCCATCCCCTCTGTAGTCCCAAATACCAAAATGTGTTGAGTACCAAAGCTCCACACTCGCTAGCCTCCAGCTCCACAATGTCATGTCCCTGTGGAGGAGGCCTATAGAGCAAGGCAGGCTGTTCGTTGCAGCACCACGGAGAGCTACTAGTGAGCAACTTGCTCCAGCTAAGGTTGGCAGCAAACCAATCCCCTTTGACCTTCTGTCTCCAATCCACCTCTCCTAGCCTCTGTCCCCTTGTGGAAAAGATAGTCTCTTCAAGGGCCAACCCTCTGGTCTGAAGATGTCTCCTACATTCCATAGCCTCTATCCTGGTGCACTCCTTGTGGGAGTGTGGGAGACACGTGGTTCCTCGGGCCCACTGGAAGGTACCCATGAGGCTCTGGCTCAAAAGGTTCCAGTGCTCTGGCAGCTGGTTCTGTGGGCTCCTGCCTGCCAGCTTCAGGTTCAGTGGCCCCCTGATTACCAGTGTCCTCGTTATTGCTGGGCTCTGGAACCTGAACATTCCCTGTAGCTTCATCACGGACCACTCTGGTAAAAGATGGCTTTAAGGAAGCTTGTGGGTGAGGGCAGTAAGAACATTTCTTTGCATGCAAATATCATTCATCTTGCCTCATCCAACCTCCACCCCAGTGTGGCTGTGCAGCCATTGAACAATTGAGTTTGGTTATATGTACTGGTGTAAGAAACCACAGGAAAATATACTGCCACATATATTATTAGGAAATCTATAAAACGCTGGGCTGTAAAACACATATAATGGTTCTTGGGAAGATTTGAACGGATAAATGTGTCTTCTCATTCTCCTATCATCATCATCAACAACAACAACAACATCTCTATAATCATCATGATCTGTATTTGGTCATTTGGCTGTGCCTGAATTTCTGGCTTCCTTTGATTAAATTCTGTAATTTACTGTAGTAGCCAAAATAACAACATCATTTTTCAATGTTCTAATGCTGTACATATAAAAATAGCAATTGAGAAGCAAGGTTAGTTGTAATCACCAGTGCTACAGAACAAATCTATGCTGATTTGGAATCAGTTCAACAGATTTTTCAAAACAAACCGCAACCAACATCATTTGAAAAATATTTGGAAAAACATCACCAAAATAACGTTCAGACACAATAAAATCCCACACCCATTATCCAAACCGTGGCAGTGTGAATTAACCAAATTCAGCATATCTGAATTACACCTTCTGAGTTTCCAAAATGGATTGGATATGTCTCATTTGGTGTGTATAATAGGATGCTTAAATAATCTTTAGTTAACATTTATCGATCTTAAACTCATTTGGGTTAAGTTACCTATGAATGCTGGTTGCAGAACTAGAAATTTTAGGCTTGGATAACAAGAGGACACCACACCAGATCCCAAACAATTCACCTCCAGGTGTGATTTGCTAACTTACCACAGGAGAATGTACAGTACCCAGGTTGGCAGTATGAGACATTTTGCCCGCAGATGAACCTCTGTTTAAAGAGTGTGACCTACTCACAGAAGACGGGCGAGAAAGCTGCACCAAATTCTTGGCTGAGAAAGGGCGGTTTTCGGCGCCTTGCATTTGCATAGACAAGACTGAAATGGAGCGAGGGCAGCTCACAGAACGCCTCATAGGACCTGACAACGGCGTGGGTGATACGTAAGAAGGGACTTTCTTAAGAGGCCGCTTCCAGTGCATTCTGCCTGCAAAGAGATACAACGCAGTAAATGAAAAGTGAAACACCCCTTTTTCCATTTCTCAAACCAACGTGTTTTTTGTTTTTGTTTTTAAACAGGGATTCCCAACCTCTTCACCTGTCCAGGACATTTCTGGGATCCCTCTTTTCCCTTACAGAGTCCCAGTTCTGCTTGGGTGCCTTGTCTACCCAACTCCACGCAACAAACACTGCTCCTGCTGACATGCGCCAGGCAAGAGCCAAGATGCGCTGCACTGCTGAGGAACAGCCAATCGGAGGCAGGTTTGCTCCCTTCCTGACATCCTTCCCCCTTCTTCTAACGCCCCAGTTCTTTGCCTCAGAAGTAAGCACTGAGTGGCGGGGATGGGTGAAGGAAAACCAAGAAGCCAAAGTTTCTGGTCCTTACGCAAAGAACCTCTAAAGTCTGAAATGGCTTAGGACCAGAAGACTGCCTCTTCCAACCTCCCAATCAATCCCCAGCAATATAATGATAATATATGGGCGAGGTCCTTCTCTACATCCCACCGGTTTGTGAGATACACTTGGCAGGGTTGTGCAACAGAGCCTTTTCTGCTGAGGCCCCCACAACATGGAAACTTCCTACCCTAGGAGGTTCACTTGGCCCTCTATTTACCAGTGTGCCACTGTAGACTCAAAACGTTGTTACTTGAGAAAGCTTTTGGTGTGACTAGAGCTTGAATTTCTTTGTTTACTGTCTCTTTATCGTTCTGTTTCTTTCTTTCTTTTCCCCCCCTGCTGCCTTTTGGCTGTTTCATCATTGACTGTTAGATTGGTTTTTACTGATATGAGTCACCCCGAGCGTTTCCTTAGAAATGGAAAAAAGCAAGATAGGTTTTCTAACGAAAAGACACATATAGGCAGGAAAGAGAAAGACGTGACTTTTCGTGACACTGAAAGCAGGCAGAGCTGAAACTGTGAGACTCTCAAATTATAATGGGGCTGTACTCCATAGATATTTTGAGAAGCACTACAATGATTCAGGATGCATTTTTGTGTTATACACGTGGAAAGAGGTGGGGACACAGAAGAGATAGTTGAGTAAGGGGGTAGTTCAGAAGACCTCACATTCTCAGTATCTCAGATCCATAAATGGTCCCCAGTGGCTTTTTCAGATTCAGCAACCATGTGCACACATTTTGAAAAATAATAATAATAATGCAAGCTTTCTGCAAAACTTCATTAGCTTTGTATTTATCTAACTTACTGGATCGTTCTATTAATTTTCTGTCTTCAACATCAAATGAGACATTCCTCTCTTTCTTTGCATTTTCATATTCTTTTTCGGGTTCCTCCTCCCATTCAGATAGATCACTGCTGCTTTCACAGCTACTGCCGCTGCTGTTGTTCTTGGTCTTTTTCAAGAACTGTGCACTCTCTGGCATGGAATACAAGGGCTGGAGAGAAAGATGGAGAGGTGGAAGAAAAAAAAATGTATTAACATTTCTCTCCCGCCACTTTCACTGTAACCTACTTCATTCTGGGGGGTTGGGAGCCTCTGTGACACTGCAAGGGACCAGGTCAGGACCAATACATTTTGCTTCCTGCACTGGAGAAGCAAATGGTGCTCCCTCCCCCACCCAAGCGAAGGTGCACCTGAGGCAGAAAATCTCGCAAGTGTGGCTTCCCTGCCAGTAAAAATACTTTGGTAACAAATAATGACACACAAATTCAGCTGCCTGAGACCACCACCTTTCTCTGCCTAACAATAGGGCCAGCCCCAATGGGATTGTAGCATGGAAAAGTAAATAATCTCCTATATGTGGGAACTGAATCTCTGTATTGTTCTCATATATACACACACGCACACACGCACACATACACACAGACAGAGATTTGATTTTAAAGTTTGGTAACAATTGAAAGATTCAATAAATAGACCCAAACAATACCAAGAGCACTGCAGGTCCCCCAAAACTGCCCTAAAGTTTCCCCTTTCAAAATGTCAGTGTAATATTGGTGAGAGAAAGGTAATACATGTCCACTAGACCTCTTTTAGGAAAAGGGGTTTCACATGCTTAGTTCTTTAAGCCACACTCATTCATATAATGTTTCCAATGTAGGTGCAACACAAGGTTTTATAAAGCAGGTTTGAAAATAAAATAAAACAAACCAGCCAGCCAGCACTGGGGGATAAAACCCTAAGCAATGAAAACAAGACTTGACCCAGTAAGCCTCACTGTAATCCCATATGCACACGGGATGCTATATCCAGTCAGGGTCATTTATCTTTCAAAATATGAGAGAGAGAGAGAGACAAAACAGCCACAGGAACAATTGACAAGGTCAGATAATTGTCCTCCCTCCCTCCCTCCCTCCATAAAGCAGATGCAAAACAGAACATCAGCACAAACAATCCTCTGGAAATGTATCATTTGTTGCAGGAAGACTGCCCCACTGGCCTTCGCAGCCATGGCGGTTAATCTCTTTACCAGCTGAGCTGTTGGGTTTTTATTTGCCTGTTTTCGGATGATTTCTAAGTGAAAAGTAGGTCACTCAAGATAAAAACGAGCAATTTATCTTTGCAGAGCTGTGCTGCACGTTCAGCTGAGGGTGGTGATGTACCCAGCTGTCCTTCAGAGAATCCTTAAGCCTCGGTCCTTAACCGAGTGCCCCAAAGGGGGTCATTGGGGGAGGCAAAATTAAAGGGTGACTAAGAGCCCCAGCTTTACTATTGGGACAAAAACTACCCTAAAATGTCCTAGTTATTACTAGTAGCTGCCACCACCTAGTGAATTAACAGAACTATATAGGACTTGGAGGCGAAAGAGAGAGGAAGAGAATGCACAGGGGGTAAACGAGCCACAACACTGTCAGCCTGGGAGTTTGTGTGTCTGTTATATATAATGTGCATGTGCGTTATTTGACATCCCGTTAACATGCAGTTTCTAAAAGAGATGCAATGCAAGGGAGTATATAAACATATACAGCTGGCTTAGCATAAATGTACTTCCTGTAAGAAAGTGAAAATGTGCCATCTAGAGGACATAAACAGCCAGTTCAGTGCAAAAATCAAAATAGGGAGGAAGGGAAGATGGAAGAAACATGCATGTAGTTTTTGGGTGTCTTTTGTTTTAGCAAAAGGGAAAGGAAAGTATTAGAGTCTTATTAAAATTGTTCCCCAAGGGCAGGGCACCCTCCTATCAGTCTGTGGCATTAACCTTCTTGTCTGCAGAATGGCAGTGCTATCCTGATTTTACCAGTCCCAAACTTCAGAGGTGTTTAGTGACATACCTTCGGGCCACGTGGCCGGACAGATTTGCCCATTAGCTTCTCATCGTCCAGTTCACATTGTTCCAGAAGATCCAATATGTCTTCTTCCTAAAAAAAAGGGGGTGGGTGGGGGTTAAATCTCTGGATTAATATAAAAAGCCAGAATGCACACAAAATTATGAACATGACATCTTGCCTCTCATCATTCCAAAAGGAAGGCATTATGTATTACTGTAGATTTGCTGGAGCCTAATTAGGTTGGTACAGCTAACACAGATGCCCAACTGATGCCCAAAGAATCTTCTCACACACATGCCTTTCAAGGTGGTAAGCAGAAAATTATACCAGTGGGTGTACACTAGGAGCAGGGATGATGGCACAGGGATTCCAGCACAGCTTTTCATCTGAATGCTATCAAAAAGTTCTACATGGGATGAGGGGAAACTGCAGATTTGCGATTGCTTCAAAGGACCGCTGCCAATTTTGGAGACCAGGGTGCCGGGAGATGTTTCTTCCATCTCCCAAAACGTCTCCCTGAAGCTTTCAAAGACACATCATTACACAACCCCTCTCTACTAGGAGCCATTTGAAAATGGACAGACACTGACAGAGAAGGCACATTATTGGAGATAATGCTTAGTCAATGGAATGTCCAGTTTTGGCAGATGTGTTGGAACATCTGGATGAATGGAAACTATCTCGGAGACACTTCCTCTCACACACCGGCCTTGAACGCTGTCAGTTCATTGCCATAAGCTGAAGGAAATGTGTGCTGGAGGGAACCCTACTGAAAAACTCCACCGTGCTTATGAAAAGACTTGGCACCACACAATGTCATGGAACAAAAGAGGGGTGAAGAACCTCTGGCCATCCAGGTATTCGTAGAATCATAGAATTGCAGAGTTGGGTCACCTGGTCCAACCCACTGCAATGCAGAAATCTCAACACACAGTCCCCATCCAATTTGAAACCATACCAGACCCTGCTTAGCTTTGCAAATGTACCAGCGGTTTTATTGCCGCACCACTGTTTGTCACACGACAACTCTTGCCATCCCTGACTACTGGCCATTCTGCCTGAAACCAATGGGAGTTGAGGTCCGATAACATTACCCATCCCTGGAACAGAAATGCAAGTTGGGTGAATCAGTGGTCACCTTCATTCTTTTGAGGGGGTTGTTCATCTCTCGCTGAAGTGAAGCTGCTCTACCGGCAAGGAACGTCTGAAAGGCAGCGGCTAACAAGCCCTCATATTTTTCAAGTAGCAGCTTATCGTCAGGAGGGTAAATGCGCCTACGGTTTAAACAGAAGGAGGAGGAGAAAAATTATGAAGTGTAGCCACAGTCCAACAAGGTCACCACACACTGCACTGAAATGAACAGGAGTCATGTTAGAGTGGGAAAGTGAGCTTCCATTCATACCACGGAGATGTGCGTATTAGTTTGATCCCAGAGGCTTATGTGCAAAACCTCCGGAGGTACGATTTGTTCAGTGTTCACCAGCAACATGAAGCATACACTGGTGGGGACTAATTCTAGTCCAATTACTCTATGTGTGGTTTAACAGGGGTGCGGGTAGGTGTTACGAGCTATAAAAAGCAAAGAAAAAAAATGGGACAGTGCTAGATCTTCTATGGATAGAGAGAAAGGTTTGAAACGCTGAATACTCACTGAAATGTCAACTTCAGATATGCGCGAGGCATGAAACATTAACAAAATATTGCATTCATAATTCAGAAGTGTCAAGGCTGAGTTTAAGGGGCAGGGGGTGCTGCAAAAAGGAGTGGGAGATCCCATTGCTATCCTTGAAAAACAATAATCAATCCTGAGCCATCTCTTGCTTTCTATAAGGCTGGAAGAAGGGAGTGCCAGCCACCCCTCTTGCCTTGTCTACCACCTGTGCGCTATACCATCCAACAGCCCAAGACTGCCATAGACAGCTGGGGATGTCAGAGGAGCAGAATTCATCCAGACTCTCTTTATTTGGGGGCAGGGGCTTGTTGTTGTTCACAAAACTCTTGAAAGAACAATGGCCCCCATATAAATAAATGTACAAATTATTATTATTATTATTATTATTATTATTATTATTATTAATTATACCCCGCCCATCTAGCTGGGTTTGCCACCACCCTGGGCGGCTTCCAACTGAATATTAAAAACAATACAGCATCAGACATTAAAAGCTTCGCTAAAGAGGGCTGCCTTCAGTTGTCTTTTAAAAGTAAAATAGTTGTTTATTGCCTTGACATCTGCTGGGAGGGCGTTCCACAGGGCAGGTGCCACCACCGAGAAGGCCCTCTGCCTGGTTCCCTGTAACCTTACTTCTCGCAATGAGGGAACTGCCAGAAGGCCCTCTGCGCTGGATCTCAGTGTCCGGGCTGAACGATGGGGGTGGAGACGCTTCTTCAGGTATACTGGACCGAGGCCGTTTAGGGCTTTAAAGGTCAGCACCAACACTTTGAATTGTGCTCAGAAACGTACTGGGAGCCAATGCAGATCTCTCAGAACCGGTGTTATGTGGTCCCGGCGGACAAAGGACTACAGGAATCCTGTGGACCCACCGTTGAAGTGCCCATGTCTACTGGACATTTCATTGTCCTAAATGAGCAGAGGAAGCACCCAAGGATGCTCAACACCTCCCTGTGGCTGTGCGTTTCAAGGCAAGACTGACTACAGGGCAAGTTTCAGCTTTGGGGCGGAGGCCATGCAGGTTCAATCCCTGCCAACTTTACTTAAAAGATCCAGGTAAGATGATAAAGAAGATTCTTTGGGAGAAATCCTTGAGAGTGGCAGGCCAGTTGGAGTAAAAAAATAATGGGCTAGATGGATAAATATTCTGTCTTGGTGCAAGTCAACTTCCTATGTACCTATGATTGGAAAGCTGCCTTTCAAGGGCGGTTGTCCACCAATACCAATCTTCTGACTGTAAAAAGCTCCTGATAAGCTATCCAGGCAAGCTAGGGGTCTCTGGAATACAGTTTGAAACTGGACTGGGAAAGGCTGCTGCCTCTTCTGTGATTTACAGATCCAATCCTAAGCACGACTGGGAATAAGCTCTATTAAAACACACCTTACTTCATCAGGTACACTATCATTTAATAGCAAAGCATAACATGATCTGTCCCATTTAAAAAAATCCGTAATATTTTGCTTTCATAATTCAACCCTATTGTTCTGAGTTTGCAAAGAAAAGAAAAGAAAAGAAAAGAAAAGAAAAGAAAAGAAAAGAAAGAAATATATTCAGGGACAGAAATCACCAGAGTACCCAATGGATGTTTTCACTGTAGTTTCTGGAAATAAGTAATTTTATATTTCACAGTCAATTAGAGTGGTAATCCAGGGTCTTATGTTTGTGTTAGTTAGTTAGTTAGTTAGTTAGTTAGTTAGTTAGTTATTGCAGGTCTTTTTCTGTCCACCTATCAAGTTCCTAACAAAGTTTACGAAAAGACAATTTAAAAGAATCATAATGTAAATGCCAAAACAAAAGCAAACCTGACTGACATTATTTGCTGAGTATTATAAACTAGCAGTTCAATAAAACAATAACCTTTTCATCTCTAAGGCTGGGGGTGCAGGCTTCCTGAATTCAATAGTTTGCAAATATGGAACCAGCCATGGCAGCGCATGGTTCCTTCCTCGCCCTCCTCCCTAACCCGCAGCAAATTCCCCCATGCTTCTTATTACTTTTGATCATAGCTGTAGAATAATATACGCACTCTCAATAATTACGGTCGATAACCTCTCATCTTGACCAAGATTTAAAACCAGGGCAGGCGGGCAGAGAAAGAAATTCACCCTGGACAAAGGAAGGACAAGAAATGTCTGTCTCCCAGGTCACCTCCCGATTCTGTCAAATTGCAGTTTGTGGCGAAACAGTGTTACACCTGCCCTCTGCACCAGATGTAAATCTTCCTGCTGGTGGTAAATATTTTTAAACTCAATAACTGGCAGCACTTCCTAGTCATATCCATGCCATCCCTTTCAGCCACTGACAGAAAAGCACCTTTGCACAAATGGGATTGAGGCACCACGCTCACCTGCTACAAAGCAACGGTACCCAAGATTTATTCCTGATAGGAAGCCCAGATGACATAGCTACCTGTAATTCCCCATGTGCCTGTTTTCATGCTCTTCTTTAGAGATCTGCTTGCGCACTTGTGCCAGTCTCTCCTTCTGAAAATCAAGAACATTTAAGAAATGATCAAACATGTTCCTTGAGGAAGGGAAGAAAACAGAGGCTTGCTTATTCATTTATTTGAGAAAAGCAATCTACCAGTTCCTCTCTCCTCCTTTCCAGGGAACGGCGCTGTTTCTCCCAGTCAGAAGACACCGGCGACAGCCTTTTCATGGAGCCTTGGCCATAAAGCCTCTTCTGAGCTTCTGCTTTCTGCTTGGCTAGGTTTTTTCTTTTATCGCTTGTCCTGAAACAGAAAAGCACAGCGATGAAAGAGAAGCAATGTATCCAGTGTGGTGTAGTGGGTAAGAGCAGTAGACTCGTAATCTGGTGAACCAGGTTCGCATCTCCGCTCCTCCACATGCAGCTGCTGGGTGACCTTGGGCTAGTCACGCTTCTCTGAAGTCTCTCAGCCCCACTCACCTCACAGAGTGTTTGTTGTGGGGGAGGAAGGGAAAGGAGATTGTCAGCCGCTTTGAGACTCCTTAGGGTAGTGATAAAGCGGGATATCAAATCCAAACTCTTCTTCTTCTTCCATCAAAGAGGGGTGCCATCTGGTCTCACCTTCTCCTAGGCCTTTAAAACAGTTTGGTGCATAGGAGCCACTGGGCAAAAAAAATCATGGCACAGGGGCCTGTCGGTGAGTTTGCAGTGGCAACGCACCTGCTGGGAGGTGAGGGAAGTGTCTTCCCCTCCCCCCACCCGACATCCACAGTCACCATCACCGTCAGGGATGGTTCAAGGTTTCAGAGGCCTCTGAGAAAGGTGTCCTCCATGAGCTTCCTCAGAGCAGGGAAGGTTCCTTTCCTCAACTCCCATTGCCTGAGAAATGAAGAGCGGAGGCACTGGCAGCTGTACCAAGGAACTGACTGGCAGTGTGAGCAGAAGCTGACTGCCCTCCCTTTCAATAGCAGCTGCTCTTCGCTGCTTGCCTGCACACTCTCATAAATAATAATAGTAATAATAATAATTCTATTATTTGTGTTATGTATTCAGTGGTCTTGGTTTGCCTGACCTTGAGTCTGGACTAAGGATTCTGAGCTCCTGTGTTCTGATTCGATACATGATATCCAATCACAGAACATTTCAAGATTTGGGCCTCTGCCATTGGCCCTTAAACTCCAAGTGATGATTCGCAGTTTGGAAGTTTAGACTGCCAATCACGTTGGGAGTGGGAGTGGCCCAGGTCTTCAGAAATGTATATAAGCAGTTGCTATGTCTCTGTTGTTCAGTTATGTAGTTCAATAAAGGTCCTTGCTGTTATCACTATGTCTTGTCTTGTGGGAACCCACCCACACTTCAATTTGTACCCCACCCATCTGGCTGGGTTGCCCCAGCCACTCTGGGCGGCTTCCAAAGAAATATAAAAGCATAATAAAACATCAAATATTAAAAACTTCCCTATAGTGGGCTGCCTTCAGAAGTCTTCTAAAAGGTGCACCGTTATTTATCTCCTTAACATCTGATAGAAGGGCGCTCCACAGGGTGGGTTCCACTACCGAGAAGGCCCTCTGCCTGATTCCCTGTAACTTCACTTCTTGCAATGAGGGAACCGCCAGAAGGCTCTCAGCGCTGGACCTCTGTGCCTGGGCCGAACAGTGGGGGTGGAGACACTCTTTCAAGTATACAGGGTCAAGGCTGTTTAGGGCTTTAAAGGTCAGCACCAACACTTTGAATTGTCGGCCACATGTTCTGGTGTTCCCAAGAGCTCAGATACATACTGGAAGATTGCTGGGACAGCCAGAAAAGGCAGGCCGCCATCCAAGAAAGTGGGAAGGACACTGAGGATCAGCTGCAGGCCAGGAGAATGCAGGGCGGGGGGCGGGGGAAGCAATGGCGTTTATCTACGTGCCCTTGGGGATGAACAGGCAAGCAGCCAGCAGCAGTGGCAGGAATAGAAGCTGCCACTTCAGCCCATCTCCTCTGTGAACGGCAGTTCAGGAAAAGGCGGAGGAAGGTGTTCAGGGCCAGGTACAGGGAAAGGAGCTTAACTGGAAGAGGAGAATTTAAAGGCATGGGATTGGAAAGCTTCGTTTGAGGAATGTAAAAGCTAGAGTCAGCAGAACGGATCTTGGAACGGGAATGTGTTTGCCTTTTTCTATTTTGCGGTGGCATTTTATCAAGTTGTGGTATTTTATTGCATCTTTATTACAACAACTTAAAAAATAATAACCACACAAGAAATCGATTCATGCCAGAAGGAAAATAAAAAAGAAAGCTAACTACCGGTACATTTCTGCTCCGATTCTCCGATTCCCAATCATTCCGATTGCCAATCATTCAGATATATATATATATATATATAAAACCAAATAAATAATCCACACCAATGAGGACAGCGAAGGAAATGCATCACATGGGGGGAGGCACCCATAAAACATTTACAGCTGAAAGCATTCTAAAAAGTAGGATGGAAAACTGCAAAAACTTTCCTCTCGTTTGCAGTTTTCTCTCATTTATTAATTGCTCCCTCTCAGACTGCCATAGCACTGAGCTAACCCAACAGAATGTGCACGTCTGAAGGAATTTGGATTTCAAACGGCACCAGAAAGCTTCTGTTAAATGAAGTTGTTAGAGGTCTCAATAAACAGCCAAAGATCACAAAATTGAAATGAATAAAAGAAAAGAATGAAGACAAATTCATATTACTATAGCTAAAAAGAAAGAAAGGGGGAGATGCAATTTGTCAAAGGTCCGTAGTATTGTGTGCCAAGGAAGCAGAATTTGGGAGATAAGGTATGCTCCCTTTGATGACAGGAAAAGAGCAAGGCTTTTCCTTTACCATCTTTATGGTCACTATACTCCCTCTCATGACTTAACTTAGCCCCAACATGAGATCTTCCTACTGTGGGTAGCAAATTTAAATCAGAGTGCTGTCTGAAGACATTGCCTGGGCCTTCTACAGCTCCCACATCAAAAAAAAAAATTAACTAACATATCTTCTGATGAGGGAACGAAGTTAAATTTGGCTCAGAAGAATTTAACATAAACCACAAGTTTCCTATGAAGCATTTACAATGACTTTGGTACATCATGATGTAAATGTATCTCTATTGCCTCCCCCTTCAAAAAAACAAACAAACCACTAACAAAAAGAACAACAGGGGAAATGAAATTTTACCTTATATTGAGTAGCTTTAATGCATTCAGCAGGACACCTTTTTTCACATCATAGTCTATTTTTTGGTCAGTACCAAAGCTCGGGGCTCGGTTAATCTGAAAAAATTAAAGACGACAGAACATCTCCAGGAATGTCTTAATCCACAAAATAACCGAGAGACATAACACTGGGGCCCAGCTTTCAAATGCCAAACACCCACACTCTCAAGCATTATTCCAAACTATTTGGAAATAATTGGGGGGTGCATGCGTGCAGGCCCCAACATCCCCAACCCCCTCCCCCAGCTTCACCTCCAAGGTCTGAATGGAGATTCTTCATGTGTTCACCAAAAACACACTTTGAATCATCCCCAGGAGTGCAAACACTGAGGAACCAAATTTCTTGATTATTGAGGGTTCTTAGCCCATGGATAATGCCTTCCTGCTTGACTTGAGAAGTTCACTGTCTTGGCATCACTGCGAAGAGGGCCCTGTCTCTTGTGTCTGTCCGCCCAGGGCATCAGAAGATTATCAGGGTAGGTTTGGATAGATCTGAACTGTGTCATTCAAACTGTCAGGAACATTGAAGTCAAAAGGGACGCCTTCAGTTTTTTGTGTGGAAACCATTAAAAAAACAAAAAGGTAAAGGACCCCTAGACGGTTAAGCTCAGTCAAAGGCAACTATGGGGTTGTGGCGCTCATCTCTGCTTTCAGGCCGAGGGAGCTGGTGTTTTCCACAGACAGCTTTCCGGGTCATGTGGCCAGCATGACTAAACCACTTCTGGTGCAACAGAACACCATGACAGAAACCAGAGCGCACGGAAACGCCATTTACCTTTCCACCACAGCAGCATCTATTTACAGTGGTACCTCGCAAGACGAATGCCTCACAAGACGAAAAACTTGCAAGACGAAAGAGTTTTTCGTTTCTTGAGTTGCTTCGCAAGACGAATTTCCCTATGGGCTTGCTTCACAAGGCGAAAAACGAAAACGTCTTGCAAGTTTGTTTCCTTTTCAAAGCATTCCTATGGGAAACTGTGCTTCGCAACATGAAAAATTCGCAAGACGAAAAAACTCGCAGAACGAATTAATTTCGTCTTGCGAGGCACCACTGTATCTACTTGCACTGGTGTGCTTTTGAATGGCTAAGTAAGCAGGAGCTAGGACAGAGCAACGGGAGCTCACCCTGTCACAGATTCAAACTGCCGACCTTCTGATCGGCAAGCCCAAGAGGCTCAGTAGTTTAGACCACAGCGCCACCTGCGTGGAAACCAGTGCATATGATGTAATATTAGGACTGTAGGTTTAACTTTTCCAGCTTCAGTTAACAGTGTGGCAGCTGCATTCCAGAGCAACAGAAGCTTTCAAACCTGAGTGGAGCATGTTAACAATCCCACTGGGACATGACTATCACATACATTATAAGCTTCTTGAAGAAAGGACGTGTGAATGGTGGACGCAGATGAGCACTCCTAGCCACTGCTTCCCCTTGTCCATCTAGGATCAAGGCTGTGTCTAGAATCTGCTTCCAACCTGCCATGTTCATCATCCAGTTTTCAGCTGCACACTCTTCCTTCTCTTGCCCTTCCCCTCCTCTGTCTTCTTCCTCTCTGGACTCGCCATTTTGCATATCTTCGACTTTTGCATATCCTCCTTTGACGGCACACCATATCATTCTCTTCAATCTAGTCCTGTGCAAGCCAGCTAGGACAATTTATTGTGTTGACAAGGGCATTCTCTCTCCCACTTACAAGCAAAAGATGTCATGCAACCACTGCTCTCGCGAGGAAGCTCTAGACAGTGTAAACTGGAAGACCGGTTCGTTGATTTCATGTAGGACATTTCTGTCCCACTCTTATGTACTACACAGTGTTTGCATAAAACATTGCGGCCGATAAAAAATACAAAAATAAAAACGCTTGAACCACAGTTCAGTTCAGAAACAACGGGGAGTCTGAAGAGGCATGTTGAGATGCATTCAACATGGAAACAAAAGGACTGTGTATCTGAAGAAATGCAGCTATTGATGTATTAGGCAATGTATGTATTACCATCTTTAAACTGAGTTTTCTCATTTCGGATCAAAGGTGGTTTTGGGGTAAATGCATCAAAACACAGTATTTCATAAGGAACTACAGGATAGACACGGAAGGTGACTAATGTGTGAAAACTGCTTCCCAAGCCAGTGGTTAATAAAATTAGTTAATAGAAATAAGCTAGCTAATAAAATGAATGTTCCAGATGAGACACTATTGCTCTGCTTGCAGGATAATCTTCCATGTTTCTTCCACTAGATGGTGCAAGCACTTCCATCTTTAAAACAAGACACAAGGCCAGGACAAAGAGGGAGCAAATATTTGACTTGTCTACACTTGCTCCCTCTGAACGTGAGGGATGTTTCTTGAAAAGGGAGTTCCCGAGCATTGATAAAACCCATTCATATTTTAAATCACCACCTCTTTTGAGCTCTTTTGTGCACTGTGAAAAAGCTCTCTTCCAGGAAGACCTTCTATGATTAGTTCTACTGGGTATATGCTGGCTTTGAGACACGGCCAGCCTTTGGAGAACGTAAGAAGATCCACCTAGTCCAGCATCCAAACAGATGAGAATGATGGAGAGCCTGGAGGAACAGCCCTCTGCACTCTTCTCCTGCTCTCTGCTCCCAGCAAATAAAATGCAGGGCTGCCAAAAGCCATCCATTATAATATGGGTTAGCTTTGCTCAATGACCTGGCTGTTTTTGCACATGGTTCAGAGATTTCGCATTGCATCCTTTTTGTAACACTTACAAACTGTTAAGAATGTCTGGTCTCTAATGGAGCAGACCAACGGCCCATCTATTTTTTTTTATTTTTGGTAATTTTTATTACATTTTTCTGTTAAAATATCAATGACTTCCCTTCTTCTCTTTCCATGGTTCATTTTGAATATCATAAATCCCTGCATATTTTACATAAACTAAACCATTCAGCATTCCATCGAAACTTATTTACACCGCTGAATTAATCTTAATGCTGCCAACATTTTCAAGTGTACACAATTTCCCCCCATATATTCAATAAGCATTTTCCATTCTTCTCTAAACGTGTGTTCTCCTAGTTCTCTTATTCTATATGTTAAGTCTGCAAGCAGTGCATATTCCATCAGCTGAAGTTGCCATTCTTCTTTAGTTGGGACCTTGCTCAGTTTTCCATTTTTGGGCTAACAAAACACAGGCCACAGTAGTGGCATACGTAAATAACCTTTTTTGACACCTGGGAATTTCTGTCTGAATTATCACCTGACAAAAAGGACACTGGTTTTTTGGAAACGTACTTTTAAACATTTTTCTCCAATTCATTTTGAATTATTTCCCAATACTCTTTACCATTTTACAGGTCTACCACATATGAAAGAACATTCCCTCAACCTCATTGCATCTCCAGACCAATGGTTCATCTAGTCCAGCACAATGATCTCACTGTGGCCAACCAAAGCAAGACCTGAGTGCAGCAGAGCTTTCTCCAAATGTGATTCCTAGCAACTGGTGTTCTACAGTGGAGGTAGAACATAGCCATCATGGCTAGTGGCTGATGATAGTCTTCTCCTCCATGTCTAAGGTAAAGGGTAAAGGGACCCCTGACCATTAGGTCCAGTCGTGGCCGACTCTGGGGTTGCAGCGCTCATTGGCCGAGGGAGCTGGCGTACAGCTTCCGGGTCATGTGGCCAGAATGACTAAGCCGCTTCTGGTGAACCAGAGCAGCGCATGGAAATGCCGTTTACCTTCCCACCAGAGTGGTACCTATTTATCTACTTGCACTTTGAGGTGCTTTCGAACTGCTAGATTGACAGGAGCAGGGACCGAGCAACGGGAGCTCACCCCATCACGGGGATTCGAACCGCCGACCTTCTGATCTTGTCTTATTATTGTTATTATTTTAAAGCAGCTTACCTCTAGGAGCCATGGCTTGAGTTTTCTGTCCAGCAGGATATCAAACCCCAGAACTTCAAAGCAAACACTGTCACTTCCTGGAGACTGTCCTGGCCTACACATACGGTAAGCGTGAAGGACATGGGGCTCTGCTACTATGAGTGTCTTCACCACTAGTTCCTGGGGGATTGTGCAGAGAAGAGAGAGAGGGGGAAAGCAGCATCGTTATTTATCTAGGTGTTATTTTGTTTCATTTTAGATCACCAAAAGGCATTAAGCAATACACATTCAAATACAAGAGACAAGACTGACTGTGCAGAATTAAGGAATCTAATCAACAGCTGGTTTCACTCTAAATCACAAGGGCACATAAACAAACTGAATTTCGTTTAATGCGTTTGTCACTCGGCTGAAACAATCTGATTCTTGTGTCAATTTCCCAGCCTCAAGCCTTGAAAGAAGGCTTTGCATGAAACAGCATCTTTTGCACTCTGCCAAACAATTTAGCTATATAAAAATGTGCATCCAAAGAAGAACCTGCAATGAGTCAAAAACCAGATTGCGTCCCAGTCCAAGTCAAGAAGTGAGGAGCACTCGTAACAGGCCAACATAAACATCGAAAACAGCTATTGCATTATTAGTTTTCTCTTACTGAAATATCATTCCAGAATTTGGAAACGTCAAGGTGATTTGTTTGCAGAAACTCAGTAAACCACTTTATAGAGCGCTTACTGCCTTTATCTTCTGTTTCGTCCCGCTCAAAACGCTCATTATGCTTATTCACAGAGTAGTTGGTCAGGTGCATAAACAGCTGGCTCTGAAAGGAAGGGAAGATAGGAAAGGGTCGCTACTGAGCTACAGGTACAAAGACAGTTCACAGACATTAATCTGAGGTAAGCCTTTCTCTGGGTACCGCCACCAACTGACATGCCACAGGTGGCTACTGGGAAAAGATCCTTCTCACTCTTAGCCCTCCAGCTCTCTCCAAAGTTGCGTGTTGCTTGTCTCCTTTGGGTTCCATCTGGTGACAGGAAAACACCATTTTATTTTTATTCCAGGCCTTTTAAGATCATTTCTACAGTCATATGATGGTCCTTAGGAGGGTGTCCCAAGGACCGTACTTACTTATTAATGCCAGTTATATCCCACAGGAGGCCAAGGTTGTGTAATTAATACCCCCCCTCATATTATCCTCACATCGGCCCTGTTAGCAGGGCTATTTTCTAGCTGGAACTCTCTGGAAACTCAGTTCCGGTAGCTCATATGTAGGCTCTACTGCCATTCAAAGAGTATGAGGGAGGTGTTCGTTGCGAGTTCTGGCACCTCTTTCTCTAGAACAATAGCACTGCCTGTTAGGTTAGAATCAGAGTTCATGACTGGAACAAGGTCACTTGGTGAATTTCATGGGTCGGCTGGGAATTTGAATTCTGGTCGCCCGGGTCCAAGTCCATTGTCCTGATCACTACACCATACTTGCTTTCCATAGGAAGATTTCCCTCTAAGAGGGTGGAGTGAGAGCTCCGACCACAAAGAGGGACACTCAGTGTCTGGCACCTCTTCCCTGCCACTGCAAAAACATCTGTGTCCCTTGTCCTACTGATGTTCAAACTCCCCCAAAGGGCGCAACGTCAGGAGTGGGCCAAGGAATGGGGTAGATCTGAAGGATCCCACACCTTCCTGGTCACCAGACACACACTAAATTAAGGAGAAAACTATGCTGACCTAGGAGGTATCATAGTTATTTCTTTCCCACAGTTCCAAGTGAAAGGAAAATTGGGTTGTTGGTTTTTTTAAAAGCAGAAAATGATTAAATACAAGATGGCTGCTGCATCCTCACTTCCAGCCTAGAAGTGTACTAGATGAGGCAGCTCAGGTGAGCATTTGGTTCTCCTTCACCCCCAACACACATTAGGACTGCAGCCCTAATCTTTGAAATCCTCAGTAAATCTGCTGCCTCATCATTTTAAGCTTAGCAGCTGCACTTCAACATTTACTGATAATGAAAGCCGCTCAGAAAACATTGCTATTGGGATAGCAACAAGAAAATGAGGCAAGGCCTTTCCACTGCAAGATCCAAGTATGTAGCTTAACGGTCCTTTCTCAAGGCACAATTTGTATTTTCTGTATCATTGCAACTATCCCAAGGCCAGAGAGATGTCAACAACATAGGATTCTCTTGTTCTGGAGTTTCCATGGCAGTGGGAACATCTGGAACTTCTTCCAAGGACAAGTGTCTTTTCCAGTTTGATATTCTCTCTCTGAATTTACAGCCACGCGTGTGAAAAGCTAGAGCTGAAGGTCACGACACACTCATGTTGTCCACGGACTGGAAAAAGGCTTGAAGGGGAGAGTCTGTTCTACTTGCATGGTTCCAAGTCACAGTAGAGATCACACATCCAGAGAAAGCTCCCCACCTCCCACTTCAGACCTTCCCAGTACATAGATGGGGGGCAAGCAGGGATGGTTAGGGGGTGGAATCCACAGGCATAGCCTTGTTTCCACACACAACAAAATGTTAAACGTGTGATCCTGAAGGAACATGTGAACAGCGTTTTCCGAGTCTGTATCTTATTAGCTAGCTGATGTGCATCACAGGCTCCAACACAAGGTGGCCCAGCTGAACAAGGACTAGAATTTGCCTAACTAAATTGTGCACTGTTTTTTGCTCAAAATTTCATTTCCTTTTCCTCTTCTGGCACCTAAACTATTTTGTGCTGCACTCAGAAGTGTTTTGTTTGATCCTAAGAACCACTTACCAGATTTGAATCATTGGGGGGATGATACAGCTCTGTACCCATCCTCACTAGCCCGTCATGATATAAAAATATTTTTAAGGGGTCACAGGAAGTCACCAGAATGTACACTCTTAGATCAAATTTGTAGCCTTCAATAAGAAAGGGCTTGTCAAGATATTCCTGGACTATGAGGTGTTCCTGAGAATGAAGCTTCTCTGCATTTCTTGTGAGGGAGATCCTGGTTAAAAGGCACAAAGATAAGTTTTAAACACAGAAAGTTAAGTAAACCCTCAGAAATACAATTACAGCTCTGACAGATCATATGACCCCATCAGTTCAGAAACTGAGGTTTGTAACTTGCTATAACAAGACATCAACTTGGTGCTCTCCAGATGTTGTAGTCCGGTAACATCTAGAGGGCACTAGGCTAGCAAGGGGTGTCTAAGGCCATACATAACTAACAACAACAACAACTTATTTATATGCTGCCCATCTGACTGGGTTACCCCAGCCACTCTGGGCTGCTTCCAAGAAATTAAAACACAATACGACAAACACAAAACTTCCCTATAGAGGGCTGCCTTCAGGTGTCTTCTAAAAGCCAGATAGTTCTTTATCTCCTTGACATCTGATGGGAGGGAGTTCAACAGGGCAGGTGCCATTACTGAGAAGGCCCTCAACCTGGTTCCCTGTAACCTCACTTCTCTCAGTGAGAGACGCTCCTTCGAGTATACAGGGCCAAAGCCGTACAGGGATTTAAAGGCCAGCACTAATACTCTGAATTGTCAGCCACATGTTCTGGTGTTCCCAAGAGCTCAGATAAGTCCCCTTGCTTTTGAAGCCTGGTTTTAAACTAAAAAAATGCAAAATGATCTCCAACACATTTAGGACCAAGGGTGCTATGGTGATCCCTTCATGCGTGGCTTCATTGTCACCACTGGAGATTGTGCTCATTGACTGAAGTAAAATCAGCAAGTTAAGGAATTAAATCAGCTTTTTAAGTCATAAGGTTCTCCAGAGAGTCTATCTAGCTGCTTTGTTATGAGTGCCATCAATTACGTTTCTATAGCCTCTCACATAAAAAGGTAAAGGTAAAGGGACCCCTGACCGTTAGGTCCAGTCGTGGCCGACTCTGGGGTTGCGGTGCTCATCTCATTTTATTGGCCGAGGGAACCGGCATACAGCTTCCGGGTCATGTGGCCAGCTTGACTAAGCCGCTTCTGGCGAACCAGAGCAGCGCACGGAAACGCCATTTACCTTCCCGCAGGAGCAGTACCTATTTATCTACTTGCACTTTGACGTGCTTTCGAACTGCTAGGTTGGCAGGAGCAGGGACCGAGCAACGGGAGCTCACCCCGTTGCGGGGATTCGAACTGCCGACCTTCTGATCAGCAAGTCCTAGGCTCTGTGGTTTAACCCACAGCGCCACCCACGTCCCTTTGGCCTCTCACATTACCTTTAAAAAAAATCTTGCCCTGGAAAATGGTTGAAGCTTTATTTAAAAGAAACCATGCTGGAAACGAGCATGAATTATTTCGCCCTATTACACCATTTCATACTAAAAAATGACTAAAAATCATTTATTGCTGCTAAGCCTGGGCAAACAACTTTAACTATGTTGGGTACTCTCGTAAGATAAAGAATTGACCTCAGCTGCATATTTGTCATATTTGAAAAGAGAGAAAGAAAAGGAAAAGAAAAAAGCAAATGAAAATGAATGCGTGTGACAGTTTTTACTATTGTATGAAAAATCCGATTCACATCATTGTTGTTATTTCTAAATCCATGGGTCATATTTACAAAGAACACTATAATCTATATTCAGCGCAATTCACAGTAATAGTGACAGCAGGTGAAACACAAGATTGAAGAATCTGTAAGCAGCCTTCCCATGAGCCCCAGCCTCCACCTCCCATCAGCCCCAGCCAAGGCATCCAATGATCATGGACGATGGAAGTTGTAGTCCAGCAACATCCGGCAGGCATCAAGTTGGAGGAGGCTGACTTAAAGAAGCTTCTTTAAACCCTGCACATACCCATGCCCCATTGCACCGTTAGCTGGTTTGACGATGAATGTTTTCTGTCTACGTTTTCTCTTGAGTTCTTTTACATAATTCTGGAATTGTGTGTACTCTGCTGGGAAGATCCACGTCCGAGGAATAAAGCTGTACTCCTGAGGCTGAGATTTGATCATTCTGGGGAAAAGAAGAAGAAGAATTGCCAAAATGGCAAAACTTACCAGAACAATAAGAAACCAAGAAAGAAAGAAATTTTATTAAAGAATGGGGGGGGGGGGGAATCTGTGGACAAGTTTTTGTAAACATGCAAGTTCGTTAGCAGGATTAAAATAAAACAAGCAGTTAAATGCAGTGCTTTTTTTCTATTAAACAAATGTTTAGGGGTGCTCTCATTTTCCTACTCATATTGAAATACTGCCCCTCGATGAGGCCAAACTTAGATTCACCAAATGTTTAGGGTTATGCATACCCCTGCGTCCCCCCAGAAAAAAGCACTGGTTAAATGTAATACTAAAGATAAATTGGGGAGTAGGTAATAAACAGAACAATGTAGGAAATGCAGTGTTAAAAAATTAAAACTATAAGAAACTGCAAAAGGGGTGGAAGAAAGTCAAAACATATGTGTTTGTCAGGAAATTATCAGATCTGTATGTCTGTAAAACTTTTAAATAAAAAAAATAGAAGAAGAAGAAGAAGAGGAAGAAGAAAGAAAGAAAGAAAGAAAGAAAGAAAGAAAGAAAGAAAGAAGAGTTTTCATATTTTGTAGCTTAAGCCTGCTATGTTTCAGTATCAGATACTAACAGTCTGGGCCTCCAACTGTTCCACTGGAGCAAATGGGTTGTATTTAACACAGTCTGCGTGAGAGGGAAATAGACTTCTGCTTGCACAATAGCCTTGACTTACCTCTCCCCGCAGTGCCCTCAAAATCTGCTCTAGAGAATTAGGAACCTTCCAGAGCAGATTCTGGGAGGTGCACAGGCTGCAGGGGAGAGAGGAGGAAGAGGAAGTCCCATTGTATGAGAGGAGGATCACTTACACAACATCGTATTCCACTGAAGGTCATCAATATGAACAGGGTACGTACCAAAACGACACAAAAACAACCTGTAACGTGTAGTATCAGCACAAAGGTTTGCCGACGTGACAGAGAACATTATTAACTTAACAACAGCAGGATTACAGAAAAGTCAAAAGGGGATTTGCTATTTAATATTTAGATGCATGGATTTCTCTCTTTTCCTGAGTTCAGTTATGTATTGTACAGTCTGAAACGTCCTCCAACAACTCACAGGGAAACCCTTAAGGGATAGAATTTGTACCATTTACACTATTTGCAGTTTATTCCTTCATTTACAGAGGACTAAGGCAGGAACACATTCATGGGGATTATTGCTCATTCCATTCACTGATACTTCTGACGTAAAGGTGAACCTTAATATGCCTGAAGTTTGAGGTATTTAAAGAGTTGTTTGTGCAGGGAAACATTAGAAGAAACATGTGCACTATGCCACCCCGTGCGGCATGTAGACAGCAAACAAAAACCTAAGAGCTTTGGATGCAATGTATTGATTCCGCAAGGAGATTATGCAGGCCTGCCATTGGAAAGAAGAGGTCTGTGCTTTAGATTTCTTGCCTCGTTACGAAAGTTGAAAAAACTGACAAGCACATCTGCAAAACCAGGACTGCAGCCAAGAACATCAAGGCCTCAGTACAATAGATAGCCTGTCACAAAAACTACTCGCTAACGGCGCAACAAAACACAATTGCCAATGTAGTTTTTTTTATTGCTGTGCTCAGGTTCATTATAGATCCAAATACTGGCACTGCAGTGACTCAGATTACAACCGAGGTACCACACACAAAATTGTATTACAGTCTCATTTAGCAGCTCAGCTAGGTTTTTTGATGTTTGTACTTCTACAAAAGTGACAAAGGGACTTATTCTTTCATTCAAACGAAATGCCAATTCATCTCACTCAATCCGGGGTGTCCATCCATTGAAAGGCATTCCACATGAGGCGATATGAACCCTCTTTGTGACTGAGCGTGATTTGTGATGTCTTTTGTGCATGCTGGTCATCAGGTGATAAACATGGTTGTAGGAACAGGGCCAATGGCTCAGTATTGTATCATCCAAAGTATGCTATCTAACAGATTAGACTCACATACACTTGGTGGTTGTTTCAGTAATTCAGAGCTCAGGGATGCTGATGCACACAGCTGATCCTCTTTCCCACTTACTAATCCACAAGACAAAAGATGGGGAAATCTCATTAGCAGCAAAAGTGACAATAATCCACAGAAAGAAAGAAACCCACATATGGGAGCTTTCTTTTTCCTAGGAACAATTCTTTCCACTAGAGAACTGAAATACTGACGCTTTCAATCTTTGCCTGGGCCTCAGGCCACTTATGTAAGCCCCTTTTGAATGAAAGCTAATGGAGCTCATGCCAGAGAACTCTGTCCCACCTTTCCTCTTGCCAAGAAATTAACTTGCAAATGTGAACATTTCCCTCTCCTATTCTGGACCAAGTTTAAGCTCAGGATACCTCTCTGCACAGAATGACAAAACTCATCAAAAGAAGACTTACACCTTTCGAAATCAAGGTGAGCATACTATGAGCACCTAAAATGGAAAGATGTGATCCTGGTCTTATTACCATTTGAACCTAGAGGCTGGCCGCTGCACATGTGTAAAATATAAAGATGTGCTCAGAATGGGCCTATGTTCAATTTAGGCCCAGATTTCCTACCGGGCCAGGGCTCAGTGTTAGACCACATCCTTTGAACAAAGAACGTCAAGGAGTTCATAGAATCATAGAGTCGGAAGAAACCCTGATGGTTTGTCTAGTCCAGTGGTGGCCAAACTTGGTCCTCCGGCTGTTTTGGGACTACAACTCCCATCATCCCTAGCTAACAGGACCAGTGGTCAGGGATGATGGGAAATGTAGTCCCAAAAAGAGTTGGAGGGCCAAGTTTGGCCACCACTGAATTAGTCCAACCCCCTGCAATGCAGGAATCTCAACAAAAGCATCTACGGTTAGGAAAGATCCCTACTATATCCTTCGGAAAGCTACTTCCAGGGTAGTTGATATTGAACCAGATGGACCAATAGTTTGTCTCAGTATAAGGCCACTTCCTATATTCATTCTGGTGCTGCTTCTGGTTCTCTCTTCTTGCACTTCCATATTACTGGCCTTGTGAGTCTTGGCAGCCCTTTCTAATATAATAGAGATATGAAAAAGCAAGTGACTCTTTATCGAGAGCTGCTCTAAGGCCTTGTAGATTAGACAGGATGCCCTATATAGCAATAGAAGGCATTCATTCTTTCTCTCTCTCTGTCTCTCTCCCTCCCTGCAAAAGGCAAAATGGAAGCAGGTACCTTAAACCCAAACGCCGACTGCAACAGACGACAACAGTCTAAGCACATCTACTTCCTTATTTTATAATAGCTCTGAATTGCACATCAGAATGTATTAACTTTTTGAAGCCAAGGCGGGGTTTGAGAAGATAAGAGATTAAAATATGGGGCAATGGGGCTTGTTGCCGAATCCAATTTTCGCAGCTGGTGTCCTCAGATATATTGTCATGCCTGTCGCTGTTCCCTTTTTTTTTTCATTCACACAGTTGCCTCTAGACATCCTCTTTAGAACAAAAGCGAGGAGATTTGTTTTGCCACTTCTACAGCATGCTTTCTTAAAATGAACTCCCAGCTACGCTATAATTAATGGGTATGATTCAATGTCGCACAAATGTCGGATCTGCATGAGCATTTCAGCCTGCCAGACAGAACAATCCCCCGCCTCTCGCTGCATGCTGTTCGGGGGGGGGGGATCGCCCAACCAGCCTGACCCTATTTTGAGGGGCACAAGGCAAGGAAAGGGGGGTGAGCTCTGTTGAGCAATTGAAAGCCCATGAATCAAAATTGTTCAATCTGCCCAAGTCTTTTTTTCCCCCATTTGTTCTATGGCTAAGCTAAATGCCAAGATGGCAGACCTATGTTTTAAACACAGGTCTGTCCCACCCTCATAGAAATGAGGGTCAGTGGTCCAATTTTAAGAGAAAAAGGAACATGCAGTTGAGGAATGCTAACCACCTGCAAGCAACCTATGCCATATCCCCTCCTCACAATGTTTTCCCCCAATAGTACTTTTTCTCTGAGTTGGGCTCCAGAACCAGAAATTATCTGTGTTACTGGATGGAGCCATTATTCCACACCCCTAGCCTGTTTTCCTCTCTCCCCCCAAGATTTTTTCTTTCTTTCTGCAGATCTGCATTAAGCTACATGGTCTTTAATTTGAAAAGCTCAGGTTCTCGGGAATCAAACCAAAGCGCACAGTTCACACGAAACAATTTAGGTGACCATCCCTGCATTAAGGAGCTAGATAGCAGGTGTTGCATTGGTCTATATCTTTGTTCAAAATCCTAATTCTTCTCACACAGACACAAACACACACAGAAATAACCTGATATCAATAAGGGACCTGATCTCATAACCTTCACTTTATGCAGGGAGCTCTCATCAAGACCATACAAAGGACTCTGTGCAGAAAATTGCCTTTTGGCAATATCCCAACAACAGCAGGGACCAGAACCGCTCAAAGGTCCAGACATTGTTCCAAGAACCAAACGGGCATTTTGCCCTAGTTGAGGAACACATGCACTAAGACATACCTGGGGAAATGGTTACATACAAAACCCATCTTTTTATTTCTTTTCTGCTGCTTGGAAAGATTTCCCTACTACTTTGGGGGTAAAGCTATTGGAATATATATATATATATATATATATATATATATATATATATATCATCCCTTCTTCTCTTCCATGGTTCATTTTGCATATCATAAATCCCTGCATGTTTTACATAAACTAAACCACTCAGTATTACACCCAACAAAACCTATTTACACTGTTGAATTTATCTTAATGCTGCCCACGTTTCCAAGAGTACACAATTTCCCCCCATATATTCAATAAACATTTTCCAATCTTCTTTAAATGTATGTTCTTCTAGTTCTCTTATTCTATATGTTAAGTCTGCAAGCTGCGCATATTCCATCAGCTTAAGTTGCCATTCTTCTTTAGTTGGGACCTCGCTCGCTTTCCATTTTGGGGCTAACCAGCTATTGGAAGCATTTTACCACGCTAATAATAGCGTGCAGAGCAGTTCCCGAACCAGTCAAGCCAGAGGATCGGGCCACACTAATAACAACATAAGGAAAGTCCATCAGAAGAGGAGACCATAAGAAGGCCCATCTACTCCAACATTGTGCTTCCTACAGTGGCCAACCAGATACTTCTGAGACATTCACAAGTAGGGCATGGAAGGAACAGTCCTCCCTTTCTGTATCTCCCATTCAAATGATATTCTAGAGAACTGCTGATTCTGAATCAGAGCATTCCCCATAACTATTGTGATTACACAGCCATCTGTCATTCACAACAGGGTCTTCATAAAACTCGGGGGCTAAAACTGATCCACAAGGTCCCTAGATAGCAGAAAACAATGCTACCTTACCCCCCCCCCCCCAAAAAAAAGAGTTTATTAACCTGCGTTCCTTTACACACAAAAATTAAAAAGGAAATTACTTGGTCATGTTTCTTGCTAAGAAATCCTTCCTACAGATCTCGCCCATTCCTGGAAAGTGGTTGATTCTCTGGCGGGAGAAAAGAGGGAAAGACATACGTTAGGGAAGGGTCAGCAATTGAACTTACCAGAATTTATTTTAGACTTGTAACGAACTCAGTACCTACAAGAGACCGCTATTAATTATGCTAGGTAGATGCTGGAAATCTATTAGACAGCATGGACCTGTTTAATTATTACAGTGGTACCTTGGTTCTCAAACTTAATCTGTTCCAGAAGTCCATTCCAAAACCAAAGCGTTCCAAAACCAAGGCATGCTTTCCCATAGAAAGTAATGCAAAATGGATCAATCTGTTCCAGACTTTTAAAAACAACCCCTAAAACAGCCATTTAACATGAATTTTACTATCTAATGAGACCACTGATCCATAATATGAAAGCAATAAATAATGTACTGCAGTCACACAATCAATCAATCAGTAGCTGAACTGGGTTCCACACACTCACAAAAACAAAACAAAAAAGCCGCAAAAAACCCCAACACAAAATAAATAGCAAAACCAGACAGACCTCAGTGTAACACTCAAATTGGAAGTGTGGCACTCAAATTGGAAGCGTAACACTCAAAACAGAGCACTTTTGGCATCTGGAAAAAGTTTGCAAACTGGAACACTTACTTCCGGGTTTGCAGTGTTTGGGTTCCAAGTTGTTTGAGTACCAAGGCGTTTGAGAACCAAGGTACCACTGTACTGGGTTTCAGGCACTCACTCTCCACCCCACCCCACCCTGCCAAGCACTGAAAGACCATATAAGAGAGCTATAGCATGAGCTGCTCCTAACTTCTGCTGCATGCAAGAGCCATATCCCTACGTTCCACTGCTGTGTCAAAAGGAGGAATAAGATGAGGCGTGTAGTGGAGATGCAGTTAGCCTTCACGGCTCCACAACCGCCCTCACACGAACTTTTGAAGTGTGCAGTGATGTGACACCCCCCCCCCCCACTACTTATAGCAATGTATGGGGCCTTATACTTCCAAGCCCATTTAATCTTACAGCAATCGCACATGGAGGATTATCAACATTTTCCCTTTAAATGAAGCAGCATGAGAAGAAAAGGGGCACCATGTTGGGTTCACGGCCGTGCCAGGATCTAGACTTGGGGTAGCCAGCATGGGCCACAAGGTGTGGGAAACAATTCTCATCAGCTCCAGGGGGCAATGGCCAAGGTGGATGGGAACTGAACTTCTGGGGAAAACCATGGTGACTACCCCTGATCTCCCAGACTTACATCCAAGCACACTAGTTACTGGGACCTCTTTGTGGAACTCAATATATTAACTAAGTTTTGGGCAATCAGATTTCCTTTTAGGAAAACTGAAGCAAATGGGAGAGAAAAGGCTTGTGGATAAGCACAGAGGAAAGGGTGAATCAGTGGGCTGCTCTTCAGGTGAGCATATCTGGGTAAACTCATCTACAGAGAAGTAGTGACTGACTTATAGGCACGCAGATCGGGCGAGGGCCCATTTGAATGAAGACATATAATCAGCATGCCAACACTTTCACTTGCTTACTGTATTTAACCGATGCACAGAAGCCTGAGAGTGCTTTTCTCATGTTACCAGCTTTTGGTTTGGGAACAGGAAAGACTGAAGCTGTCCATCAGCTTCAGGTGGTGAAACATTAGCAAAAAGGGATCTGTGTGTGTGTATGGAGAGAAATGTGCAACCACCAAATGCAGAATCAGTTTGCACATCAACCCCCCCCCCCCCATGAAATCTAGCAGACCTCTGCCAACAGGAAAGTCAACGCTTGCTTCCCATTATGTCAGTAGAAGGTAATGGGTACAGAATCATGAATGCACAATCAAATATACAGATTTCTCCCCCTACACACACCAAAGTTTGAACAATACAGAAATGTTAATATTTCTTCTACTTTCCTGATCAAGGTGCCCAAGGCTACCTAGTTATTTCTTCTTTGTACCTGGTAGTTTCGGAGCTCGGCGATCTTTTCCTGCTGCACAGCACAATCACTCCAGATGAGATTTGCAGTCTCATCATCATCCCGAGTCTTTACATAGCCCATTTCTTCAATTACTACGCGTACTGCAAGAGAGGAATAGGTACAAGGGGGAAAAAATCAAACTAGACTCCCAGGGAAAGTACACATAATTTAGTCATACAGCAGTACTAGCACACAGGCTATTATTGGGTTTTTTAAAAAAAAAAACTTGTGCTGCTCACCTTGCGATATTTAATTTTGCAAATCTAATCCTGCCAATTGCATAGTTTTAATCATTGCGCTGCTGGGGCTGGGAGCAAACATTAGCTTGCTAAAGGAACCGACAAGAGCTTGTCGCTCAACCAAAAATGATTGAGGAATAACCTATTTAGTTCTCAGCTGCATCTCTGACATGAGATCGGCAGCAATATGTTGGCTGTGAAACGGGATGAGAAGGTTGACCTCACAAACAAGGGTGATTTCTTATCTAGGCATAAATAATCAAACAGAAATCTGTTGGTGTGCACACAAGAGGTTGGTAGAGCGATTGCTCGTGCCTGACATACCAAAGCAGGGGGAGAGGTCACAGCTGTGAAACGAGCAAAGGGGAATCACAGAACTGTAGAGTTGGAATGGCCATGTAACCCCCTGCAATGCAGGAATATGCAGCTGTCCAATATGGGGATCAAACCTGGAAGAGCCATAGCTCAAGGTCAGAGCATCGCCAGGTAGATCTGGGAGAGAACCCAGCCTGAACCCCTGGAGGGCCACAGCAAGTCAGGGTAGACAATACTGAGGTCTGCTTCAGCTGCTTCCTGTTGTTTATCCCTAGGTTTCTAAAGGCCTTGACAAAGCGATGCTTGAGTCTTATGATGAAACAGAGGGGCTATCAGAAGACCCAGTTGCATTTCTACGGGTATGGAAATCTTTTTACGGAAAGGGCAGCTGGAGACCTGCCATACGACCCCCTCCAGAGAATGACGTTCTGAATGGTAATTACAGGAAGACTATTCAAATGATAGCACCCTCGTCATAAGCCCCCAAGACCTAATTTCCTATGACTAAACTCAGAAGGTAAAAAGCCAACCTCCGGCCCAGCAAGAAATGCGCTCTCTGCTCTTTTGCAAGCCATGTGTAAAATTAATGTGAAATGGGTGAGGCGTTGAGCTTAATGCACTGTGAGTAGTCCTTTTAAATGTTTGGCGCTGGGATGATTTAATAGAAGGCACTTAACGCACACATTCCAGCAAATGTGCGAGCTCTTACAGAACTGGGACTAAGCCTTTAAGGAGCTATTCTCTCTCAGGTGACATTTCAACCAAGCATAAATAAGCCAGAGTTTTAGGGGGCTAAGACTGGCTGCTGACTCTGCATCCAAAACATCTGGAAGTGCGACTCATACAGCAAAGGTTGATGCAGGCTGTAGGCCTGATCGGTGCCCGGGTGGGGAAATATTTGGAGTTTCATAAAGGCAGTTTGGGTTTATAGAATCATAGATTTGGAAGGGACTCTGAGGATCATCTAGTCCAACCCCCTGCAATTGAGTTAATACTCAAGTGTCCCATATGGGGATCAAACCTACAACCTTGGCATTATCAGCACCATGCTGTAACCAACTGAGCTATTCTCTCGGTGGCTAATTATAATAGTTCTATAAGCTTAAATTTGTATATTTCATCTGAAGATCCCAGGGTGGTTCATCAATTCCCTAAGAACATAATAAGATCAGACCAGAAATTCGAGTAGCCTGGTTATTTCTCGCAGTAGCCAACCAGATGCCCATGGCAACCCACAAGCCACAATAGCGATAGTATCACGTTCTGTCATACTTTGACCTGGAAGCTTTTTTAGCTATGTAACTGTCCTTGCTCCATCCACTTTTCTTTATTCTTATCACATAATTTAATTGTAAGGTAAGCAGAATATGTAGCTTGCTACCAATCTCATATTTGGTGCCAGCGACATTCGCAGTGATTGCTCCGTGTTTTTTCTTCTCTCTGACTTTCCTCCTTATTGTGCTTTGGTAAGGCAGCTCCGAGCTCAAAGTCAGAGAAGAGGTTCCTTGGTTGTCTGTTTAAAAATAGGGAGGGGGGGGATAAAATGCTATATCACCATCACAAAGTTCTCGCAAGTGGTTACAAAAGCTGAACTGAACACACAGGTAAGTTTCTTTGTCACCTGGTCTTAGGAGGCATAACAAAAGTATAAAAACCAAATTAAAAAGGGAGGACTTCCCTTTGGTTTAGGTCGATAAGGTATTGCAAACATCTTGGAGCAATTTACAGCTCACTCAGTCTCAGTCCTGCGCCAACAAGATGCAGGCGCAGGGCTATTTTATATTTTTAGGTGCATGCCCAAGACTATTTCAGGTGCCCAGGCCTTTTCTGAAAGGCATTTTAAAATTACTGTCCGCAGCTCACCTTCCAGTCTTGTACCGTTTATTTTATTCTTTTGGGTAAATATATTGCACTTTCGTTTTTCTACACACCTCCTCTCTGAATTAATATAATGTGAGCGTTTTATAAAATCTCTTAAAATACAAATTAGAATACACCTTGGTCATGAAGGAACAGTGAGACCGTGTGTGGTTCTCCCACTTTGTATACAAAGCATAAGCAGGGGAACACGGTGTATATGCACGTACATCAGGAAGCACATAATTCAGGTAACCCTGGAACTAGCCACTCCCACCCCCCTTTTAATATGAAAGAATGGCAGGGATCAGAAATATGGTTCATGCCATGCATTATGGCATATGCAGTAGAGGAGGTGCATGTGCCCTGCCCAATCCTGTACATGGCATTGGCAGGCCTTGGAATTTTGCACCGTCCGTCTTTGACCAAATATAACCAAGTTACGAGGCTTTTTGCAAGATGGAAGCCTACCTCCTTCATTGGGCAAGGATGGCATGGTCACTGGTAGGGTGCAATAGCCGAGCCCAAATCCTGCTGCACGCACTCAGGAAACTTCAAAGGCCCTCCAAGCCAGTTCTCTGAAAGCTCTTGTCATACCATGTCAGTTCAAGACTGTGGCGAAACTCAGTTCCGAAAAAGAAACAGGTGCCTGCGTTTAATAAAGACATGAACCCATTACGAATAACTATGGACAAAGTAAAATGCAAGGTTAGAAAGCAGTGGGTTTTTTGTTTGTTTTTAAAGGTACAGAATAAGAATCGGATTCTAGCGTCAAAGGAAGAGAACCTTCAGATCCAACCCATACACTTCAAGGTGGAATTTTCCAAAACGTGTTCCGGTGTTTATTGCGTTAAAATTTGATCTCACATATTGTTTTAGAAAAGACATGCAAAATAATCATTACAGCCACTAAATTCCCCGGATGTTGCCCAGCATAGTTGAAGGTTGGGTGTCTGAGGTGGGTCTGAACCAGCTGAAGACCATTGACCTACTCTTGAGTAAAACTTAGCTGACTGTCACCCATGGACATTCCTCTTTATTCCAAAGTTACATCAAGTAGCATTGTGCAAAATGTAGCTACGATGTAAAAGTACCAAGCCTGTCAAATTCAAGCCACAGCCAATTTAAACTTGCTACATGGTCACGGGAAGGGAGGGAAAACCACATAGCTATCAGGAAAGAAACCACTTTTTTTGCTAACATGACAGATTAATAATGATGACAGAAACTCTACTATGCTCCCGACTGATGCATAATATATTACAGTTTTAAAAGGGTAGGAGGAATGCCATGTCTTGAGTGCATTACAAGCCACAGTGCTTTTCTGGCCAGTTATGGACTTGACTGCACATACTGTATTCCCAATAGCTTATCTGGACTATAAACAAAAAAGCTCGCAGATGACAAGGAACAGGCACTCGAAGAACAGCTACAGAATGGCATTAATGTAAATGATGAGCAGGAAAAACTTGGCCTCTTGCACTGAAGTGCAGGGGACGCCATCAACACAGCCTATTTTGTTCATTCAGGAGGATTAAAAATATACAACGGGTAGATGAACATAATGCTCATCAGCACTGGGGCAGAAAGCTCCATTCTCTATTAAATCTTCAGCTCTCTGAAAAAGCTTCCAGAAAGAGAAGGTAAAGGGACTCCTGACCATTTGGTCCAGTTGTGGCAGACTCTGGGGTTGCAGCGCTCATCTCGCTTTATTGGCCGAGGGATCCGGGTCATGTGGCCAGCATGACTAAGCCGCTTCTGGCAAACCAGAGCAGTGCAAGGAAACGCCATTTACCTTCTTGCCTATTTATCTACTTGCACTTTGACGTGCTTTCGAACTGCTAGGTTGGCAGGAGCTGTGACCGAGCAACGGGAGCTCACCCCGTCGCGGGGATTCGAACCGCCAACCTTCTGATCGGCAAGTCCTAGGCTCTGTGGTTTAACCCACAGCGCCACCCGCGTCCCTCCAGAAAGAGAACTGAGTCTTTTAAGATTCCCACTCATGATACATGTACTTGACTCACTTTTGCCTCTGGTAAAAGGCTTTTGCATTGTTTCAGAAGCCCACAGACGATAGAGGGACAAAAGTAACATGTGTGTTGTTCGCCACAGAAAACCATGATGCTGCTCTCTTGCCACTTCCAACTCTCTTTTAAAAACATTACCTGCCTCCGGTCTTAATCAGCATGCAACAGTGCCAAGGTAGGAAATGTTGGCTTGGTCTCTGGACATTCATGTTGGATTATTAAGCTGAGATGCGCAGAAGCCTTGTGCCACTCCTTACCACCACCATAGTATGCCATGGTTGAATACTTCCTGGAACAAATTACCGTATCTTCCCATTGTGTCCAAACCAGAACACTATGGTTGCCAGAACTGAAGGAAAGCAGGATTTGAAACCATCATTTCAGATCACAATTTGCTCCAAAACAGTTTGGACATAATGGGCAACCAAGGTTAATTAACCCAGGAACTCTTCGACCATGGAGGACCAAAAAGAGAGGGTGAAAGCAGTGACGTGAAAAGGAAGTATGCAAGCACAGGGCTCGTGCATATCTTGGCTTACTAGGCAAAGATAGATCTCCAAGCTGGGTCAGCTTCAAACAAACCATGGTTAGCTGGGTCAGAGTCAGAAGTAAAACAAATGAACTAACCGAGTTAAACAAACCATGGCTTATACAGAGTGAGAGAAAAGGTATGACAACCTGACTTTGGGCCAATACATTATCTTGCCTCCCTTTACAAGTTGCTAGAACCAGGCAAAGGCCAGAGAATGTCTCTCCAGAGCATCTCTGATAAGGTCTTGGGCTGGGCCAAATTATTTGATTGTTGACATCTGGACTTGTCCACTTCCAGGGCCAAGTCCATCCAAAATGTAATAACATGGCATATGCAATATTAGGCTAATCTGAGAAAGGATTTCAGCAATGCATATTTGGAAGGGAAATCAACAACTGGCCTTTCAACTGATTCGTTTTAAAGGAACACATTGCAAATCAGCCAGCCATTCTTAGAACATCACCTTGGCTATTTTTGCAAAGGGTTTCATGTTTTCAGTTGCTGCCAGCAGATTGCAGGAACAACATAATCGTTGTGATTCAACTCATTAGTTCAAAAAGTGTTGATTATGTAACAAAAGAAAAAAATCAGAGCAGCTGCTAACAAGCAGCCTTTCCTTGTCCTTGGAGACATAGTTCCTACACCCAACTGCAATAAGGTCCTAACTAGAAAAAATATTGGTGAGCCATTTTCAGATGGCCTTTTCCTTTAATTCCACCCAGCCCCAGCCCCCCAAATGCAGCCAAGTGAATTGGATTGGGACAGCAGGACTAGGAGGGGTGGGGTTATAATTTCCCCTTATATTGTTTTCCTAAAGTGTAGTAGTTGTAGGGCTGGACTAGGACTTTGAAGACCAGCATCTTTAAGATATCAATCTTCCCTTCTTCTCTTTCCATGGTTCATTTTACATATCATAAATCCCTGCATATTTTACAAAAACTATACTACTCATTATTCCATTATTGCATCCATCAAAACTTGTTTACAGTGTTTTCAGCTGTACACAATTATTTCCCATATATTCAACAAACATTTTCCAATCTTCTTTAAATGTATGTTCTTCTTGATCTCTTATTCTATATGTTAAGTCTGCAAGCTGCGCATATTCCGCCAACTTAAGTTTCCATTATTCTTTAGTTGGGACCTTGCTCGTTTTCCATTTTGGGGCTAACAAAACGCGGGCCGCAGTAACCTGGGAATTTCAGTCTGAAATAACCTGGGAATTTCAGTCTGAATTATCCCCAACAGAAAGAACTCTGGGTTTTTTGGGAAAGTACTTTTAAACATTTCTTCAAGTCATTATGGATCATTTCCCAATACTCTTTTACAAGTCCAGAATCAGAGGTAAACTTTAGAGACACAGGAACACACACATCATATTATTTATTTATTTATTTATAATATTATTATTATTATTATTATTACTACTACTACTACTACTACCACCACCACCCACCCTTCACCAGAAGGTACCAGGGCGGGTCACACCAATGTAAAAAAAATGGATCAGTTTAAGCTCCTGAGTTGTCTTCAATGACAGGCCCATTTAGAGCACATAGCAATAGACCAATTTGGAAGCAACCAGAGCATAGAGTACCGTAGACAAATCATCTATGTCCAAAAGGTCTGTAGCTGGCCAGAGCTGGAAAAAGGAACTCCTAGTCACCAAAGCTACCTGAGCCTCCAGGGATAAGGTTGGATCCAGTCCCCAAACTATGGACCTGCTCCTTTCAGAGGACTGCAACCCCACCCAGAGCAGGGCATCTTACCACTTCACAGATCTGAGAACTCAGCACACATAACACCTCTGTCTTTTCAGGAGTCAGCTTCAATTTATGAAGCTAAGGAGGTGCCTGTTCTGTGCTGGATCACAGTGGTTTCAATGAAGGGCCTTTCCTAGCCCTCCCTAGAGATAATAGACACTGAACCTGGAATCACCTAAAAACAGACAGGCCACACCTGGAAGCCCACGTTGTCAAACCAGACTCCAAACATAATATGGCACCTTAACTGCAAAACAAATGGGAGGGTCAAGCAAGGAATTAACTCCCTTCCCTGCATTAATGGAAATGGAGGGTCTGTGTATTCAGAAACACGTGTTTCTCGACCTCAATTACCCCGAAGCAAAGCCATGAAAAACCCAGCTCAATTGACAAGCTAACCTTCTGCTGCCTCCAAGCAACAAGCATGACGACATTGCAAGGTCCACTGGATCTGTAATTTCAAGTCACTGCAAACCCTGACCTCAGGGTGCCCAGTCTTCGCCATGCCTTGAAATGCTGGCGCCAGAACTCAGCACCATGCAGGAAGAGCCACTCGCGAAGTTAGCAGGAAAGCTTTGTGCTCATGTAATTACTAAAACCAGCATTTAAGAACAAACGTGATCTGGTGACCGTGTATTTTTATGCACGAGGAAATCTCCGATGCTTGGAAGAGAGAGAAATATCTCGCAATATGCCACAAACGTCTTCCATTTCAGAGAAGTCTGCTCTGCCAGACAACTTTTCTTTTAAATAGATGGGAAACTGCAGTACAGTGGTACCTCAGGTTAAGTACTTAATTCGTTCCGGAGGTCCGTTCTTAACCTGAAACTGTACTTAACCTGAAGCACCACTTTAGCTAATGGGGCCTCCTGCTGCCGCCACGCCGCCAGAGCACGATTTCTGTTCTCATCCTGAAGCAAAGTTCTTAACCTGAGGTACTATTTCTGGGTTAGCGGAGTCTGTATCCTGAAGCGTATGTAACCTGAAGCGTATGAAACCCGAGGTACCACTGTACAACGGAAGATTTAGAGCTGAGCCGAACATGCCTCTTCCACCAATACAATTTCCCCACTGCTGATTAGGAGGCAAATTCAGAGAAGCCATTTCAAAGCATGAGCACCTGCAAGAGTTCCCCAAAGTTTAGAGAGGTGCTTAGCATTTAGCAATTGTATTGTAGCCTGACTTGCTCTGCCACAAAGAGCTCTGCTGTTTATCACTTGCAGGAAAGAAAAAAAGCAGGATGGAGGGGGGGAACCACCCAGAAAATGGCACATGTACACTCTCTAAACCTTTCAGGAACTTTTGTGCCTCTCTCACCCAAACCCCACCCCAGGCTTGGAGTCCCTTCTTCCTTCTCCTTTCCATCCAATTTAGAACCAAAATGTCACCACAGAAACAAAATATATTTCTAAATATGCATTTAAAAAGGTAAAGGGACCTCTGACCATTAGGTCCAGTCACGGATGACTCTGGGGTTGCGGTGCTCATCTCGCTTTATTGGCCGAGGGAGCTGGCGTACAGCTTCCGGGTCATGTGGCCAGCATGACTAAGACGCTTCTGGCGAACCAGAGCAGCGCACGGAAACGCCGTTTACCTTCCCGCCGGAGCGGTACCTATTTATCTACTTGCACTTTGATGGGCTTTTGAACTGCTAGGTTGGCAGGAGCAGGGACCGAGCAACGGGAGCTCACCCTGTCGCGAGGATTCGAACCGCCAACCTTCTGATCGGCAAGTCCTAGGCTCTGTGGTTTAACCCACAGTGCCACCCACGTCCTGCTAATGTATTCTCTGAAGGTGAGAGTGGCTCAGTTGGTACGGCACGAGACGCTTAATCTCAGGCTCGTGAGTCCCATGTTGGGCAAAATATTCCTGCACTGTGGAGGGTTGGACTAGATGACCCTTGTGGTCCCTTCCAACTCTACAATTCTCCAAATCAAAACTTGCATATGCTTTGCTACGGCTGGCACAGCATTACAATCTGGGAAATGCATAAATGCCTGCCTCAACTCGCAGCTGGACCATGTTTACACAGAAGGTAGGTCCCTTCAGGCAAGCCTCTCCTAATCAGCCACAGGCATTTGCATGGCAATGTGGCAACAACAACACATGGTTGTCACAAGGATTACTGACACAGTATTCGTGAAACACTCTGCACAGTCAAAAAGAAATATTGAATCATTTAGGATGAGGGTTCAACCATACTCCAACTCAGACGATTCCAGCCCAGAAGCCCCTGGAAGACCAGATTCTCCCCAGCTCCAACAAAGTAAAAAGACTGCCGGTGTGGACTGGTCCCCTTTAACTGAAAAGGCACCTTTAGGGGAAGGCACAGCTTGCGATTGGGACACAACTGCTCAGTCCAAGTTTGACTGCCGCTGAAGCAACATCAGAGCTCTGCCCCCTATTAGTATTCAGCCTGAACTCTGCACAATGCAGCCTTGCCGCAGTGTAAAACAGATGCAGTGCTGGTAAGACAAGTAAATGGGTGCCCAAAGGATCCTTTTTCATGAACCAAAGGGGCTGGATTGACATTTTAGATGAAACGTCCTCTTCTCCCCTCCATCAAGCCTTAGTTATTGTTAAGTTGTGGGTGAACATATCAGACAACACAGCGATTCTTCAGACAGCTCTTGTTTATTCACAGGCCAGAACAGAACTGAACTGAAGGGTTCAGCCAGCCTGCTTATATAGAGCTCCACTACAACGCAACAGTAACAACTTTCTGTAACTATCCAATCACTGAACGTCACTTTCAATTCCTTATTTGCATATGTGGACCTGAGTGAAAACTATCTACAGGATCCCCCTGCCAGCCCTGGGAGAGAACTTCAGTACATAACAGTTATGATGATTAGCGCTGGCCGCTGTGCAGAATGAAAGCCATAATGACAGCCCAACGCGGGATCCTCAGACATTATAATCTTTAAATCGCACAGGATGTAGGCATAGTCAAAATCAGGCCAAGGGAGTCAAATGCATTTCTTAGAAGAGGAAGAAGAAGAAGAAGAAGAAGAAGAAGAAGAAGAAGAAGTCATGTATCACCGCTGCCTAGGAATCTTGGTCACATGTTTAAAAACCCCTGTATTCATAAAGCAGATCTCTGAAAAGGATTTAGCTGTCAAAAACAGAGTTATTCAAACAGCCTTGCTCTCTACTGTCAAAGGATGAAAGATCTAAAGGTAAGCACATCTTATGTGCTTTATCTTCAAAATGTGCTCACTGGTGTTGGCTGTACTGCTGCCCCAGCATTTACTTCAGAGTCTAGCAGATCGATTTTTCTAAGAACAGAATTTCTTCTTCTCACTGGTACAACCACTTAAGAGAGCACTGCAGATACATCAAGGAGAAAGAGCATCAGCAATAACTTCTCTCTTTCTCTCCCTCCCTCCCCCTCCCTCCCTCTCTTTTAAACTAGGTCACTTTAACACACACACCCCTCTACCAGTTTTGCGCTTTTGTCCTATTCTGCTTTCAACTTTGGAAGGAATTAGTGCACCGTGTTCGCAGGGTCAGTAAAAGGAAACCTTCACGATTAAGCACATCAGCTTTTGTGTTGCACAGAACTCTTCCTCGGGGTAGATGAAGAGGGGGAGTACCATGTGGCACTGTTTGAGCCACTAGAGCACACTTCTCTAACATACCCTCCAACATTTCTGATGAAAATAGGGACATCCTAAGGAAGAGCAAGTTGGGACGCGGGTGGCGCTGTGGGTTAAACCACAGAGCCTAGGACTTGCCGATCAGAAGACTGGCGATTCAAATCCCCGCGACGGGGTGAGCTCCCGTTGCTCGTCCCTGCTCCTGGCAACCTAGCAGTTTGAAAGTACATCAAAGTGCAAGTAGATAAATAGGTATCGCTCTGGCGGGAAGGTAAATGGCGTTTCTGTGCACTGCTCTGGTTCTCCATGCTGGCCACCTGACCCGGAAGCTGTACGCCGGCTCCCTCGGCCAATAAAGCGAGATGAGTGCTGCAACCCCAGAGTTGGTCACGACTCGACCTAATGGTCAGGGGTCCCTTTACCTTTAAGGAAGAGCGGGCCATTCCGGCTTATGGAAATCCAGGACCGTCCCTGGAAAATAGGGAAACTTGGAGGGTATGCTCTAATTGTGTGCTGCAACCACCTGCAACACCTGCAGCCCTGCTACCTCCCTCCTCCTCCCTCTCTATCTTCATGTTTCAACATTGCTCCAGAAATGTGGAAAGAGGGGGAAAGATGGAAGAGAAAGTGACAGAAATGATGCTACTGTTGGAAACTCAGACGAGTGTTGACAGGTTCCTAATGCATCTTGTGGGCGTCTGAAAACTGACAAGTTTTCCCACGTGTGGGAGAAGCCACTATTAATACCGAAACTTGCCTTCTTCCCCCTGCCTTTGGGGACATTCACAAAATACATCCAAGGTAGGCAATATCCTTGCGTGGATACTTGTGGTATCAGCCACACATCAGGTGGAAAATTAGAAGTGGATCTCGTATTTCCAGGTGGGGTTAAAAATTGGGCCTCTGAGTCACTAATAACCATTGAAGACCATTTTATAAGATCCATTTGCATATTTTAAGTCCCCTCTGTACTCTGATGGTTCATACTCATTTAAAAGCTGCAGGCCATGGAGTAAGGGAAACCTATTCCATCCCTGCGATCAAAATAAGCGCATGTACCAGCAAACTAGGCCATAGGTGCTTTTCAAAACAAAATGAAAATCTTCACAATAAAGCATGTAGCTATGCTTCTTAGCAGCTAAAAATAGAAGTAAATGTCAGTTCAAGGACAAATTTGGAAGTAAACACAGACTAATATGACCATAGAAGAATATAGCTAGTATCCTCCACACACACAGCAAATGTAAAAATAACTTTGTTGACACATGGCTAAATTTGTGTTACATATGTCTTCCTTCCGGAAGACTGGTTCATTTTCCAAAGTGTGTATTCCATATTGTCTCAGAACACAACCCAAAAAAACAAAACAATTAAGAACTCTCTCGCGGGGAGGCAGTTTCCACTGGGTCACAATCCTGCCCTTGTCTTAGTTCCACCTCCCAAGCAAGCTCAGCACTGGCAGCAATGTAAGAAGCAGGAAATGAGAGCCAATTCAGGGAGGGGGGGGTGAGACTTCCCTGCATGGAGAAATAAACTTGAAAATTCTGGACAAAATATAAAGACTTGCTGGAAAATAAAACACCAAGGTGGCTTTCACCTTTGGAAGCCAAGGCCCGAAAAAGACCCAATATGGAGGCTAAATGGCCAAAATATTGGGAAATACTAGAAAAGGATGGAGACAATTGGAAATTGCAGAGTCTGGAGAAAATGAAAGACAAAGTGCGAGATTGGTTACATTACGCTCAGATTAAAGAAGTTTTTAAAAATGATAAGAAACTAGGGTTCCAGGTGGAGAAATCGAAATTAGAAACAGAATTGTTAGAACCAAAGATTAAGGTACTTTCAAGGATGTATAACTTGCTGTTGAAATGGAATACACAAGACGAAACGGTTAAATCGGCTATGATAAGGTGGGCACAGGACATTGGGCATAATATCATGTTTGAGGACTGGGAGAGGTTGTGGAGTAATGGATTGAAATTTACTGCATGTAACGCCCTGAAAGAAAATGTAATGAAAATGATTTATAGATGGTATATGACCCCAGTCAAACTTGCTAAAATTTACCACCTGTCTGATAATAAGTGTTGGAAATGCAAAGAGTGTGAGGGAACGTTCTTCCACCTCTGGTGGACTTGCCCTAAAGTGAAGGCGTTCTGGGAAATGATTTATAATGAACTGAAAAAGGTATTTAAATATACCTTCACTAAGAAACCAGAGGCTTTCCTTTTGGGTATTGTCGGCCAAGGGGTGGCAAAGAAGGACCAGACATTTTTTATGTATGCAACAACAGCAGCAAGGATACTACTCGCAAAACATTGGAAAACTCAAGATCTACCCACACTGGAAGAATGGCAGATACAACTGATAGACTACATGGAACTGGCTGAAATGACCGGCAGAATCCGTGACCTGGGAGAAGAGAGGATTGAGGAGGACTGGAAGAAATTTAAGAACTATTTACAAAAGTATTGCAATTTGAGTGAATGTTAAATAAGATGCTAGATCAAAATAACTGAGCACCACTAAATTTAGAAGTTTTTAAGAAAATAAGTAAGACTGTGAAATTTAGCTTATTCTGAGAATTATAAGATTAGGAAATATAGAAGGGATATAAGAATTTAAATAAGATGATAAATTGCTGACAAAATGTTTCAACGATGAAAATGGGAGCGGGAGATGTGAGGAAGTCCAAAGAGAATGTGAAAATATGTTAAGATCAATGTTACATTGTTTATCATGTTTATTTTTATTGTAAAATTTAATAAATTGCTTTAAAAAAAAAAAAGAGAAATAAACTTGAAAATTACATTTAGAGCGTCTGTGAGGAAAAAAGACTGACAATCACAGCTCTCGGCAGGATATATTTGCAGGTGAAATAAATGTATGCTTCCACTTCAAACACTAGTTTTAGAGCATATGCAAAGCAGATCTATAGTGTGTACCCATTAAAACATAACATGTCATCGAAGCCTAAGGCTGCAATCCTACGCACCACTGAACTCTCGCTGAACTCAGTCGGATTTGTTTTCAAACAAGCATGCATATAGGTTGGGCTGTAAGCAGCTGAAGCACTGAAGGATGTCTCAGGCCAATGCTTATAGAAAGGGTTATTTTTCATTTGGGGTGGAGCATTGTTTTAAATTTATTAGGTTTATTGTCTTCCCTTCACCATAATGTCCCAGAAAGGGTCACAATGATTCAAAATACATTATTGGGGGTTTTTGTTTTAAATTATTTCCCCTTCTGATACATACACAAGGAAAAGCCAGAAAAAACTAAGTTGTGAGGCCGGCTGAAAACATCGTATTAAAGTTGTCAACTGTATTATTTTTCACAGCTCTGCGTATTTTAGCAAATTGCGAAAATCTCTATCCTCAAAACAGTCTAATCATAATGACTGTAGATCGAAAGTCTGAAATGAAGACAGATGCGTTCTCCATGCGTTCAAAACTAAAAAATTGTGCTTAGTTCATCCCTAAGCCTGTGATTGTTGGGTAGGGTGGGCACATAAGCTGCACTCAGCCCACCAAAATCTTTCCCCTAGAAAAGCTTCTCCTCCCAATTTTACCTATGTGTAGGCATCCAGCCAGTTCAACGGCACCCAGATGAGCACTGTAATGCAGATGGTGATGGAGACACATAACTCAAACGTCGCCTGTACAGTTCTCCCTGCTTTGACACGACTGAATGCCTATGGCCTGGTTCACACAAAATGATAAGCCATGGCCCACTAATGGTTTGTTTGAATGTGTGTATGCAGTCCAGCAAAATAACCATGGTTTGTTTTCTGCCAACAAGCCACAATGTTTGTTGTTCCATATCTATACATTAGCTATTATGTCTGAGCCTAAAGCCTTTCTTCATCCCATGGTTTGTTTGACCACCCAACACCAAGATGCTCACCAGCCTGCAAAGGCCTTTGAAACTGGCGCAACTGGAAAACAAAACAAAGCATGGTTAAAACAAACTATAGCCAACAGTAGAGAAACGAGAAATGCACTGGGAAATGCAGACACAGCAACAGAAGGAACACTAAAGGAGAATTATAAATTGAACAGCATTTCATAGGCCCATTGTTCCAGACAATGCTGCAAACAGAGCTGCTAAGGGATCTGGAAGTGAAGAAAACTCAGCACTAATAAGGTTTACACTGGCCCACCAGATTTAATTTTTAGCCAAAATCCTACGGTCAGTTCATACAAAGCATTTCTGCACTCCGTTGTGCATGCTCAAACGGTGCGGAAAGTGTAAATGTATGTGTGCATTACTACGCCTGTTCCGCTGTAAAAAGGATGCAATCAACCTTTATCTCATGCACCTGTGTTACAAGAAGGCAGGTATGAGTTACATTTGATACCTCAAACTCGCATTCTGCAAGTATTTACACCCAAGTACAAACACTGCATGGAAATCAATACTCTGGTGATAAAAATATGCTGCTCAAGCAGCCAACTTCTTATGAAGCGTACATCAACATATCTGCAGAAAGCAAAAGGAACTCTTCTTTCCCATTATATACTGCTGAATTCAGGAGGTGGCTTTTCGGGGGGGGGGGCAACATGTTAATGTACCACCAGCCCATTCTGATGACAATCCGCGTTGAAAGACACAACAAAGGGCAGAAACTGCACAGCCAAAAGTAGATTAAAGAGAAATGGCAGGACATATGCTGACTATCCTGACACCAGTTTCCATAGCCTTGGGCAAACTGCAGAAATATCGTTGCTGTTTTGCTCATGCTGCTGAATTTCAGAAAGATGTCAGGGATGTACAGTGGGGAAAACAAAGTTAAAACTATGGGTGTCAAAGAAACAAATGGATCAACTGTCGATGCCAATTCATTTTCTTGCCAACATTCTCAGTTCCCAGCACCGATGGCAATGCTTAAGCGTTAAAGTAGAGGCGGTCACCATGACCTGGATATCCAGAAATCAAACATCGACCATATGAAATACCATATATTTCAAAACTTTAAGAAGTATGCATTGTATGCCAGTGCAGTGGTGCTTGGTTTTGTTTGTTTGTTTTTGAAGTTACACTGCTAAATTTGTCGAGATCATTTTAAGCATGGCCAGAGACTGCCAAGTATATAATACATGGATCTAGACAGCAGCAGGCTTTTCTGCAGATAAAAGAAATGTATTTGGACATTCATTCAGAAATCAATTGGCAATTGACAAAACAGGAAAGCATGCTTCCCTTTCTTCAGTCTAGCACTCCTATCCAGGAAACTACTGACCCTGTATAGTGGTACCTCGGGTTACATACGCTTCAGGTTACAGATTCCGCTAACCCAGAAATAGTACCTCGGGTTAAGAACTTTGCTTCAGGATGAGAACAGAAATCATGCTCTGGCAGCAGCGGGAGGCCCCATTAGCTAAAGTGGTGCTTCAGGTTAAGAGCAGTTTCAGGTTAAGAACGGACGTCCGGAACGAATTAAGTTCTTAACCCGAGGTACCACTGTATAAGTTTGCACCCTACACTGCTGTGCATATGGAGCTCTTTCTCCACCAAATACCATCTGTACTGCTGCCACCATGCAGCCTTCCTCTCAAACTGGCTGGTGCCCTCCAGATGCTGCTGGACTTCAACTCCCATTAGCCCCAGCTAGCATGCCCAATGGTGAGGTGTGAGGAGAGCTGTAGTCCAACATCTGGAGGGCACCCAGTTGGGGAAGGCTGGTGCAAGGCAAGGGGAGCTCAGGCCAAGTGGCTTGAAAGCAACAATAGTAGAAACCTTCTGTTTCGAAATTACTGTGCAACCAAGAGCACAGAAGCCCCTGATGAAGAGGGTTCACTCAGAAAACACTGGATCTCCTGAATCTACACATGTCTAGTTCACCTTGGAGATTTCTTCTTCTTCTTCTTCTTCTTCTTCTTCTTCTTCTTCTTCTCCTCCTCCTCCTCCTCCTATCAATTTGGTACAAGTGCCTTTCCTTCCTCTTCCCCAAGTGGCTTGAACCGTTTCACAACTGGGGGAGCTTACTATTGTTGATATCATTTATTATCACTATTGTTATGCCTACTGGCGTGGTTGCTCGAGAGCAAACAGGCAAGATCTCCACTGGTCTTTTCAAAAGGCTTTATTATCGGTGCAAAAACATTTACAGTGCAGAACGTCTCAATTCCACGTCTTGCTCAGTCACTAGTAGAATCTGGGAGTGGGCGGTCCTTAAACCTTCCCCAGCAGAGTAGTCTCTTGACCCCCATCCGACGCCTCCCCTCTCTGCCCGTAAACCTACTGCGCAGAGAGGGCGTGGGTAAAGGGGGACCTGCCTACCCTCCCCGCTTTGCTCATGCACGGTGTCTTGGCTCTCTGTTGCATCCTCCGAGCCCTGGATCTCTTCCCCACTAGAGGCGGGGCTTCCCTCCTCCGCGGAGGAAGTGCTGCTTCTCACGATCTTTGGAGGCTCCCTGTAACCCAGCTGCCCTTCTACCTCTCGCCTCTGAGCTGATGGCAGTTCCCTGACAACAGGTTTCTTAGGTCTTTGCCCAGAAGAGGCATACAATCAGTGTTTGAAATTAGCCAGGCGCATTTTGCACTTGGCTATCAGCCACTTGCAACCGTGGCGCCTGACATCTTCGTCATCTGGAGGTGCATACCTGGGGGTCATTGGCTCCTGACTCTTTTCGCACACTAATACCACATCCTGTAGAATTCTACCTTTTATATTTCATCTGCACCATCAGAATGAATTTCAGGAACCAAAGTGCCTTTTCTGTGCAGCCTGAGCAAGAGCTAATTGCTGCCGCTCGTCTTCACTTCCCCCACCCTACTGCCCTGCTCACAGTTGTGAAGAATATTCTTACATTATGACTGGTCTGTGGCTCCATTAAGAAAAAGAGGTAGGACTGTCCCTGGATAAAGTGACTTTTCTTCTTTAAGTTCACAAAGCTCTTAACCTAGCTGGAGGTTGTCATCTGAACTTGCCAGGTGTTTAATTGAGAATGAATCACAGTCAGTCCATCATTGGGGAAAAAAGACTTTAGAGCTGTCTTGCCCCAAAATGGCGACTAGACATTCCATTTTGGCGACTGTAACCTTTGTTTAAGGAGGCTTTTGGCGCCTAGCTTATATATCTGAATTTCTAACACTGCTTACAATCGAAAAGCAGGGAAAGCAAGACAGGAGTAAACAGGGGAGGCTATGCAGTTGTTTTGATGATGCAGACTTTGGCTTAGTTGCAACAAGCCAGCGTTCCCCAATCAGATGTTGATGGACTACAACTCCCAACATCCTTGACTCAGGCTGGCTTTGGAATCCAACAACATATGGAGGACACATTAGGTTAGGGGCAGCTGCAATAGGCTACTGAGACCAGGGGAGACAGGACACTTTTCTCTTGCACAAAGGCACTGTTCTTTGGCAGGTAGACAGCCTTACGCCTGAAGCATCAAAAATAAGAGATCGCTACTCTTCAGCACAAGGAATAGCACAGTAGGAAAAAGAGGAAGCTTGTGCAACAGAAACATCAGGACTTGGCCAGAGCGACGTAACAAAACTACAGAAATCAGTATCTAGAAGATCTTGCATCCAGAGACACTGACTGCTATAATCACAAATGATATGGTACCAAGCATAAGCTTCTCAAACCATATTCTACAGAAAACCCTGGGGTTTTGCAAAGCAATTCAAGGAGCTCTGCTAAGAAAAAATTGCAAAGGCAGATTTTTGTATGATTTCAACTGAGCTGCAGCCGTGGGGATTAAATGCAACTACTCAAGCTATTGTCCTAGGAAGGAATCCCTTCCTTTCCTTTCCCCTCGTTGCACTTTCCAGGGTTTAAATTTCAGTAGTGGCCAGCAGGGCAGCCAGAGGGAGCATCGTGGCCCATTTCCAAGAGAAGAGGGGCAAGCTGTGGGGAGCTTGGTGGGGTGCAGGTGCAGAAGCGGAGCCGATCCGCTGCTCACTGCTGTACAATGCTGGGAAGTCGGGTAAACAATGCTTCCCTGACCACTAAGGTCGCTGCTTTTAAAAGTTGCCACTCTGGCTGGCTCTCCCAATAACCAACACCCTCCCCTGGTTTTATTTTATTTTTAATCATGTTAAAAGAAATTTACTTGGACAAGTGTTCTGCCAAAGTTCCATTTAAAGTGAAGGGTTCTGCCACTGGAAATGGTTCTAGACAAAAGCTGATGGGTAGCCCTGCAGCCCAATGAGAGAGTGCTTTAAATTCTACCCAGTCTACTACACCAGGGGTTTTACGAAGATACCATCTCTCTCCTTTAGGTCTTCAGCTGTTCAACAGACCAAAAAGTGATCTACCTTACGTGGATGTTGTAAGGATGAAGACAACCAAAAAGCACTTTTGCATATTAACATAGGATGAAGAAAGTGAGAATAATCACGGATTGCGTCGTAGTTGTACAAATTGATAACAGGGTGTCCTCTGTCCCTCTCCCATTATTTACATTCACTTTCTTAGGCATATTCTGCACTTGAATTCTGCACTTTCCAAGACTGGTCGTGCAATCGGATACATGTCCAACCAGAACTATGTCCCAGTGGTGCTTTCTCCTAGGTAGTAAGTGTATGTAGGGCTGCAGCGGCGGCAGGGGGTGGGGCGGGTTAGGGGCTGCACTCCCCACTGAATTCAATAGGACTGCAATGTAAGCCTTTTTTGCCTACAAGATTGGGCCCTGGCACTACAGCAACCACAATTTCTCTGAAAGAAAGAAAAGGCATTTCTTCCCCTTGAAATTGAGCCCATTAGCACTTTTCTCCCTTATCTGAAAGCCCCATAGAATCTTCTCAAAATAACTGTATTTCTCAGCTCTTTTAAAATAGCACATCATTGCCCTAAAGTTTCCACCTCCTAAAATAATCCCATCACATTCTGCTGTGTAATCAGGGTGACAGCATCCTTGCTCAGAACATGGAAGTCGTAACAAACCCATTTGTCCTCTAAAGGATTATTTGGCTTCAGCACGATGGAGGTCACTTGAACCATTTTTTTCTTTCCTGCACAACAGCTTAATATTTCTCCCAACCTAATACTACACTTAACATTTGCATACCTAATTGTAATCCCTACAACCACAGTCAGTGCTATTATCACCCATATCACAAATATTTTCTTCTGAATGACGGGCAGCTTTTTTCATATTGTGCTTCTCGTTTATTATTGTCAACAACCTGAGTTAGCACAGCCACATTATCCTGGGGAAATTTTTTGCATACTTATACTTCAGAAAAGAAAGCAAAAAGCCATAAACATTCATTTTCTATCTAGCTGGAAGACCGAGGGGGGTGGGGAGTCCACAGCCAATAAATTGCCCCTTCTTTCTATCCTATTCCATTTCTGCAGGCATAAGCCAAGCAGTGCATTTCTAGTTTCTATCACACAGGTGCCTCCGTCTTATCAAAATGAAGACACCATCGTAGATGCAAGCATATTGTACCAAAGCTGAAAACTTCCAGTCATCGTGGCTTAAAATAAAAAATAAGAAGATCTGACTTAACACGTTCAGAAAGATTCAGACGACATTTATCCAAATGCATTTCACCATTTAGGCCCAACACATTCTTGATTGAGGCTCTCCTCCCTGCAACCTCCTATTTCCCTGACACGGGAAAAGAAAACCTCTCCAGAATTTTTATGTCCTTCTTTCTTTGTCTTTCTTTCTTTTCCGCAGCAAAACATCTTTGTCAGCAACGGTGCCACAAAGCCCAGCTAAGCCAGTGCAAATCAGAGCAGCACCCCTCTCTCTCCCAAAAGCAGGGGAAAGGAGAACAAGAAAATAATAATAATGGCAATAATCAGAAAGAGCAAAGCGCAGCTGAGCTCCGGGTGCACATGACAAAGCAAGGTGAACGACCACTGCAGATCTTCCAGATGGCTTATAGGCATCACCTTCCAATGGGGCTTTTCCTGCAACTGGGGAGAAGGGCTCTCCTGGGGTCCTTTTCCATGGGGCTCCCTTCTTCAGCTCCTTCTTTGCAGAAAAGGATGCTGAATCATCAGCAGTTTCAGCCCCGTCTCTCCCCTTCCCTGACACCCGCCCCTATTTGTTGCAGCATCAGTTTCACCCATGCAACCTCCCCCCCCCCCCCCAGCTCTTCTTTCTTTCATTTTTGCAGGGCACAGATAGGGAGAGAAGGGGCGTTGGAGCTATATAGCTATTGTGCTTAGAATATGCCCAGGTTGGCTGGCTGGCTGGCGGCGAGGGACTGGGGAGGCTATGATCCCTAAATGATGCAACGGCTCGCTGTCATTTACCTGCAATGGGTGGCGGGTCCCTTCAACCTACCGCCCCCCCGGGCCGTTGTCGTCCCGGGCAGCGCCGAGATCCGGCAGGCTCCTCCTCGCTCGGGGCTGCCCGGTGCCAACGGCCAAGGAGACTGGCGGGTGCGCCTCGCGTCCCAGCTCGCTCCCCCGGCAGCGGCGGCAGCATCTGCTCCGGAGCCTGCCAGGGATGGACACGCTCGCGAGGGATGTTGCTGCAGAGCGGGGAGGCCGGAGCGAACCATTCCTCAACCGCGGGGGAGACGGAGCAGAGGGGGAGAGAGAGCCATGCGACACCCGCTGCCCGACCAGGGAACTGCAGGGCTTCTGTGCACTAAAAGGGGGCGGGAGGCGGATTGCTGGAGAAATCAGATACCTAGACAGCATCTTAAAAAGCAGAGACATCACCTTGCCAACAAAGGTCCGTATAGTTAAAGCTATGGTTTCCCCAATAGTGATGTATGGAAGTGAGAGCTGGACCATAAAGAAGGCTGATCGCCGAAGAATTGATGCTTTTGAATTATGGTGCTGGAGGAGACTCTTGAGAGTCCCATGGACTGCAAGAAGATCAAACCTCTCCATTCTTAAGGAAATCAGCCCTGAGTGCTCACTGGAAGGACAGATCGTGAAGCTGAGGCTCCAATACTTTGGCCACCTCATGAGAAGAGAAGACTCCCTGGAAAAGACCCCCATGTTGGGAAAGATGGAGGGCACAAGGAGAAGGGGACGACAGAGGACGAGATGGTTGGACAGTGTTCTCAAAGCTACCAGCATGAGTTTGACCAAACTGCGGGAGGCAGTAGAAGACAGGAGTGCCTGGCGTGCTCTGGTCACAAAGAGTCGGACACGACTAAACGACTAAACAACAACAACTGTACATACAGTATATATGTATATGTGGTACCAAGGCGGCAGGAGAGAAGATCCCACCCACCTACCCCTCTCCTGCCGTGAAAATGTAAAGGCCTGCCTCGGTTGCCTCCGAATTGCAAACAGATGGGATGTAGCAACCGGTCTCTCCAGCCAATGCATCGGCTGCCCATCTTCTTCGGCTGCAGCAGCAGCAAAGCTGACTCAATTTCCCCGCAAGCAACAGCAACGAGGTGCATCGGGGAAAGGTTGCCCTTTCCTGGGCTTCATGCACCGCATCATCAGGGCTCCAGTGAGCTGATGGCATAGGCAAACTCCGGCCCTCCATATGTTTGGGACTACAATTCCCATTATCCCTGGCCACTGGTCCTGTTAGCTAGGGATGATGGGAATTGTAGTCTGAAACATCTGGAGGGCCGGAGTTTGCCGATGCTTGTGCTAGATAGCTTTACTTGGAACAGGGTTTCCCAAGCTTGAGTCTCCAGCTGTTTTTGGACTACAACTCCCATCATAACCTAGCTAGCAGGACCAGCGGTCAGGGATGAGGGTAACTGTCGTCCAAAAACAGCTGGAGACCCAAGCTTGGGAAACCCTGATTTGGAAGTAAAACCTGCCAGTTTCTAAAGGATTTGCACCCAAGTAAGTGCATGTAATAAGGATCGCAACACCGCCCTGTTCCCAATTATAATCATGCAGCCTCACACGCACAAATTGGCTGCTTTTCCTTGCTGGTCTCCTGCTAATATTACTTCTCCAATTCCCTTCTCTCCCTCCTCACTGGAGAGTTGCACCCAAACGAGCACCATACTTGCCCCGGCTTTCCTATACCCTTCCTAGCTCCTTCCAGATGTTTTGGACTACATCTCTCATTGACCTTGTCCGTTAGCTGTGCTGGCTGGGGGCTGATGGGAGTTGTAGTTCAATAAGCTTCCACGAAGTTGGCTACCCCTGCTCTACATACTTAGGAACATCCCATTGAACTCAATGGGGCTGGATTCTGAGTGGGCACATATAAAATTGCATTGTTAACAGGCCATTATAAGGCAGGCAAAATGTTATCCCTTGCTCGTCTCTTTTCCAAGGCCTGACAGATAGAATGATTCTAATTTGCATTTGAGAAATCATGGCTTACACCACCCAGACTAAAAGGGCACACCCCTATTTATTTATTAAAACCACTTAATGTTTTGGGTTTTTTTAATCTGTAAGTAGTGTGCTGCGCTGGTTGTTGATTTGCTACCACACAAGGTTCAAGGTACTTGTATTAATTCACAAAGCCCTAGACCAGTGTTTCTCAACCATCAATCTCTGAGTAATGCAAGATTCCAGGGGTTCCATGTTTCCTTTTGAAAATGAGGCACAGCAGGGACTGTGGTGTCTTTATGATATATTGTTTATTTACACACATATATAAAACATGAGCCTACAATGGAGGGGTTCACAGCATCAACATCCCAAAAAGGCTGTGTTTCTCCTATAGCCGCAGCTTTAGATTCAAGCAGAAATCAGCCATGGCTGGCGCCCTCTTTCTCTCTCTCTGCCTTTACAGCCTGCTGTTCTTTTCTAGATCACATCATACACACACTTTTCAACTCTAGATTCTGGGTTTTGTCCGTCTAACTATCTAAGAGCTGGAGTAGGGGCCCCACTCATTTACTATCCGGCACAAAGCCCCCTTTCTTTTGTTCTTTTAATGTCCCACCACCTTTCCTTTCTTTTCTTAATGACCCGTCACCCCAGGCAGTTACCGCAACACAGGAAGCTAGCCTGGTTTATTTAGATTTTAATGCTTGCTGGATCCAGGGATTAAAGAGGTCCAGCACCCAGTTTAATACCCAAAGCCTTGATTCAATTCAAACACTTACTGGGTCCAGGGATTATAGGTGTCTGGCACCCACAAACTCATAACAATACCTTGTGTAGGTGACGCAAGGAATGTATGCATGACTCAACTTGTACAGACAAACTGTTATTTCTTCCCTTTCCGCTGCATGGATGCCTAGCAATATATGATGACTGAGTTTTCCCCACCAGTTTCCACCTCCTTTACATGCAAGGAACAAGAGTAAAGCACTCGTCTTAGCACTAGGCAGTAGACATCCCTTGTATTTCACCCTATGGTTATCACCACGCTCCCTGTGGCATCACAATGCATCCCACCATGGTTCCAAATCAACCCTGCTCCTGATCCCATCAATGATCAAAGTATGCCAAGCGCAACCTGAGTGCTATGGCCAGCCTTCTATTAGACCCTTCTGATCACACAAATAGCTATTATATAACTTTGCCAGTCATCCTGCTATGCTTAAAATGATAGGGAATGGATAGTTTAAGCAAGCAGGTGCCACCAGCATGAATAATATTTATTCTGCTCTTCTATTTAATCTATATTTTGAACAGTGGATGGTGCAAGTGTAAAACCACATACGAGAAAGTTTAACACCAAACACATCTGAATCAGAAGGAAAACACTGAGCAGGCAACTGTTGAAAGAGTACTTAAACTAGCCCATAGCCCTTTTTTCACAGTTGCCAGTCAGATGCTTATGAGAAGCATACAAGGCATGTGGGCGCAGTAGCCCTCAAGTTAGGGAGAGTTGTTTTGTATACTGTATTGTTTTGACTTTATGTAGTTTTTCTTATTTAAAATAGATATGTTGTAAGTCACCTAGAGAGCACCAAACAAGCACCAAGTATGCCATAATATAAATATGACTGCTGTACTGATGCAACACTTGGTGAAGGTTTTAGGCAGTTTAAATGGGACATTTGTGAATGATGTGCGAATTGCAAAACAGACATGCATCGCTCTAGTTACAGGTAGGTAGCCGTGTTGGTCTGCCTTAGTCGAAACCAACTTTAAAAATTCCTTCCAGTAGCACCTTAGAGGCCAACTAAGTTTGTTATTGGTATGAGCTTTCGTGTGCATGCACACCTCTCCAGATATCTGAAGAAGTGTGCATGCACATGAAAGCTCATACCAAGAACAAACTTAGTTGGTCTCTAAGGTGCTACTGGGAGGAATTTTTTTATACGTCACTCTAAATATTGATGTAAAATTGAAATTTGGCTATGATAGTCTTATTACAAGAATTTGTTAGTGCTTGGTTTAAAAAGTTATTGGTTATATTCAGGAATTTACATAATAATGTTTCTATTTATTCTTCCTTGTAAGTTACTCTGAATACTTGTAAAAAGAGCAGGATATAAATAATAAATAGCAGCAAAATAACAGAATAGATTATGGAAACAGAGAGTAGAGGATTCTCATTTATTTTAGGACACTGTTTATGCTGCAAATTTTAACGCAATATGGCAGAACAGTTCACTGCAGGGTTCCGACTTGTTTTGCATTCTGAAGAATTTGTGTTAACTCACAAAAAGCCTAAACAACATGGGCCCAAAGTACTTTACAGACTATCTAATTCCTTATTGCAGCACCTTGAACACTGAGATCTTCTAATGGGGGGATTTTGGTGGTCCCCTATACTCCCAAGTTTGTGTCCTGCCTCCTTAGATTGTACGCCTGACAGCAGGGACTATCTGCACACTGCCACGACAGCCCGTTTTGGCTGCAGAGTGAGATAAAAAAATCTTTACCTAAATAAATGTATTCTATTTATTTATTCATCCATTTAACAACATTTATATACCAACTGATTGTAACAAAACCTCCAAACAGTTTAGATGAGATTTGGTCATGTTTATTATTGAATGATGCTTCTACATCGACTGCTGTTTAATATTTATAAAGCACTTGCTAGAACTGTTCTAAAAACTAGTTAAGATTCATGCCTGGTTATCAGTGATGCGGAATGGCATCCTCAGAGCAAGTGATACGCAAAAAGTGAGGCAAGCTAGAGTCTTATAAAAGGATATGGTGGCGTTTGTTTCTGCTTTGCGGAAGAAACCTCAAGGAATACACACCCACATGGATACACAACGATTTCTTTGTTTCCTTTTTCTCTTTAATAAAGGAAGCAGTCACATTTTCTAACTCTGTAAAATAAAATAAACTCAGGAGGAGTAACCCAAAGGTTTTTTCCAAGTACAAATTGCATTTGAACCCTTCTTCCTAGTGAGTATCTGTTGTTTTTCAGCTAACCAGATCTGCCTCTTCTATTGTGAGTTCACAAATGCCTGGCAAAGGAGTGATTTATTTATTGTCTTGGCTGCCATTACAGAAGCCACAATAATATGTGAAGGGTCTCGCCTAAACCTCTTTTCTCCCTGTATATCCTTCTCAGAAGTGTACACACTTCAAATGGACTGGGGATCTGTAATTTCCTACTGCAATACGTTTTCTAATATTTCTTGAGGTGAATGTCTTTCTTCCCAGTGCTCTCTAAACGCTCTGTTTAGCAGATATTATACAGAAAAAGTCAGCGTACTCTAAAGGTATTTTTTTCTCTCTGCTGAGTACTTTGAAAGTAAAATTCATAAACATAAAGAAAATTACATCACACGAAGCAAAGCTGCTGCCTCCTACAGTAAGGGAGTACTCACAGTCTGATTCAAGCAGCTCTGAAATGACCTAAACTTTCCCATCAGCTTCAGGCCCCAGCTTTTTTCAAAGGCCACATGTAGGTTCACTGATGTTTACAAGAGTTGTCCTGGGCAACCAAATGGAACACAGAGATTTAAAGGGACAACTTCCAGACTAGATACTAACTTCTCCAAATATTATTTTACTGTTGTCCCATTCTTGAAAAAAAGAGTTACGGGAAGCCGTTGATGTGAAGAGAAACAAAACAAACTACAGTTTTTTCTGTATCTCCTCCCCTTTAAAAGGGAAGAAAAGTTGCCCCGTTTTCAACGAGTATGTGGAATTTCTTAGCACGATGAAGGTATTTAATCATTCAGAAATAATTAGAAAGTCACACCCTTCCCTCTTTGTACTTCACAATACATTTCATGCTTCACCTGCATTTGGATAGCAAGATCAGCTCCCTCTAGTGACAAAAATATAATGTATTTGTCCATACAGAGGTCGTATCAGGATAACATAACCAATTACAGGTTGTATGCTGTTTGTGAACAGACTCCTCCACCTGCTCCAAGGACTATTAATGTCAACAACAGGTTGCCAGAGAAGAGGCAGGTGGTACTGAAAGCAAAAGTGCTGCAGCTCCTTGAATGCAATTCTATACCAACTTACAGGGAAGTAAGCCCAGTTAAACTCAGTGGGACTTACTTCTCAGTAAACGTACTTAAGAATGCAGTGTTATGATCTCCTCAAACAACGACTGGGCTCAAAGCAATGCAACAGCAAACAAACAAACACTCACACATTTAATGTATTTATTTATCAAGGCTATTTCTAACCTGCCCTTTATTTCACAATGGATCTACAGGTGAGGTAGAATACACAAACATAACACAAAATACATAAAAACTAATCAAAACTAACCAACATAAACCAGAAAAGCAGCAAATAATAAGAACAACGGCTCAAATGTTTGCACGCATTTGCTTCTAATTGGAGCTGAAACTGTCTAGTGGAAATTGATATTTTACATATAAAATACAGTACTGCTAAAGCCAAGTCCTTGAAAGTAACAAGTACTGGGATCTGAAAAGTCAACAAACCTCAAAGCATGATTTAAATAGTAACCCCACCATGCAGATCTCCAACTATGACCCTATGGGTTTCATCTTAGGTCCACCCTTTCCTCCCACCAGATCCTGCCCTGGTTCTGCCCCTAAGCACATATATTTTAACCCCACCCAGAAGATCAGGGTTTTTCCAATCAAGAGTGGACAACCCAGTTCTTCACCATGATAATAAACTGTGTGCACCTATCCCCAGGCACATGATTCATCAGAAAAGTTTTGTTTATTTTGTAGGGCAGTGTCCAAGCTGAAACCTCCAAATGGCACACAAGTGCACACAAAACAGCTCGCCATTGGCCAACAAAGCCAACAAAGCCCCCTTCTATGGTGACTGAGGTATCAGCTTCATTTCCCCCACAGAATGGCAAGCAGAAGCCCAAACTTCACTCAAGCAAGCAGGATGATATTGACATCAGCCCCCCTGCTTGCAGCATAGGGACCAGCAATTCAGCAGGGCAGAGCTGGGCCAGCCACTGATCCACTGGATCCTATACCAGTCCATCTCTCAGAGAGTGATTCAACCTAGGCTTCTAAGCTGTGCCAGCCTGGTCCTAGTACAGCACACCCACACCCACCCCACTGCAAAAAGATCATCTCCGCACCACCATTCTGATCTGTAGAAGGAAGTAAGCCTTTGGGTGTTCTAATGCAGCAGTGGCACTGCCACTCCAATTATCCCTTCAATTGTCTCCTATTGGGCAATTGTCCCCTGATTTGTGATCCAGTCTTTTTATGGAATAATAATTGCACAGTTCTAGAAATGGTTTCCCTGCTTTTAGTTTATGGATTTTGCAGCTTTTTTCTGTTTTATATTCTATCTTATTTTCTTCTAATATACGGTACCCCGTTTCCATAAATTTTGTTTGCAAAGTGGTTTGTTGTTGTTTAGTCATGTCCGACTCTTCGTGACCCCATGGACCAGAGCACGCCAGGCACTCCTGTCTTCCACTGCAGTTTGGTCAAACTCATGTTGGTAGCTTTGAGAACACTGTCCAACCATCTCATCCTCTGTCATCCCCTTCTCCTTGTGCCCTCCATCTTCCCCAACATCAGGATCTTTTCCAGGGAGTCTTCTCTTCTCATGAGGTGGCCGAAGTATTGGGAGCCTCAGCTTCAGGATCTGTCCTTCTAGTGAGCACTCAGGGCTGAATTCCTTAAGAATGGAGAGGTTTGATCTTCTTGCAGTCCATGGGACTCTCAAGAATCTCCTCCAGCACCATAATTCAAGAGCATCAATTCTTCGGCGATCAGCCTTCTTTATGGTCCAGCTCTCTTTATAAAGTGGTTTATAAATCTGCAAATAAGTAGCTTGTTGTTTGGCTTTTGAGATATCTGGATATCTGTTTCCATTATATCTGGATATCTGCTTCAATTATAGCAAAAGGCAGCAACATAGAGGCAAAGGATGTGATGGCCCGCACTGTTTCTTAACATCAAGAGCGAGTAGGAAAGCAAGAGGAGATGTGTGTGCAAGGATGCCCTCTGTTGTACTGCACTGTCTGAACTCTGACCATAAACAGATTTATCTTTCAGAGTTCCTCAGTCCATTAACAACCACAAGGCTCCTTTAGAAGTGTTTGTGGCTGCGGTCTAATCCTCTGCATTTCTTGCATGTGTGGGGTATGGCAAAATGGCCAATGAACCTTAGCCTGTCCTCTGCAGATTTCCTTTCTCCGTGTCCATAGAAGGTGAAAGAACATCTGTTGCTTTTACTATGGTTTTGAATGGGAAATTTCCTTCCTCTTTGGGGCTGAGCATGCATTGGATACAGCACCTTATTTGAAAGCACAGCAGCGGCGTATCTCTGATCCTGGCTTGATGCATGGGTAAGAATGCTTCACTCAAACCCAGGCTGAAAATAGGCATAAAGGTTGAATAATTGGTTCACGGTCCCCAGAGACCAGGAGATTTGTGGGAGCTGCTGTCTGCTTTGAGCAGAGGTTAACCTTTCTCATATTCCAATCTAAATAATTTACCCTCTTCCATTTCCCCCATCAGTTGGAGCCCTCTACTTATTTGTTGATTCCTCTCTCTCTCTCTTGCCGTCATCCTTATGTGAAAGATGAAATGATTGATTGATATGCCTAATGAGTGGCTAAAGAAGATGATGGTTTCTGAGTATTTCAAAACAAGCCAAGCCCTTAGAACACTGAGGGAACATTGAAAAATCTTATCAGTTGACTATTCTTTCTGGGATCTTGGGGTTTTTTTGTGTTTTTTTTTTGTTAGTTTCCCTACTTCTGGGTTTTCAGAGCAGCTATTCTGTTTAAATGCATTAACACACCCTCCAACATTTCTCTGATGAAAATAGAGGTGTCCTATTCAAATAATAATAATAATAATAATAATAATAATAATAATACCCCACCCATCTGACAGGGTTGCCCTAGCCACTCTGGGCTTCCAGCATTTATAAAAACATAATAAAGCATTAAACATTTTTTAAAAGCATTAAAAAAAACTTTCCTATGCAATGGTTCTGATGGTTGTACCGTATCTCATTTTCTTGGCTCAGGGGTCACATAACTCCATACCCTCCAAAATTTATCCAATGAAAATAGGGGCGTCCTAAAGAAAAGCAGGACATTCCAGATTCAAATCAGAAACCAAGACGGCTTCTGTAAATCTAGGACTGTCCCTGAAAAATAGGGACACTTGGAGGATCTGCATTAAAGGTGTTGCCTAAATCTTACTACGATGACCCTGAAAAACAGCCACCGTCCCCCAGTTCTGCTCTTGTAATGTGAAACTCCAGGCAATGAGGAAGAAATATTGTCTCAGTGTGAGTCCTGTTAAATGCCGCTTGCTCAGGCCATGGCTTGAAGCGAAAACAGGCATCCATTTTCCTAGCAAATGAGACTAAGTGGCAGAATTCATTAATAATTTATACGCTTAGCCCATCGATTTTGACTCTCGTCTCCAGCAGGTTGTCCCATATTGCGTGTCAGGAAGAATCAGCTTTGCCCCTTAAGGTACATGCATGCCTGCAATTTGTCTCCTGCATTGTTTCTCTAAAAGGAAAATTGTGAGTTTTTTTGTTTTTGTTTTTTAAATAATTACTCAGGATAATCTACATGGCAAATAAAACAAAGCAGAGAGCAAATCCGGTGAGATCAGCTCTTTCTCTGTAACAGAAGCCATACAGAAAAAAAAGTTAATTTATTATCTCTGGGATAGCTCAGTCAGTAGAGCATGAGGGTTTGGGCTAAATCTCAGGGTTGCAGGTTCGAGCCCCACATTGGGCAAAGGATTCCTGCATTGCAGGGGCTGAACTAGATGACCCTCTCAGAGGTACCTAAATCACTGAAGATGTATTTTGACTATGATTATGAAGTACAAGGAAAGCGGAATTGGCAAAAGGAATTTTTCTGGGGAAGATGCAGCAAAACAGGAAGGGGAATCCCGGCCCATTCATATACAATTCTCAGTCTCCAGTTTAAGTTATAAAATATATGACTCATAATATCCCATTAATAGATTAAATAATATCCCCCCCCCCCGGCAAGAAACTGAGGTTGGACATTTACTTGGGAAACAACTCCCATTGTAGCAACGCGGACCTGCAGACCACCAGAACGCAATGCGGCTCGGGCACTGGGCATGCCCTGCCCAGCCTCACCCCAGGCACCTAAGCGGCTAGCTATGCCACTGCCTCGAACCCACAACCCTGAAATTAAATCACACACAGCACAGTGGGAATCGTTTCTGAATTAACATGTCTAAGATCAGACTGTAAGAAATTCCAAAGAAAGCCTGTCAAAATAAGCCAACAATTACGAGCTCTCTAGGGAATGGATGGATACTTCTCTGGGGGATTACTTAGAGTGAGTCATTATTTGGAAGAGAGCTCCCAAGATCACTTGGTTACAGGATTTGATGCCAAAGTGTTAAGAACAATCAGTTTTCGCCTGTGCAAGTGCCCTTTGCTTGTCTCCCTAATCTACCTCATTTAAGGCTATTCCATTAATTTCCTTAAACACATATTTTAAAAAAGGAACGTTTTAATGTACTTTACACTGCTTGGCTTAAGTAGAAGTGAACTGTAAACTATCTAATTAGACTGGCCTAGGAGCAAATTATGCTACATGCAAATGCATATAATGAAGCCCCAAGTTTTCATTTTCTTTCAGTACTGTAATTAAAACCCTCTCTAAATACTGGTGGAACAGAAAGGATTTTTTTCTGCTTAAAAAATGCTTTCCCCTCTGAAAGGTACCAGATTTAAGAAGTCAGTGAATTTTAAATACTTCTGCAAGAGTTTAACCAAAGAACTCCAACCAGCATATCTGGCTACCAAAGGAAACAGAATGTTCACATACAGTCTTCAGTTTTGCTTCCCCATATCTAGTCTCCCTCAACTGATTTCTCAGTCAATTTTCAAATAAAATATGAAAACCAATAATTGATCTAAAAGAATATATGTCTTATCCTTTCAATGTTATAGGATAAGAAGAACCTGTACTCCTGGTGTTTTCACAAAGCATCTTTCTTGAAGAGACCTAGAGAAATCTAGCCTGTTCTGTTGTTTTTAATATGCAATAGAACAGAGACTACATTACTTTTATACTTTTTATAGGAACGAAGACACAGTAAGGACTTACTTCTGAAACATGTCTAGTATGATTGTCCGGCAAGGCACACCTGTCATTTCAATTTCTCATGTTTCAGTCTTCAGTTCTCCACAGAAGTTTGCTATTTTCTTTTAAAGGTTCTCATGAAAATTCATCAGCACTTTATTGTGAATATATCCTAATGTGCACATTTTTGCAAAGCCATTTTTCCTTCCGTAATGGATTTTTGTATGTTATTTTCATGAATATATGCAATTTTATACAGACTTTTATACACATAACTTGGTTGGAGAACCGCACTGTAAAATTGTGAGAAGTTCCAATTTATAAAGCTGTATTTTGTCTTGCATATTGTTTTGAAAAGTGCAAATCAGGCAGGTTTGTCTTCAGCTGAGAATTGAATCAAACTTCTCCCCATCCCTAAAACCCAGGCATACCAATTTGGAAGAAATGCATCCTTTTCATACTTTGACAGTAATACAGAAATCACTTTTCCATGACCATCATAAAATACAGTACTATTTTAACATCAGCGTAGAACAATGTGGCAAGTCAGGTGGTAGAGAACTGCTTTTAAAATATTCCAGTGCCACTACTGCACTATAACATCTAATGTCTAACATCCAAGTAAACACAGGAGTGGACTATGTGCCTATTCAGAAAGTATAAGACGGACCTGCAATAAACTGTTGCGGAGTACAGTGCTCTTGTTCAGAATGCCTGCCAGCTTTTCCAAACTACTCCATTCAAATGTCCCCTTCTAGTTTTCTGTCTCTCTCATCAAACACACAGAGACAGAGAGCATTCCATGACCACTGAGCATGCTCAGTTATCATTGTGCTTTTTGCTCCCCTCCCCTAACCCCCCCCAATATATATATTTTTTGTACTTCTACAACTTTTGGAGTTTCTCAGAGTTTGCTCCCTCTTGGGCATGGATACTGCTGCTTTTGCTTTGAAAGGATCCACACTCGGAGAATGCGTTTGCTCTTAAAATAGAGGAAAGAGCATTTTTAAATTTCACACTTATGTCTTTAACCATATTCTAGAATAGATGACAGGCGGCTCATGGATAAACAGCAAACTTCTGAAACTGGAATGAAATGCACCACCCAACCCCAAGGAACAAAACCTCTCTCAATTTAAGGACAAAAGAGGAAAAAGCAACCCTGAGACACAATAAAGGTTGCCAGGCATTGCATAATGATCATGGTACAATATTTTATAGTGGAACTGGGAAAATGTAATAAAAAACACATCAGATTAAATATTTAAAAGCCTGCCTCCTATCATACATTTCCTTCTGAGTGGTTTAGATCAGCAAAAACTGAAATTTCACCAACTATATCATAATTTCACAAAATTCACAATCATCCAAATATTAATTTAAAGGTGATGGTAGAGCAGTGTGCATCAAAATTATTTTTTGAAAGATGTAGAAAAGGCAGTATACTGAGGAAAGTTGCAATGAAAGTCACCTAGCTATGAGTGCAATTACAAGGCTACTAAACCATACTTATGTTTCAGTCCAGTACCCATGGGCCTCTCAACACAGTGCAACTTAATTCTAGCTACAGAATTGTACGTACTGTTAATTTCCAAAATTTGAAGTGCATCTGCTCAAGTTCACAAGTGTATCTACAAATTTGAGGCGCCAATCACAAATACACTATCAGTGCAATTCCAATCATATCTCCTCAAAAGTCAGTCCTAGTTATTGTACGGAGTTTTCTCTCGGGTAAATGCGATTAGGATAGCAGCCTAATTGAACTTGTTTCTGGGTACTGTAGTTTGTTAAGTGTTGCTAGAAATAGTAATTCTGAGGGGTAAACTACAGTGCCCATAATTCTTGGAGTAAAAGAGTGTGCTTAAAAGTTATGGTATGTACACAACCAAAATAAAACCTTGATCTCTAATATCAGATTACTAGAGAGCAAAAGGGTATAGTTACTCAGCAATTTAAAAAATGTACTCTGAATGTGTTCAAAGCCACTTTTTTTTACCACAATAAATAATCATAACAATATTCATGTGTCTGTGTTTTGGGTTTCAGGCCCTAGCTCAAAAACAAGCAATCATAAAACATGAAAAACTCAATATATAGAAGGAGCAAAAGCATCATTAATCATTATTTTAAAACTGTAGCAACCTTCATAGCCACAGATGTAAATCATTACTTTCATCATTGCAAACCACATCTAATCAAGAAAGGTTTAATTGCCTAGTTTATTTTTTATTTACATTTATATAAACCACCCCTCATCCCATAGGATCCTAAAACAGGGACATATAATAAAATCCATATATCAATGTAAACATCATTTTAAAAATCACATTTAATCAAGCAATTCAAAACAATTCAATTTGCCAACTTCCCACAAATGCTTGTGAGCACAAGTGTGTCTAAAGCCATTGTTTGAACACTGTCAGTGAGGGAGACAGCCGCATCTCCATAGGCCGGGAGTTCCACAAATGGGGGCCACCACAAGGAAGACCCTACCCCTAGCTGATTTTTTTGTGGCAAGATGTTAAATAGCCTGTACACTAAAAGAAAGATCTTGTTTGTTGCACCCTCAGATGAAAATAGCATCCATAGCAAGGCCTCCTCTGAAGACCAAAGTGTGTGGGCAGATTCATATGGGCAGAAGTAGTAGCCCTCCAACTTCCAAACTGTCCAGGCCCGGAAAAGGGGTAACAACCACACTTTGAACCGGGCCCAGGAAGAAATCCAAAACTGGCGAAGAATGCACAGTATCAGTATGGCATGACTGCTGCATTTTGCATCAACTAAAAGGCTTCTGGGCACTTTTCAGAACCGTTCTGCCACATACTGCACATACCATGACCTAAATATGAAAGGCAGACAAGAAACCTGTAACTGCAGCAAGATCCATCTTCAGAAAAAGGCCAGTTGGTGCATTTGTTGGAATCTGGAGCAAAGCTGAATCCGGGAGCAGTCCAAAAAACAACTGCACCCAGTGTGTCCAACAGAAATATCTCCCAAAGTGTCTTGTCTGAATTACACCTTTCCCCAACCTCCCTTTTGCCCCATATCCCATCTCTCACTGGCTTCAACATTAACAGTATAGATATAAGACTCAAGCACAGGATGGGGCATCTCAAGCCAAGGCGCGTTTATATGATCCATAAACCAAACTCCCACAAACTTCCATGAGTTTATCTACTCGGGAGGAGGAGTCGCAGCGGCGCGCGAAGGGCGCGTTAGATCCGCTCCTGAAATAATTGCGGACTTGGGACTACTGCTGTAACCGTTTGCAAGTGCGGGTGAAGACGGAAAGAGCTGAGGGGAAGGAAAAAAAAGGCTGGTCCCTCGGGGTGAATTATTTACTCGAAGGCGAAAGGAGGTGCGTTGTGGGGAAGAGTCTGAGGGGAAAAGCGGAAAGCGAGGCCGGCAGGGGGCCTCCTCCTCCTCCGCAAAGAGCGTAGCCCCGCCAGGCCGCCGGGCAGGCGAAGCCGGAGCCCTTGCGAGCGTGAGGAGGAACGGCTGAGGAGAAGGAGGAGGCGCTTCAGCGGCCGTCATTTCCGCCGTGTATGTGTGTGTGTGGAGTCGGGGAGGGCAGGCGGACAAGCGGAAAGAAAGGAGGCAGGACCCGGAGGAGCCCTCGCCGCCTCCGACTTAGAGGCCGCCCGGAGCCCCCTTACTAGAGCGAGGGGGAGAGAAGCCGAAGGCCGAGCGCTGAGGGGAAAGACCGAAGCGGCGACGCCACACTCCTTCCTTCTTCGCTTCTTGCCGGCTCCACAGAAGCCGCTCGGGATTCCCGCCCTTCTCCCTCCCTCCCTTTCTTCCCCCCGCTGGACGGACGGAGCAGCCCGCCGGCCTCCCGGCCATGGGGAACGCCGCCACCGCCAAGAAGGGCAACGAGATCGAGAGCGGTGAGTTGGAAGCGGACGACAAAGACCAGGGGGGAGGCAGGCCGGCTCTCTGCCGCCGCCCGGCTGCTGCTCCTCCTCTCGCCAAGGTGCACCGGGACGGGCCGTGGCAGCAGCAAGGCCCTGCGGCCTAGTCTGGCGGGCTGCGGCACTGGCGGCAACCGGTGCGGCAGGCCGGCCGGCCCGCTCGCTGTGCCCCTTTGGCGTGGGGGTTCTGGGGAAACTGCTGCAGCCACATCCCGCCCCGGGGGCTTAGGAGTAAGCGGGTTAACCGGTCCCCTCGCAAGGCTCAGAGGGGGCAGATGCAGAGCCCCCCTCCCCGGGGGGGGGTGCAGAGGAGCTCCGTGGACGCCCCGCACCCGGAGGCCGCTGCTGCGTGTCCCCGGCATCCCTACCTAGGTGCATCCCTCCGCTTAGGCCGGCCTAGTCCCAACCGGGAGGAGGCCAATGAATGGGAGCGGGTGGGGTCTACTCCTCCCGCCCCAATAGCTCTTGGTAAAACTCTTGGCCCTCGGCGTCGGAAGAAAAGCTTTTCTCTCGGCAACCTTGGGGTGAGGGGTGGGGGTCGGGACAAAGCTCGGGTGCAAACTGTGATTTGTTTGGCGCTTGTGTGTTTTCTCCTCTTTTCTCTCCGCCTCTTCCTTCCTTACCCCACCCTCCCAACAGAAAAAAAGGCTGCTGTAGAAAACTCCCTAACCTTTCCCTCTTATAGTTTTTGTTCTCTGCTGTTGTGGAAACAGTTTATTCGGAGCTCCTCCTGCTTAGGAGAAGCAGTCTTCTGTTGCAGCATGTTAATGTGTTTTGAAACCTCTCTCTACAGAAAGCGAAAGAGACCTAACGCTAGTAAACGATTATTAATATTATTTTGTCGTGCAGGATCTTGGTAAGAAGCATTTTGTTTGGGATTGAGAACATAGCGTAAAAGAACACAAGCAAAGCATTTAAGCAATTGCTGGCACTTCCCATTGGAGATTAAGGCCTTGCTAACATACTTACTTGGGAGTAAGTCCCATTGAATTCAATCAGGCTTTTGAGTACATGTGTTTAAGATTATGAGGTGGATTACTAATATGAACTCTTGAGGTTTTGAGTGTTTATTTCTATTTGCATGTCTGCAGTAGAAATGATTTGGAGTGTTTTTGATCCTCAGCAATTTTTGAGATGGGCAACTTTTATTCGTTAGCATCTGTCTCCTTTTGTAGTTAGACAAGTAATTTTACATAAAGATGGTTTTGGTTTCATAAAATATGGTTCCTCAGAATAAAGCTCTAAATGTTACTTAGTCAAGAGATGGGGAATCTATGACCCTCCAGATGTTGAACTAAAACTCCCATCAGCCCCAGTCAACATGACCAGTGGCCAGGGATAATGGTAGTTGTCATCTAACACCTGCAGGGCCGCTGTTGCCCACCCTGATGTAGTCAAATAAAATAAAATCCTTTCCATTGAATAATCAAAAGCTTAAACCAATTTTAAAAATAAGCAAATCTAGAGAGAGAGATGCATGCTTAAAAAGTAGAATCCTGTGCATGCACCATGAAATTCAGTTGAACTAACTTCTGGTTAAGTGTGTACAGTGCTGAAGCTTTCGTCCTAACTTTGAGGCCTTGAGGCCTTCATTGTGTTTGATTTCAGTGGGATTTAAGTTGCCTCCACCAGTTAATAGCATCTCCAGAAGGTGCTTGTTCAGCTGTAACACTGGCAAAAGTGGGGTGGGAGAAAAGTAGCTTGTTGGGTACTACTGGTCTGAGAATGCCACACTGTAATGCCTGTGTTCAGAATGGGCTGTCTTGTTGATGCAGTGTAAACTGATAGTATGCATAGGAATAGTTTTCTTGTCCATCGGTGGTTTCTGGTATGCTGAATCAATGCATACCTGACATTTGAAAAAGCCTCTGGCTTCAAACCTGTTTCCTGGGAGGAGAGACTCACTTTGGGGCTTTAGTCTAACCTACCTTCCCTGCCATGCTGCCTCTTCGCGTGGCATCAGTGATGGTCCTGGTGAACTGTGGCGCCACAGGCCCTTAGTCTTACTTTGACAGCAGGGGTAGCCAAAGTGGCGTCATTTTGTTGGACTATGACTTCCCTGACAATTGATCGTGCTGGTTGAGGCTGATGGGAATTGTAGTCCAAATACCTTTGGCGGGTACCATCTTGGCTATCCCTGCATTTGTGAATCAAGCAGCATATTCTTGCTCAACCCTCTGGGCACAGTTCTGCTTCTGCTGAGGGTATTCTGTGTGCCTGGGGTGGGTGACATTCACTTTGCCTTCAAGTGAATGACCTGCAGCATTGTAGTATGTTTGGGACAGCTCTAGGCTGTTGCATGTGTACTCTATAGGGAGTTAGGCATCATTTTAAATACGCTTGGTCCCTGTGAGGATTCTCTCTCCTCACTCTATCCTGTGGTGTGCAGGTCTGTGATTTCCAGAACATTTTCTAACACATGCCCAAATCTAGCATGGATTTTACTTGTTCTGCATCACAACACACCCCTTTCGTATTAACAGTGTCAAACTGTAGTAAAAATGCACACGTCAGATTTGTTAACTTGTCAGATCTGTAGCAACTGTCAGGAATGCAAAATAAGGCAGTGGTAGCAATATTGCGCTGTCTCAAAGACGCTTTCTAGAACTGTGAATTTGTAGAGGGTTGAGAACAAAAGGAAGTACCACTGCAGCGAGAGGGGTTGAGGGATTCTCAGAATATGAAGACTTGTGAATGCTTTGCAAGCGTTGAAACAGAGGTTTTTCTGCTATCTGATACAGTGACTGTTGCAGTTTGCATTGTTATAGAACTACTCATCCTTGTCAAAATAGCTGCCTGAGGAAACAAATCTTACAAATTTTTGTTATAAGTTTACACGACATGTTAGAAAGGCTACAAGTTTTGAATAAGTTCTGTAAACTGACAGTGGAAGCGGGGGAGGGCAGTGATTACTTTTAATCCATGTCCTTTATATATTAACATCTACTGAAAGCTGTGATTGTAAAGATCAAGGCCATGCTACAGTAGCCGAAAGACAATGAACAGTGACTTGATTTGTAGTCTACTTTATATTTGCACATAAAGTGTTTGAGAGCTCTTACTGCAACTGTGGTCAATGTTAAACGGAAACAATATAATTGTAGCACTTAGTAGTAAAGCCTCATATAATGGTATCTTATTGTGTGTTGCTGAACTTTTATCACCCATGGTGCATTTAGTATGGCTCTGGAATATTTTTAGTAGTGGTGGTTATCTATTTATTTCTTCAAACTTTATAGCATTAGTAGAAGAATGCAATCCTTTTTTTACTTTAGTTCTGGATATGGATGCATGTTCTATGTTGTGTAAAGGTAAAGGTACCCCTGCCCGTACGGGCCAGTCATGACAGACTCAAGGGTTGTGCGCTTATCTCACTCTAGAGGCCGGGAGCCAGCGCTGTCCGCAGACACTTCCGCGTCACGTGGCCAGCGTGACGAAGCTGCTCTGGCGAGCCAGAGCCGCACACGGAAACTCCGTTTACCTTCCCGCTAGTAAGCGGTCCCTATTTATCTACTTGCACCCGAGGGTGCTTTCGAACTGCTAGGTTGGCAGGCGCTGGGACCAAGCAACGGGAGCGCACCCCGTCGTGGGGATTCGAACCGCCGACCATGCAATCGGCAAGTCCTAGGCGCTGAGGTTTTACCCACAGCGCCACCCGCGTCCCACTATGTTGTGTAAGGTAATGTGTATTACATATTGTACTTGAACATAGAAAAATAATTTCCATGTATTTCTTTGCTAAACAGTCTTAAAGCAATATTGCCATTATGCATCTGAACAAAGTTCCAATTAAGTTCAATTGATATTGGTGGGACCTGCTTCAGCACTTCTAAAAAGGGGGCTTTGCCTTTGAGGTCTAGGATGTTGGGTCTGAGCAGAAACTACATTTACAAGTACTATTTAAAGGAAAACTTTCTGTGACTCAGTGAATACTTTTTAAAAAGTGGCATCCTAACTGGAATTAGAAATGTCATTGCCTTTAAAATACTGTCCAGATAAGTAGCAGTATTAGTCTGTGGCATCAGAAAGCACAGTTATGCATTGTTAGAAACTCAGATATATAAGCTAGACACCAAATGGCTCCTTAAACTAGGAGTACAGTTTTCAAAACAATGCCTAGTTGTCATTTTTGGGCCAGACAGCTTGAAATTTATATTTTTCAATACAACTTTTTAGTTCTTGAAATTCATTCTGATTTTGCAGATAAAATCTAGCAGATAGAATTCTACCGGATGTGTTGCTAGTGTGTGAAAACAGTCAAGACCCAAGGCATGCACCTCCAGATGGTGGAGACGTCAGGGGCCATCCTGGCACCTGGGCGTCCTCTCTGGGTCGCAAGTGGCCAGTAGTCAGGTGCAAAATGCGCCTGGCACCTGGTGAATTTCAAATGCTGGTTACATGGTACTTTTGAAAGAAACACATTTATTATAGCACAAGCTTTTCTGAATTACAGTCCACTCCATGCAATTGATGAAGTAGACTGTAGTCCATAGAAGCTTATACCAACATAATTTTGTTAGTCTTTAAGATACCAGAAGACTGTTGTTTAAAAATACTGGATGCTTCTTAAAAGAAAATGAGATAGAATCATAGAGTAATTGAATTGTAGAGTTGGAAGGGACCCTTAGGGTAATCTAGTCTAACCCTTTGCAGTGTTTAATTGATAGATGATTTGGAATATATAGAGTTATTGTTTTGAGATAATGAACTAGATCTTATTCCAGAAGACACCTTTCCCGTTCTAGAATTGCTTTCTTGATGCACACAGTGCTTACAATTTTTGTTATATCATGGAGTTTGGGTCACAAACCTTTTCACACAAAATAAAAATTATATAGGACTACAAGTGAGGACAGCAAGAAAACTTGATGGGTGAAGGGAGTGAATGAAATACCAGAAGAATTCATCACTCCCAGTACTCTTCTTTTCCCCACCCCACACTGGCCTTCTGAAAACTAGGTGCAGAGTAGGAAATATATTGAAAGTGCTGCAAAACAAACCAGTATTGCTAGAGTGAATTGTATCCTACTACTCCAGGAAGCCTATCCTGCACTATCCAGAAGGTATTTTTCCTTGTGCCATCAAAGGAAGTAGCCAGACTCCTGGATAGCTCATGGTGCTGATAATGCCAAGGTTGCAGACTTGATCCCTGTATGGAGCAGCTACATATTCCTGCATTGCAGAAGGTTGGGGTAGATGATCCTCAGGGTCCCTTCCAATTCTGTGATTGTATTATCTATGCACCTTGAGAGGAGGGGAGAAGGGGCCTAATAAAGAAACTAGAGAAGGACCAGGAAAGTGTGGGTAGCCGATTATGCTTTCTCTCTAGCCTATGTTCTTATTTGCTCTCTCATTCTTCTAGTGCTGCTGGGATAGCTCTAGAGCTGTTGTGTATTCATCATCACATGCATGCTAACTTTGGCCTCTTTGAGGAAGGATAAAGTGGGGAAGTTTATTCTCATCACATGTTTTGGCACAACTCTAAAGTTTGTGCAAATAGGGCATAACTACCGGTAGTGGTGATCTCTTCATGGTTTGATTTGGAATTGGCTCAGTAGTTATCTATTTTCAAGTAACCTTTTCTCTTTTTTGTGGGGCAGAAAGTTCACCTGTTTTTGACCATTTTCATCTGTTTAGGTTAGTGGATGTTTTCTGATTACGCCATGCACAAAGGAAGAAATCATTGACTTGCCTTTGTAACCTCCCTTTGCACATGTTCCTGAACTACACAAACAGACTCAGGGACCATATTTCTCAACTGGAATATTGCATAGATTTAGAAAAGCTTGCACTTTACTTATTCTAGTTGTTAGCCTTCTAACGATTTGGGAAATGCTTAAAGCAAATTTTATTTGCCTTGTTGTTTTTTAAGAATGAGCCTGGAAAGCACCTTTATACATATCCTCACAAGCCTTAAGCATAGTTATCTTCAAAACCACTGGGTGATATCCAGCTAAGCCATACTCACTGAAACAAATTGGCTTAATTCAGTGGATCTGCTCTGAGTATGACTAACATTGGATATCACCTTCTGCCTTGTTCTAACCTATCTCTCTATCCTTATTTGCTGATACATCTAGTTCTTCCTCCAACACTGCCACCACCAGTAGCCCAAATCCCTTAAACATCTCTGCATTTTTTCCATTGCTGTGCCTGGAATTTCTTTCCAGAACAAATATTTTCAAGTAATTCTCTAGAGCTCACCAGTTCAGGAAAGTCCTTGCTTAACCCATTCGTCTCTATCCCTCAACTGTGCTTGCTCACATTTCATCCCTTGCTACTCTTGTTTGTTCCTCTGAACTCTCCCTACTCTCAAAATATAGATTATAATTTATTTGGGGACAAGGATCTGTGAGTGCATGACCTGGCAGAGAGGAAATAATCTTGGTCTAATAAATGATGTTTTATTAAAGAACAAATCTAGTCCCCACATTTTGGCTTTGTACCTGCCATGACCCAGCTTTGGCACATCTTTTGTGGTTTATTTCTGTTACAACTGAACCACTAAAACTGGTTTGATCTGTTTGCAAGCCAGGCTTTACTAGATCTTGGTTTTATCTTATCGTCAGTAGGCAGAGATTAAACCAAGTTTTCCAGCGGAATGTAATGGGAAACTTGCTTAGCAAACCCTAGAAGTGTTGTATTATGGTGTGAGAGGGGAGAATGTGCAGACACAAATTCATCTAACAAACTCTGGCTTATTAGATCAGGATCATTATATCTGAACCAAACCTCTGTGTTTCCTTTTTTATTTTTCTTCAAGGTAGGCTAGTACATGATTCTTACACCCAAGATTATTTGGAATCTCCAAGGAACCAAATTGTGAAGTTGTACAAAAAATTACATTACGTTTTTTAAAACAACAACGATGTAACTTAAACACTATAGTAAAAGAAAGTTCTGGCTTGTATTTTCAGGCTGCTATAACCTAAGATGCTGTGACATGTAGTCAACTAAATTATACTCACAGTTGACCCATTGAAATTAACGGACCTAAATTAGTCAGGACCATTAATTTCAAAGGGTCTTCTCTGAGTATGACTAATGTTGTATACAACTCTGCAAAAATAAGTGTTTTTTAAATGTTAATAAGCATGTAAATAGCCACTTGTCTGTGGTAAGAATCTCCTTCAGATGACCAGTCAGAGAAACTTCTTTAAAATGGAAAATTTAAAAAAAAAAAGGAAAATTGCTTTTGCTCCAGCTGTTGATGGTTCCACAAATAAGTAACATGGTATGTGTGAGTAAAGGAGCTAGTGCTTCTTACTGTACAGCCCCAAACAACTTAGTACTAAGTTAATTAGCATCACCTTCCCTTATGTAAATGTACCTATCCTTTAAGATTGGATGTTGAACCCCTCCAGCATTTGGTGTTGCCGGCTAAGGCTAGGTGCGTGGTAACAGATGAGAGAAACTGCTTTATCTGTGGTAGTGTGGAACTCTCTGCCCCCTTGCTCTTTATATTATCTTGGCACTAAGAAAGCTTTTATTTTTAAACATGCTCTTGATTCTGTTGCTACTTAATGCATTGATTGGTGCTGCTGTTGCTGCTTTTTGTGTTTTTGTTTTGCTTCTCTGTTTAATTTAATATGTGTTTTTTTGGTTGTGTCATTGTTGCTTTTCTGCTTACTCTTCATGTGCAAGTCACTGAGCAACTCCTTTGTGGGGAAAAGTGGGGTTTTAATTTAAAAATAATAATAACAACAACTTCTGTGGGATAGTAACTTTGGCGGAATTATTGCCAAGGCTGCCCTTGGAATACAAATAACAAAAAAGCCTGTGTAGTGTAATCAAGAACAAATATTCTAAAACATGAAAACCTTTGCACTGTATTCAGTACACAACAGCAGATTTTTGAAACGGGAAATGCATCTAAAACTTCAGTTCATCAGAGCATTAGATTAAGCATGTATCCTATACATTTCAGTAATAAAAAAAGATACAGTTCACCATGCAGACAGTTGCTGGGTTATAAAATAATGTCTTAAAAGTTAAGTGTATAATTCTGAGAGGAAGTAACTATAGTACCCAATACTGAAGTTAGACACATCCAGGTTCCATGCTCATGCATCCTGCTAGATTAGGGAATTTCTGTGTTGGAATTGTGGTCACTGGTAACTTTTCTGTGCATCTGTGAACTCTGAACAGCTATGAACTTTCTAAAAACACAGGGACCAAGTGCCTAAGGATGGCATCCATAGATACTAGGTGAGCTTTCGAATGTATTCACTGAATGTATTCCAAGCTTCTTTTGTAATGGTGTCTTGGATTGAAATATTGCTCGTGCTTCTGTTGTTCCACTTCTGTGGAACATGCTGATTCCTAAATGTTACCATGTGCAGGCCTTGGACTGTCCATAAGATTTAAATTCCTAAGCTGCAGTAGCAATTGACTTGGTGTGCAGGCTACTGGAAGTTTTTCAGGCTTTCTTTTAGTGTTTTGTTGAAGCATTACTTTTAGCTGCAGTTCAACACCGGGTGCATGGAATGAAAGCTGTACCCTACCACTGAACCACAGTGGACTGCTATACTGGGACCTCTCAATTCTGACAAAGATCTGTTTGCTTTCTATTCTGTGTATGTGTGTGTATCCTGTAATAACTGGTGATTGTGTGTGAATATCATAGGAATAAGTGTGTCCTAAAGGCAATTGTGTGAAATATGTGATTGCATGAGAATTTTAAAGACTGACATACCCAAATCTCTTGATGGTCATCCTGCTAACATAATGCTGTTAGTTAGGACTGCTTGAACTTCACCTCCACAGTTATCATATACCTTTCAGACTCGAGGTGGCTTTCAGCATAGTTAAAACATTAAAACACAGCACTATGAAAGCATTTTATCATTTTCCATTCACAAAATTTACATTGAGCTTTTCTTGAAATGGACGGGTCTTCTAAGCATAAGTGTTTAAGATTAGGGTGTAAGATTTTGTAAAAAACAAAACAACCTTTCTGTTTCGCCACAGGCCAGAGATTTGATTGCAGTGTCAGTCTAACATAAAGCCAGTTGGTGCAGAAAGTAATTTGTGGCTCTGGAAGAAGCTACGCACAAACATTTGCCTTGGGATATATGTACAGTATGGTCAGTCACAAAATTCATACTGAGAAATCAGAAATAGTATATGAACTTCCACACTAATATAATCAATCTGTCTGAGTACAAGACATTATGTGTTGAGAACTATACTGTAGTCTACATACCTTATAGCAAATGTACAAAATTGCAGCTGTTATGAGTCCAGAAGTAACCTCATCATAGCATACTAAAGAATGAAAGCAACAACTAGGATATCTGATGGTACTACTGTAATTGATTAGTTTACTTTACTCCAAAGATGTATTCTTTGCACATGTGTGTGCTGGTGCAACCAAGTACCTTTTACTTTGGAAGTAATATAATACCATCATGTTCAAACTCTGGCCCGTTGAACAAGTTCTGTATATCATAGATGGTTTGTAGATTCAAAAAGACAATTTAAAATGGAACAAATCTCTTGAGGTTATATGCCCTGCTGCATTATTGCAGAATTTGAGTTCATGTGATTTTAATACTTGGCCTCCCTGTGGTCTCTGTCTAAGGCAGATAGGAATCATGTAGCCCTTGAGTTACAAAACTCAGAAGAGTGATCTGGATTTTTAAAGTTCTAAGCAGTTCTGGTTCACTTTCGTGCCCAATAGAGTGACAAGTTACAAAACCAGGGGTGTGGTTTTTCCAGGAAATTCTGAATTGGAAAAATCTCTTATGCACATTATGGCAATTTGCAGCAGAAGATTTTCAATTTGTAGCAGAAAAGTGTCTGGTTCCCTTGAGAGCAATCTAATTTAGCATGTTTATTTTATTTGTATTTAGCAAAGAAAGTCAATAATTTGGAAACTGCCAAGCTTCCCTGTATGTATGTATGTATGTATGTATGTATGTATTATATGCACTAGGCATACTTTCCTTGTTTCTAATGAATTTATGAAATATAAAAAAATTAATGAAGAAATAAAGCGGTGGAAAATCTTCTAGAATTTTTTCTGCCCACACCACTGACGGTTCAGAAGTCCCTCAGGAAAACTAGAGAGTCTGCCTTGATAGCTACCATAGATTCCAGCGTATTAGGCGACTGGGCGTATTAGACGATCCCCCAAATTGGCAGCTGCAATTTTGGGGTTCATCTTATAAGCCCAGTTGCCTAATACGCTGGGCAGCTCCGCACCAGGAGAAACCCGCCCGGCGTGGAGCGAAGCCCGCCGCCCCTGCTGCTGCTTCTGAAGCAGCGCGAGGGGCGGGCTCCACGCCGGGTGGCTCTCTCCCAGTGCAGAGCGGAGCCCGCCGCAGCAGCGGGGGGATGGGGGCAGATACCCGGCATATAAGACGACCCCCAACTTTTTAACCTCTTTTCCGGGGTTAAAAAGTCGTCTTATACGCCGGAATTTACGGTATTTGGTTTGTTCTTGTGCTTTCCTTCTACTGTTTATGTCCTTGTGCTTTGCCTACTTCATACTATTTCAATATATGGTGAGCTTAACTATAGGAACAATCATCATATAGTTAGAACTGGCTGTGTGAGTTGCTCTTGTAAGAAGCATGTGCTAATGATTTATCAAGATCAGGAATGGTTAGCCCTTGGCTCTCCAAGCACATTTTTCTGGCCACTCAACACTCCCAACAGCAGTTAGGAGTGTGTGTATATTTTGGGGTGGGTGCAGAGGTTTAGCCACTGTGCACACTGCAGCACCTGATCGAAGTGAAAATTACACCCCACCCTGGTCATCAGGTTGATCATTTAATGATTGGTAAGGGGTGATATTCCTCTATCCTCAGCTAGTTACATGCACAACATGGGTCTGTGTGCATGTAAGAGCATGGTGTGGCCACACCCACTCAGTTCTGCATGTACATGGCTACCAGTTAACGTGGTGCAGCGGTCAGCCATATTGTACCCAGCGACTTACACCCTTTCTTCTAAGATGCTGTTTTGTACATCAATATCAACTTTTCAGATAAGACAAAAAAAAAGTTCAGATACCTGAGTTGGGCATTTTGAACACTGACAACCTGAAAGAAAAAAGAAGCAGCTTGCTTTCTGTTTATACAAAAATAGTTTCCTAGCTGTCTGATCAGGCAAAGTAGCATTGTAAAAGCCTGCACAGTATGCCAGTTCACTTCTTATTTGTCTTTACTGCTTACTGATTTTCAATATAGATAGAACTGCCTGTATGTGATTGCCATTTTCTAATGATAGTGTCTATTTTTAAATTATATAGACTCTGGAAACATTGGGAAGTGCTCTCTACATTATTGGCTTCTCTTGTTGAGTAGCTTTTCTTTTTAAATTTCAAGTTAGAGTAGTTTGAAAAAGGTCATTAATTATCCATTGGTCTGGAGTACAAATCTACTGTACTTGGGTGAGTTTCTGTGCTATGATATGCACCCATCTTAAAAGTGATTTGTATCAAATCTGTATTTGAAAGCAAGAAAGCAGACATTCTGTAACTTGAATAGGAAGATCTGAGAGGTATAATATAATCAGAATAATTGCAAACACATTAGGTACAGCTGTGAGAATTGTCTACATTTTCATTTTTACCAGGGTTGTCAACTAGTTTAAAATAATTTTTATTTATCTGTCTCATCATTGATTGTTTTCTTAAACTGTTAAATTAATTATTTTGTTCTATTTATAATTTTCCATTGCACTGCTTCACATTTCATTAAATATAACCGTACATTCAATCATTGACTTTCCTTCTCCCCGCTCCCTTTCCAGGTTTCATTTATCCATTAAGACTGCATATTCAAATTTCTCCTTACATTCATATTTCTCCCTTACCCCATATCTTCAGTGTTTTAAACTAAAATATAAGTGTGCTTATTGCATAAGTGTGAAACATGCACACTTATTTTAACAGCAAGGTAAATTAAAATAAGTACGCATATTTCAAAATTTCACTACTGCTAACATGACCCTATCCTATTCTAACATTGGTGCCTTATTGGTACCTTATTGTACAAGCCTAATCCTATGCATACTCTGTTATCCTAGCTACAGATGCTTCTGCATATTTCATACGAATAAATAGTAGTGAACTGACTAGCTCATATTGCAAACAGCTTCTGATCTGGTCAGTTTTACTGCTTTTAACAGAAAAGCAAAGAAAGATGAGCAACCTCACAACTGATAGTTTTGCTCATCTGCTCCGAAGGAGTATTGTTAATGTTAGCTCAGTGTTTTCTAGAGCATTGGTTCCCCAACTTTTTCCCACGGACCACTTAAAAAGCACTGGAGGTCTTTGCAGACCACTTAATCTGCCTGTTGTAGAATTGTAATGTGCTGTGCTAGTTGTTGTTTGATTTTTAATTGTATTTTTACAGGCACATTGTGGATCAAGAAGGTGGTCTGCAGACCACAGTTTGGGAACTCCTGTTCTAGAAGATGCTCAGCTTGAGCCTGGTGAATCTCATGGGTGTGTGAGAAGTCTGTGGTATTTAAGCAACATTTGAGGGCATCTCCATGCCTTCAACTTGAAAACTTGCTACATAGTTGGAACAGTTGCTCTTGGATCTTAATACGATTAAGAGATAGCCTTCTGGTTAACATTGAGCTCAAGTTATTGTTATTGGGGGCTTTGGGGATTCCAACCGATGTATGTTGTAACTGTCATGATGCATCCTTCAAGGGCAATACAAAAAGTATCTTTTGCTACTTCTACCTTTCAGTTTCTAGGCGGGTGGGTATGAATGATAGCTGTCTTATCAGGGTCTAAATGTATCTCTCCAGATGAAAATAGTGGGAAGCACACATGGTCATAGTACAGTCTAAAGTTCCAGGTGCAATCCAACCGTAAAAATGTAAAGGACCCCTGACATTTAAGTCCAGTCACAAACAACTCTGGGGTTGCGGTGCCCATCTTGTTCTATAGGCCGAGGGAGCCAGCGTTTGTCCGCAGACAGCTTCCGGGTCATGTGGCCAGCATGATTAAGCTGCTTCTGGTGAACCAGAGCAGCGCACGGAAACGCCATTTACCTTCCCACCAGAGCAAGTATTTATCTACTTGCACTGCCTGCTTTCGAGCTGCTAGATGGGCAGGAGCTGGGACCGAGCAACATGAGCTCACCCCGTCACAGGGATTCGAACTGCCGACCTTCCAATCAGCAAGCCCAAGGCTCAGTGGTTTAGACCACAGTGCCACCCGCGTCCCATGGCAGCAATGGCCATAGTACAGTCTAAAGTTCCGGGTGCAATCCAACTGTAGCTAGCTGCAAAAGAAGAGAAATTCCTGAAGCCCAAGATAAAGGAAAACACTTAATGAACATAAGAAGTATTATATTTCCATCTCATGGCATCAGAGTTGAATATTATTCAAGCAATCTTAGAAATCTGTCTAAATCAAACATTGCTTATGGTTTGTTTGTTTGTTTGTTTGTTTGTTTGTTTGTTTAAAAAAATATCTGGGCACTCTAGCCTAAAAAAATCATATTAGGTTTTAAAGCTTGCAACTGTTTTGAAGAGCTTCTAGGCTAATAAAATATATTTTGTCTAGCTGCATCTTTTTTTTCAGATCATCTTCTGATTGACAACATGCTTTGCATTTTTTTTGTGCTTTGATACATAGGGGGGGGGGGTTTGCCCATAACTCTCCAATATGCAGAAATACAGGTTTTCTTAAGTGTGCTGCAGGTAATATCTCGAAACCACTATGCTGCTCATGACCCTGAGGTCATCTCAAATAAACAAAGCAAAAGTTGGACTCAAGAGGTTCTTGAAGGAAAGGGCTAGTCCCTATGAAGTTTTCTAAAAAGCAAAAAAAAAAAAAAGTCACTCAGTTTGAGAAACCAGAACACTCCTAATTATAATCGTTCACCAGAATGGGTTAAGAATTAAACAACTTCTGGATCTGTCAGTACTGTGGAAGATCCAGACTGATTTTACATACGCACTGTCTGCTTTCGTTTCCTTTGATTCTAATTGTTAGACGAACACCTATTGTAGTTTTACCACGAAAGGCAAATAGTGTTCTAGCTTTGGATACAGAGTAGAAGTAGCGGCTATTTCTCTTTCATCTAGTAAGGTGCAGAGAATATCATCAGAGACTTCCAGAGCACTTTTTAATTTATGACGAAAGCCTTAGGTGACTGATTTTACTAGATTAAATACTGGAACCATAAACATTACTTATTCCAAGGTAGTGACTTGCCTTGCACTGTAGCTGTAGCTGTGGAGGTGTCAGTTTTAGGGCTTGTCCATTTCACCATGGCTGGACACTGTGTACATCATAATTCAAAGATTGTTTGGCTGGGGGGACTGTGAAAACTATATAGGCCAGTGAAGCTGTAATATTCCTATCATTTTAACCATAGCTAACAGAGCCAGATCAGACTGCAGGATTGTGCATTCTTTCCTATACCACTCTTTTATGTAAATTATATCACCTTCTTACTCCTGCTCTTAACCATGGTTAGTACTAACCAGAGTTTGTACAAAACTTGGATTTCATACCAAGATCTGAAACTAGTTAGCAATCCTTGCGAACTCTTGTTAGTGTTAACCAGGATTAATTCCAGTGCATATGAACTGTAGTTAAAACTCAGGACAAATTAAAATGGGAAGGAAGGAGCTATTCAAATGAGCTGTCTACAGGAGGGAGAGGGAAAGCTTCCACTTTTGATTTTAAGTTAGCCATATTTCTAGAGTTGGGAGACCATGGCTTAAGAACAAGCCAGGTTTAGAACCATGATTATGTCCACCTGATCAAATCAGTATTTTCAGGTGCCTTCTGCACCTTCATACAGCCACTTCACTCCTCTCTTTAGGTAAGTGATGAAACAAAATAGGAAACAGCAGCTAGCCATAGTTTTCTGTTACACCAGTACTAGGAACTTGGGGTAATGGCTTTTAAATAAGGCATGGTCTGTGAATCAGCTTTAAATCTTGGCTTTGTACGGTGGCTTTTTAAAGAAAAGTAATTAGCCATAGTTCCAGTACAGACCTAATGGAAAGCTGCATCCACAAAAGATAAAAGGGGATGTGTGTGAAAGTCCACGACTCAGCACTTCATTTTCATAGCTATAAACCATAGTTTTCCAATGTGTGAAACAGTGACAACCTGAGGTATCTCTGTGACCCTCTGTTGTAAACACAAAGTAAATTTAGGGTGTTTCTGCACTTGCTAAAATTTGTGTAACAGTAAACGTTCCCCATGTGCATTTTGAGAAGTTATGGCAGTTTAAAAAACTGTTTTAAAATAAACTTTAGTTCAGATGTATGCAGTTGTATCCAGCAGTGTTCCATTCACACAACAGGGTGCAGAGCAAGGCCAAAATCTGATGCTCTCCCCCACACCCCAGCCCTCATGCCGCCTTCCCAAAGCTGGGTAAGCGAGGCATGGGCTTTGGGAAAGAGGCATGAAGTTCTGGCTGGGTCCTGGAGTCCTTGCTTTGATACAGGAGTGAAAAGAAATTGGAGGAAGCTGAATGTTGGCTGGAGGAGTGGAGACCTCTCCTTTCTGCCCTGACTCCAGCTGCTTCAGAAGAAGGAGCAGGATGCTTGCTCTCCCCTCCCCCCACCTTTCTGCAGAGGACAGAGCCTTGGCGGAGGCCGAAGAGGGCTTTGAGCAGCCGAGGGAGGAGGTGGAACAGGAGGTGGCAGTGACTGAACAGGAGTCTGACAAGGAGGGGTGCAGTCTTGTTGCCTAGAATCAGTCGCTGCCTTTGTGGATGGGAGGAGACCCACCCATCCAATAGATTGTGCTTTTGCAACCCCAACATTCATGCAAGGCAAGTGAGTCTCATGAGTGAGTATACCACACCTTGTCTTTAAAAGCTTGGTGGGTGAAACTTGTTGGGACATCTTCATTGTTTCCTTCGAGTGGTGAATGTTTTACCCTGGTCCCAAGCCCTGTGTTTGTTAGAGCCTATATTGTTACTTGCCAGAATAAAGATCTTGTTCTTACTTAAAAGTATGAGCTTCTGTTTGCAAGTTTGGGGACAGGAGCTAGCACATATAACCCAGGAAGCTGCAGCAGGAATCCCCCCAAATCTGGGATTGCCTTTCCTCCCCTTTGCTTGATAGGAAGTGCAACACTTTCTGGATTCATGCCTAGATACAATGTCTTGGGGCAGCATTTGTCTCCTCTGGCATAAATGTGTTTACGTTGTATCACTAGTGGCTGCATTTTTAACTTTCAAACAGTAGATGCCAGTAGATAGCTTTTGAATTAAAATAGAAATGTGGCGAGCGCTGCCATAGCAACAACTTCCTCTTGGCGATGTTATTTATAGAAATGCTGCTGCCTCATCTTTACATTTCTCTCATGCTAAAGAGAGACTTTCTGAGATGCTTTAAAAAGCTCTGCTGGCAAGATGTAGGATATCTGTTTGTTCTAGACTGATTATATATATCTATACTGTATCTCCCATATATTAACTGTTCTGTTTAAATGGCTATGTTCATTATACAGCAGATATCTACTTTAAGCACCCTAGGGACTTGGACACATTTGGTGAGATTCCCCACCCCCACCCCTTTTCTGCCTTTAAGCCTCCCTATGCTATATCACAAACTGATTTGAGAGACCCCTCAGTTGTAAAAGTGTTTGGCATGAGTGGGGGTGGGGGCTGGCACTGGCATTTCCAGAACATGAATTCAAATCCCTCTGGGCACATGTAACTAGTTGAGCAGTTCTTTGGATTCTAGGTATAGTCAGGTTTGTTCATTTAGCTTGATGGGTGACTCTGGCAGTGCGCACTACAGATTAACATATTAGCTAATTGGGTATGTATACATACCAGGATACAGAATTAAAGGAGAATTTCACATTACAGGGCAGTTCAATATATTTTTCTCCATAAGTAAGTACCATTGAATTCAGTGGGATTTACTCTCAGGTAAGTGTGCGTAGCTGCAGAGTACATTTTACCCCCTATACAGGCCAAACCAAAAAATGGTGCTTTCCTGACAGTTGTTTGTTCTTGCAGTGTAAAATTAACAGTCATAACCCTTTCAATCCATGTCTGATTCCCTTCCCTGAAAGTCCACCTTCCCTGAACACTGGTGATCCTTTTCAGAAAAGATTATCATACATGGATTAGGCTCTTGCTTAAGTTTTTGAAAGTAACTAATGGGAGTTTTATGTTGGGAGATCCTTAAATATGTTGGTACTGATTAAAGGGGTGCATATATGTCACAATGTAGGGACGCGGGTGGCGCTGTGGGTTAAACCACAGAGTCTAGGACTTGCCGATCAGAAGGTTGGCGGTTTGAAGCCCCACGACGGGGTGAGCTCCCGTTGCTCAGTCCCTGCTCCTGCCAACCTAGCAGTTCGAAAGCACATCAAAGTGCAAGTAGATAAATAGGTACCGCTCCGACGGGAAGGTAAACGGCGTTTCCATGTGCTGCTCTGGTTTGCCAGAAGCGGCTTAGTCATGCTGGCCACATGACCCAGAAGCTGTACACCGGCTCCCTCGGCCAATAATGTGAGATGAGCGCCGCAACAACCTCTTTCTACAAATCTCTTCTTAAAATTATACGGAAATCAATTGTAATATTACCTTTACAACATCTTTAATCATTTACTAGGAGAGCAACCTATCAGCCACTTAAACAGATTTCAGTGTAAATACATGCTTTTCTCTTCGTTCGTTTTATGTAAGCTTGTAGTGTCACAAGCAGCAATCCTGTGAAGGGATACATATGCTCATGCCCAAGGCAGTATTGTAAATGACTCATTTAACAATACTGTAGAAGTTCAGAAATTTGTGGTAGGGTTGTTGTTGTATTGTCCTTTAGGTAAGGTTTTCATGATTAATGAGATAATAAAAATGAACAGCAAGTAATATTTTTTGCAAGATGGGGTAGCTTTTGCTATTAGCTACATTGCCTTCTCCCATCTGTTCTGGTCTTTCTGAGATAGGCAGTGGAGAAGAAAGACAATAATTAGGCCAGTACCTTGTAATGGGATGGGGTGAGTGCGAGTGAACAGGCAAAAACATCTTGTGTGCAGGTGGGAGGGAGAGGGGAGGCCTGCGCCCAGTTGTGTGTGGCGAAGGAAGGTGCACTCTGCAGAAGTGCAGGGAGAGAGGCAAGGGGACATGGAACGTTTCAGGGACTGGCTAAGTCACCAGACTTGGAATGATTTGTCAGCTCCACAGGTTTTCACAAGAGAGGAACCATATTCTTAAATCTGTCTGAAAACAAAAAGATAAGAATGGTCACAGCAAGGTGTCAGGGAAGGGAAACATATAGTGTATGTCCTAAGGACTGCTTGCCTAAGAGGCAATCTCTATGCATTTTTGCCTCCCCCTCTTATCTCAGCATTGATAAGGAAGATGGGAGGTAATCAGGCACAGGTGATTATACAGTGGACCCTCGAGTACGTAATCTTAGGGTTGCGAACGTGGCAAACCTGGAAGTGAGTTTGCCGCGTGTGCAGAAGTGCTCTGCGGCGGCGTGTGCAGAAGTGGTCCTCCAGTTTCGAAATTTTCGGGATACGGCCGGGCCTCTAGAACGGATCCTGTTCATCACCAGAGGTATCACTGTAATAGCACCAATAGGCCCCCACTATCCCTGGTTTTCACACCTCGTGAGTCTTGCCAGATCTACTAGGTAAGAACCCTGGATGTTCTTCAACCATATGCCCAGAAACTGAGTGGAATATCTTGACCCTCCATGGTTATTCCAGTAAAGACCTTTTCCTCTTCTTGAGGGAAGGACAACAGCCAGGCCCTTGCGGGGTTGAATCTGGATGAGTGCACAGCTTCCATCTAAGGTACCGTATTTTTCGCTCTATAAGACGCACCAGACCACAAGTTTTTGGAGGAGGAAAACAAGAAAAAAAATATTCTGAATCCCACAAGCCAGAACATCAAGAGGGATCGCTGCACAGTGAAAGCAGCGATCCCTCTTGCTGTTCTGGCTTCTGGGATAGCTGTGCAGCCTGCATTCGCTCCATAAGACGCACACACATTTCCTCTTACTTTTTAGGAGGGAAAAAGTGAGTCTTATAGAGCAAAAAATACGGTACTTTTTCCAGGGGCATCTCCAATGTCAATTGTTTTCCTTCAAACGAGTAAAAGTTGCTAACTAGTTTTTTTGTAGGGTTGTTGGTTTTCCTCTTCCCAACGTTTTTCTGATGCTCTTTTTAAAATTATTGTTTTGATCCACACATACAAACACAAATTATTTTGTGTGTGTGTGGAATTTTTACATCTGTGGCTTAGGAGTCATACTTATTTGCCTCGGTGTATGAAACCAAAAGTAATCAAATGTCTTGTGGGGAGGGGGGGGAGACTCTCGCTATTAGGTTCTTTTCAGTTATTTTTCTTGTAATTGCAAAGCCCCTGGATGAACGTAGCCACTGAGTAGGACCTTAGGTGACCCCTGTAACACTGCGCAGCATAGCTCAGCAGCAAGTGCAGCTATTTAATTAGTTCTTTAGAAGTTGGGAAGAGGCTTCCTGCCAAGGTTTTTGGATCCTGACCACATATTTACTGTGTGTACATGCCCTGCAGCATGTAAACACATTTTCTTTTTTAGCATGGATATGACTTGCACATTATAGGAATCAAATGACTATGTGCAGTATACAGATATACCGTCAAGTTTTCTAAACAGGAAACGTTTTGAAATTTTCTCTTAATCTGCAGTAGTAAACGATAATATCTAACACTGCTAATAAACTAAAAGCAAATTATGCTTTCTGGATCCTGGCTTCCGTTATCCCTTTTCAATATAACAAAACACATGCTTGTTCTCATCTCCCTGAGGTGGTTCTCTCCCCCCCCCCCCCGAAGTGGAGAGTTAACATGCAAACAGTACAGAGTTTTTCCCCCTCTAGTCACCACCCTGAGCTGATATCAAGAGCCTTTTGCTGAGAATAGCTCTTGAAGCTTGGTTTTATATTAACAGGAAGCAGAACAGCAGTTGCGGCTTTAGCACACTGCATACAGGAAGTCTGACACATTCTTAGTCCTCGGCTTCTGTCCTAAGTTCTTAAGTTGAGAATTGTTTCTTGCCTCTAACGTACACCTTAAATGTACACAGATGGCAGCCCAGAAGGAGTTACAGGGCAGCCAGAGCGTGGGGACTGCTAATGCTTTGCAGAGACTAGAAGGCTTTGCCAACAGACTTTTTCACAGGCACTCCAAAGGTTCTACAAGTGAACTGAAAGTGGCTCTGGAAAATGAGTCTTCTCGTTTCTCTGAACCCGCTGCACTGTGGGACAGATCAAGTAAGTGTGTGTGTTGGGGAGGGGTGTTCCTTGGTATGTAGTGGCAAACTGTAGCATGTTGCATACTAAATATAGAAAAATGCTGACAGCCAAACTGGTGAATTAAATGATCAGCAAGTGGATTCAAATCTGTAGTTTTGTTTCTTAAAGCATATGTGATCAGGTCACAGAGTATTATTATCATTCAGCTTACTTTAGTCATTTCATTGCCTTGCATATTTTCCTGCCTGTGTTAAATGTCTACTTCTTCATTATTTGAAGTTGTGCTTTTGAAGCGCTAAGGCTGACTATTAATTGTTGGCTGTCCTTAAGCTTGAATGATTGAAGAGAAGGGCATGCAAGGGTGCCGCAAAGGTGATTTACACACCAAAACAGGCTGCAGTATGGAGACTCTCTTGCAGTTTGGGCCCCATGGACACAGGACTGGCGCAGTGTGGTGAAGAGATTGACAGACACATCAGCATGTGCAGTGCCTCTAGCTGTATCAGAGCTGGGAAATATTCTATTGTATGAGAAGATCTTGTGTACGCAACCTGTAGTCGCACATTAAAACCTATAGACTGAACTCTTAACTATTACTGTATATAGCATTAAGTGGGGAACCCCTGATACTTTAAAATGGATGGGGCTACTACCCTCTTGTCAAGCAAAGTTGGAAATATAAGTAGTATAAGCTTCCTGGAAGAAGGTAAAATACTGCATGCATATCAGATCATGGTGTTTGTAAATAATTCTTCTTCATAGTTCGAACGGAACAGCATTTTCACTTCAGTAGTAACCATGTGGTTGGTGTAGCTTAGGTTGCCTAGTGGGTGGGGAGTTTGCCAGTGAGCGCCATAGCTGACCATGCTAGTTATTTAACAAGATACTGACAAATATGCAGTTAGCCTATTGGGAATTCAAATATGAGACTATAAATACTTTCATATTTACTAAGCAGCTATATGTATTCTAATACATTTTCATACATTTCATTAAATGGCTCCCACTTCTCTGGGCAAAGGCATAGAAAATTCAGGATATTTTATTTATTTGCCTCTTGGAGTGGAGGCTATTGAGTCAGGTTTTCAAAGTAACATTCATACTTATTTTAAGGGGAATAATAGATAAATATGTACCGTATTTTTCGCCCTATAGGACGCACTTTTTCCCCTCCAAAAATGAAGGGGAAATGTGTGTGCGTCCTATGGGGCGAATGCAGGCTTTCGCTGAAGCCTGGAGAGCGAGAGGCGTTGGTGTGCACCGACCCCTCTCGCTCTCCAGGCTTTAGGAAGCTATCCGCAAGCCTCGCGTGCCCGGCGGGAGGTCCCGCCGGGCGCGCAAGGCTTGCGGGCAGCAGCCTGCAGCCCGAAGCATGGGGCGTGTTGCATAGCACGCCCAGTGCTTCAGACAGATGTTGGCAAGCCTTGTGCGCTGTTTATTGGAAACAGCAAGTATTAGCTAAATGCTATACCATAATTTTAATCAGGGTTGAAACTCTTAATGTAATAGTGCATTGTCTCCCTGATAGATGGCCCATGCAGAGAATGGGACAAGGGGAGCGCAACCTTGCTCCTGCTTCTAAAGTCTCTTTGAGACTTTTGATGCCATTCACCATGGTATCCACCCGGACCAGATCCATTAAATGGGAGCTGGAGTCACTGTGTTACAGTGGTTTCAGACCCACCTACATGACCGTGTCCAGAGAGAAGCATCGGGAGGTGCTTCTTGGTTCACTGGAGTGCTGCAAGCTACTATTCCATACTCAATGCTATGAAGCCACTGGAGCAGTCATTAGGAGTTTTGTGGTCAGGTGCCATCAGCTGTATTTCTCCATAATATATGTATCAAGAGAAGCGATGCAGACCCTCGAACAGTCCTTGGATGCAGTGGTGGGATGGATGAGAAAAAACAACGTGAACTTGAATCCTGGGAAGATGGAGGCATTGTGGATGAGTGGGTCCTGTGTCCATTTAATGAATGGGTCAATGGTCTGCCCTGAATAGGGTTGCACTCCCTCTGAAGATGTTGGTACTCAGCTTGAGGGTTCTTCTGGATCCAGCTGTGTCACTGGAGCCTCAGGTAGCCTCAGTGGCCAGATGTACGTAGTTTTAGCAGCTGTGACTGGTGAAACAACTGCAGCCGTACCTGCGCGGCTTAGTTATGCTGGCCACATGCTGTACGCTGGCTCCCTTGGCCAGTAAAGTGAGATGAGTGCCGCAACCCCAGAGTCAGGGGTCCCTTTACCTTTACCACCTTTTATCTTCCAAGGATCTCATAAAAAATCGTTCTTTTAGTTTGGCAGTTTTTTTTACATCAGGCAAGCACCTTCACGGTTCTCTTTTGGGCATCTGTTTAAAACATTTTTGTTCAGACATGCCTATCTAGACATGTAGAAGTTACACATGCTTTATTTCTTTTTAGATACTATTGATTTTAAACATCTCCTGAATAAAACAAACAAACAAATACTCTTCTCTAGATACATTTTCCATTACATTTTTGCAGCCGGAGACCACTTTTATAAACAATCTATATTACTTGCAATGTGTCTTCTAAACTGGCTTTTTGAACAATGCAATGGATTAGATCCAGACAGCCATGGTGAGAGTAGAATCACTGAAATAAATAGGACTTAAGTTAGCCATTGATTTACTCCCAAGTCTGGATCCAACCCGCTGCATAGAAGCTGAAACCATTTAACCAACTGAATTTTATAACTATCTGAACATATTTTTGAAAGAAGGCAAATTCATTATGTATGCTACGTATTGCTGGAAAATTGTATTTTTTTTCTAGGAAAAAAGATTGTATTATAATATGTGAGATCTTAATAGGTGCACTGTAAATCTTCTGCCTATAAAATGCATTGTGCCTGTGATCTTCTATTTCTTCTTGAACCTTGACTAGAATGTTGCTTAAATAGTAAACTGCTGGCAGAACATGTAGCCATATTTCTACTGTCTTGCGGTTCAGGTTTCTTAGTTAATTTAACATTTATATGCCATCTGCATCAAAAAAAGAATTATTTTGCCATTTCATAGTCATTTTAAACATCAAATAGAAAAAACCCACATTGTGTAAATGAATACAAAAGCACCAAAACAGTATATTAAAAAGGCTTTGGACTGTGATTGGAAACAGTAATACTGTTGGGCATTTGTCTTGTGTGTGGACTTCCCATAGGCATCTGGTTGGCTACAGTGAGCAAATAATTGCTAGACTAGACAGGCCTTGGTTTCATCCAGTAGAGCTCTTGTTATATTCTTTATTTTGGTGAACAAACCCAACAATAAATGTAAAGCTGCCAGGTCATTATTTTAGAAACAAGGCGCTGTCCATTCTTTTAATATTTTGATTTGATGTGATTTATGGTATATCTATGTCACTTTCCCAGTCCAAGGTATCCCATGGTAACTTAGAACTGCTGACTCCCACATTGATTTTGCTGCATTAGCATCATCAAAGTGACCTTTGGGCAGTATGTGTGCCTGGGCAGTATGTGTGGAGGTCCTGGGGTACCCAGACAACAAGATTCCCCTTGGCTGCAGGACATCTTAGGGATTCCACTTCAGATTGTATAGGACTTACTCCTTAGCCATTTTTCTTCTCCTGAAGATGTTCTGCATGGCAGCAGGTACAGATTTTTCCTCAGAGATTACTCCCAAAGCCTTTATCACAAAAGTGTATAGCCATAAGGCAACAGTGGTTTAGGATCAGAGTTTTCTTTCTCCTAGATGGGCTACCTTCCCAGGTTGATGTTTTTACATGAGTAGAATGTGTGCTTTATTTAAAACGCATCTCTGGGTTATTTGTGGGGCATAGGAATTTGATCATTTCCCCCCAAAAAAATATAGTCCGGCCCCGCACAAGGTCTGAGGGACAGTGGACCGGCCCCCTGCTGAAAAAGTTTGCTGGGCCCTGGTCTATTGCTTCGACATATCCTCTTTGCAAAACATCTTGTTATGCAGTTATAGTCCTCAAAGAGGAAGCTGTATTTCTGTGGGTTGTTAGCTTCTTGTGGTTTAATAATGTGAGCAGAATAGTTCTCTCTCTCCCTACCCTGAGTTAAGCTGCTCACAGCTGCAACAGGTTATTGGGAAGCTGTATTGCCTCCATTCAGGTTTTTGGGGATCAGATGGACATTAGTGTGTGAAGCGCATACTATGAAGTGTTTTAAGTTACACACTGGTTTTCTGGCTGCATTTTTTGGCTTAAAAGCACTTACTTGTTTCCAGTGGCTTTTTACTACTGACAAGGATTGTTACTTTTGTTCTCCATTTTTAGAAAACAGGGTCTTTCACATAGTTTCAAAAAACCCTGTTGATTCTTTATTTAAGCTTCTAAATATCATGGAGACATTATGTATAATGTTTAGCCCTTGTTTGTTTTCCTTAATTGTGGTAAAGCATTTCTGAATATCATTATGGTTGAACTAGGTTTTCAAGTGTCTACCTATATACACTTGGTAAGCTTATACCATGGCTTTGTGTTTGGGATTCTAAACAGTCAATACATGAAACAATGGTTTTTCTTGTTTCTAGCTCTCCAGATTTTGCTGGACAACAAATTCCATCATATCTAGCAATTGGACATGCTGATTGGGAGTGATGGGAGCTGGAGTCCAGTCACAGATTATTAGGTGTCTCTGGTTTTCTGGCTTGACCAGGCCAGGGAGTTAACACCTTGAACGCTACAAATTTGAGTTCTGGATCAACTGTGATTTTATTGTGGGCGACTTTGGAGAAATCATTCTGCTCTGGTTCTGTGTGTATGGGATGGACATAGCAGCATATTTTATAGGATTATTAAAGAGAACTGCATAAAAATGTAAAGCACAGTGTACAAATTAACCTTTACATGTAACACCTGTTTTGCCCTGGCATCTGATAAATTTCTGGGGTCAATCACAGTGATGGTTTTGACTATGAAGTCTTATATAGTTGGGAACCTGTTGCCTTACAGAACACCTCTCCCATTATCAACCTACATGGGCCCTTGTCCAAGTGTCCTTCCAACAGAAATGTGATGGGTGGTTACAAGAGAGAGGCCCTTCACTGTAAAGACCCTCGGTTGGAATGCTTTTCCAATGGAAGCTTACCTAGCACCAAGATCCACCATTTTTCAGTGCCAGGTTCAGACTTTCCTCTACGTCTGGCATATGGTTGTTAATTGTATTTCTCTGTGGCTTGATGCTTTTTCATTTTTTTAAATAGCTGTTTTAGTGGTGATCTTGTTGATGTATTTATTGTTGGGAATGGTGTATGATTGCTTTTAGTTTGAAGCACATTTATGTAATACTCTGTTTGATATAAATCACAATAAAGTAGTGATGGTAATAATGGTGCACCAGCACTCTAGATAGTACTGTATAGGTTGTACTGTGTGTGGAATGAGTTAATTCCAAGGATGATGGTTGGTTGTGCTGCATGATGTAGCATGACAGTACGTTATAATAGGCGGGGGGTGGGGGAATTATGCTTTGAGCACTTTCCAGGTATTTCCTAATATCCTATAGAGCATCTGCTAGACTATCTTGAGTTTTGTGCCTGTGAAGAAACGCTTTTTTTTAAAAAAAAGTCATATTAATAAAAAACATAGAAATATGTTGCTTATGTGGATAAATTAAAGCTTTAGGAGAAACTACTGGTTGGGTACAAGCAGACCGATAATTCTCCTCTAAGGTTGCTATGGAAACAAGCAGTGCTTGATATAATTGAGAACATCTTAAAACATCCTGGTGTTTCTGCTTTTTCCCCCTCTGCCATTTTGAGTCGCTTTATCTGTGTAAAGGTAATGCTGGCTAAAAACAAGTCATTAATGAGCATCGCTATTTGAATATGGATCTGCTATCAACTGCTGGTATTTTTATTGGATAGTTTGCATATCTCAAGCTGGCTGGATGAAGACAAGCTCTCTGGATTTGTTTGTCTTCCAGTTCTAGTGGCTGTATGTGAGAGCATCAATGCTTTTACTTTAGAGATTAAATAACTCATTTACTGGGCAAACATTACTAGCAATATGTTTCCAAAAACCAGCCTTTCAACATGAATGGTAAGTCACTTCCATGTTTCTAATGTTATAGTTTCGTTGGAACGATAAATTTATTTGCTTTTAAAGGAAGTGTACAGAATTATCCCCCGTGTTAAGTTAATTTATTGTGAGCTGTTTTCTTTTTCATCTAGTTATTATAGAGTTGCTCTAAAAAGAAAAAAAGACCAGTAGTAAATTGTTTAGTATTCTATAATGTATCGGGATGCAGCATTTAATAGAATATAAATTATAACAGAGCTAATGCTTTCTTTGTAAGTTTATATTTTTTGCTATGTATAATTAAAGTTTAACAATCGTAAGTGAAGACTTGTAGAAGCATCCTAGCTTTTATTTTAATTAGTTTTCTTTTAGCATCTTTCATGTCACCATTTGTAGAAATTTACATAAATATCTGAGTCAAATGTTTGTCTCATCATTTGCAGATGGGGATTTTTTTAGCTTTCTGTGTGTGGTAGATTTTGCTACATTTTTTAATCTCAAGGAATTATGGAGAAAGAGAATTTTGTGTGTGTGGTGGAGAATACATTTAAATTAAGGTGCTGGCATTTTAAATTAAAGCTGATCTGGTGAGGTATTAAGGCAGTTGCTGTGATCAGATTACCAAATTGATTTTTGTCAACATTTCTGTCAAATTTGATTTTGAGATCACTTACATAGCAGGCAGAGGCAGAATATAGATTATCTGCCCCAAACTTCAGTGAAATAGGCAAAGGAACAAATAACTGTACATACCATTTTGTTTTAAGCATATAGTTTTGTATTTAAGCTTATTTTCAGAAAAAGGTTTTATCAAATGGCATCATGCTTCCTGAACTTCCAAAAAAAAATTTTTTTTTCAAAATAAATGTTTCAAGCATTTCACTAGTGTGAAAAATGCAATTTAAATAGCAATGCTGCTTTTAATGTGTTGAAATAATTTAAATAAAAGGCAAGATCAGTACAGAGGATAATAAAAAAAGATGCTTATCTGCAGAGCAATCATGGGGTTTTTTTGTTTTTTAAGAATACAGCAAAAAATAAATTGCTTTTCTAATGCTCCAGTCTCATAATCATGGAACAAACATGATGTGTTACCTGACTTTTGGGGAGGCTAGTGTATATGCAAAAACAGAATCTGATTCAGGCAGCGGCCTATTTCAGACATGGTAACTACTTATGCAGGTGCATAAGTAAAATCTGACCCATAGGAAAGGTAGGCCAATAGATTTATCTTCCATTGACACCCCCCCCCCCCGCTTTTATCTTTTATTGCAAAAAATAGATGGAAGAAGTCTGGTTCTTTTTCTGTTTGTGAACTATATACTGACACAATGTACATGTAGTTTTTAGTAGAGTTTGCCATATTACAAGCAAAGCTCATAATATGCAGAATCAGATTTCTATACAGTGATCTCCATGCTGGTTTAGATCATTTGCATATGAAGGGTGTCTTACTGGGTATAAAACTGTATTTGGCACTTGGAATTGCATCCACACATATACATGCAATCTTTTGTATAGCCCCTAATGGCTACTTGGTGGAGTCAGCTTTAATCGATAGCCAGATCAGATAGCATGATTAACTTATCTCATGATGTGGGAGAGACAGTATGTCCTGTTCTGCATATGCATGCTTACCCCAGCACGTTTAGGTTTAAAGATAAAGTCGGGAAATTATCACAGTCCAGAGACACTTGCATATTTTATGTTACATATGTATGTCAAGCTAACCAACATGGTGTCCTCCAGAGGTTGCTGAAGGCTGTCGTGTTAGCTGCCCTGCTGTATGCTCTATGGAAATGTGATGCCCCGTCATGGACATCAGGGGCAGGATAGGAATGCTGAATCCAATGCTATCTTTAGAAGGGTGTGGACTTGCCACCGGATCAGCAGTCCACACAGACAAATGCCTTGGTGGGCTTGCATGTCCAAATTTGTTGACCAGGGCCATGATTGGGAGAGGTAAGCTGGTTAGATATCCAGCATCTGACTGACATCCCACCTCACCCAGTCCCTGTGTATCTAGTTTAGAAGAAATCTTTTAGCATATTCCTTTGAAAAGCATACCGCAACTTCCTTTGCTTCCACTTGCACTTATGGCATCTCCCTACAGGAGAGAAAGAACTTCAGCATAGTAGGTGCTGGGGACTTGCTCCTTTCATTCTGAGTAAAGGACCGTAGCTCATTGTGAACAGAGCACATGCTTTGAACGCAAAAGAACCCACGTTCAATCCCTGACATCTCCAAGTAGTGGGGAAACTCCTGCCTGCAACCCGGGAGAGCCACTGTTTAACAGTGTTGACAATACTGATAGGCCAGTGGTCTTTCTTGCTGCAAGGCAGCTTCCTGTACATTCTTATCTAAGACAAACTGAAGAGCATGCACACATTTTTTTTATTATTAAAGCTCTCTGGCTGTGTTTACAGGCTGTGTACTTATTCAATCCCATCCCCCACCCCTCGTGGGCTGCCTTCAGATGTCATGTTTCCAATCAACTGGGAACAGGCCATATGCCTGTCTGTTCTCTTCTTCCCTTCATGCCATGCACTTAAACTGCTTAGTTTGATCAAACCATAGTTTGCCATTGTGCCTAAACTCTGCACACTGTAGTTTAGAGCAAGCCCCCCCAAATGAGGAACTCAGGGAGGCTTGCATTTCTGGTTTGGAGGGCTTTCTCTGAACCTCATTCTGCTGGGGCTGGGTGTAATGACCAACTTCCTGGGTGCATTGGGGTGGCAGGAGCTTGCAAGCAGGCAGTATTCCAATATGCAAATCCTGGTTTGAGGGTTCAGAAATTGAATACCTGAGTGCATCTTTGGTGTACACTTACATAGCTCTTTAATTTCTCCTACATAAGTTGAAGCTCATCATCGGAATTAGTATCACTAGAGCTGTTGTAGTTGTACAGTTACTTCAGATTTTATGACAAAATTCAAAGGAGGAAGTTCTGTCTGTATAGTCTGCGGAAACACTGGTGATCAGCTGAAAACAATGTAGAAGTGAATGTGCAAGAGCTCATACATGTGTGTGTGTTAAATGAGAATGAAAACTTGAGACATGTGAGTGGTACTCACTTGCACAACAGGGCTCTCTTGGCTCCTTCTCACTGGAGAAATTGTCAAAATTCAGGAGGGAGGCTGTCTTACACAACTTAAAGTCCCTTTTCATTCTCACAATACACCCTTTCAGTCCAAGCACACACACACATGCACATGAACACACATTTCATGTAGTTGAGCAATTCAGTGACATGTCCAAGTGATATGCAAAAGTAAAAATGTGGTTTTCTTAAACTATGCCTCTAGCTGTCTATACATGCAATATTAGACTTAATATTTTTTGTTTAACATATGTTAATTACTTAAATGCATCTGTTTTCATTACAGATCTTTCATATAAAAAATTCTTCAGGTTAGATAAAACCATCCTAGAAACTAAGGTTGGTCACAGCAGCTAATTGACCTCAGTACTGCAATGAATAAAATATCTCCTGACAAATGTAAACATTGAAGTTTCCCTTGATTTGAAAGCTAATACGATAACAATTCTGTTAATGAAAGACCTTGGGCTTATTAGTTTGAGATTTTCAAATTAAGTGATTTACTTCCAAGAGTCCTGATTGTTTTAAAGCTGAACAAATGCTACTTTATAAGGTGATGATTTGGGGCGGGTGAATGATGCTTCACCTCTTCTCCTTCTGCATGCTCTCAGGCAGGCAGGCACACCAAAATTGTTTGAATACCTGAAAACGTAATTTTAATTTGAACACTTTATGGATGTGTCAAATTCAAAACCCATGCTTCTAAATCTCCTCCTCTCCTTTTCTTCTGTTTTCCCAGAAGCTAAGCTAAACTATGGTGATAAACAAGAGGGGGGGGGACCATTTTCCTGGAAAAGGGAAGACTATAATATTTTATTGCAGTCTATCTACATAATAAATCCTCTTGATGTTTCTTAATACCTGATACATGGCAACCAAATTAGTCACTTGACATTCTGTCACCTGGATCTATACTGACAGTCATATTTGCACACTGTGGGTCTTTATTTATTCGGAAATGACTACATTGGATCTTTGATTCCAACCTGATACCCTTCAGCTGTTTTGGACTGCAACTCCTGCCATTCCCGTTATGGTCGAAAACAGCTGGGCAGTAGCAGGTTGGTGAAGACTGTCCTATGCAGTTACTGTGGAACTTCCCTCTAGACAGGTGTTTTCAGCTCTTAAAGGAATAGCAGAGCAGTCTAAAACGTCCAGGTACTGTGTTTCCAAGAGAGTTGCTTCAATGATACAATTATTTTGGATTTCTATAGGGTATGTAGAACTAGCACAAAGCAAATAGTTGTTTTCATATACTTTTACTATAGAGTTCCCTCCTAAGGGTTTATAAGCCCTACCAAGGCATATTTGAATGTGATATGCAATCCTTGGAAGTGAGGGGATAATTTCTCTCTCCTCTGCCCCGTCACTTTTCACCCTGCTCTCCTGCCTTTAACCCAGAGGCACCCAGAGCCAAGGTAACGCACCACAGCACTCAATCACTATGTGGACTGGTGAACACAAGGACCAGTTTCCTGTCACTGCTGTTTTCCTCATTCCTGTTTCATAGAAACCAGCTTTGTGATTACCAGTTCCTGTGCATTCTGCAACACACTCTGGTGGTGAGGAGGTGGGTGGGGGGAGTGGTAATCTCCACAGCTGCCTCAAAAACACAGCAGAATATCATGGGCAGCTCTGTCTCTGCTTAGGTCCACTCACTGAGTAGTGGGCCCCACCAGTCATGGTTCCTGGGAAGGAATTGCTGTTCACCACCACAGAGAATCTAAACTGTAAGGCTAGCTTCAGATTAAGAGCAGGAACAAGGTGCAACAAAGGGGGAATTACAGTAGTTTGCCTGCCCAGAGCTGTATGTAGATGGAATCTTAAAGCATTTTCATTAAACTTTAGCTGCTCTTCCAGAGTGTGAACAGATTGTTAGGAGGCTGATAACTTTGAGGCATTTCATAAGGCGGTTTTAAAGCACGCTTCTGACATACAGAAACTGAAAACATGTCTGCCGGGTTTTAACCTGAAGCTGCCCGCTTCTCCTCCACCCCTCAACTCAAGTCTGACTCATTTATTTCCATGGTAGTAAAGTTTGTACATTGTAAATATAGACTCTAATGTTCACATAAGATGCTTTTGTCTACAATATCCCTCTTGAAAAGAAGTTCCAGAATTGGCACGCTGGAGAAATATGCTCTTGAGCAAGTATTCTGGCCATATTCTTAATCTGACCTGTAAACTGCTAGCTTCTCAGTTATACTCAACTGTATCATTTGTTATGATGATCCCGAATTTCCTTTTAATCTCTTGAGCCCTGTTGACTGCATTCTAGCTGTGAAATATATGTCCTGTAAATGAAAGGTGGGGTGGGGGGAGGTTGCTGTTAAATGAAGGCTTACTATAAAAAGACGCACAGCCCTAGTTAGAAGCAAATAGCAAGATCCAAAATGTGTTATGGAAACGTAGCTCTAGGTGTGGACACTGCCACACCTTTAGTAAAATTTTGATGGCTGTATTGTGTTTGTGTATAAATAAACCGAAGTAGACAGGGTGTTCTCTGTTCAGAAATGACCTCTGTTTAGGTAGGATTGCTAACTGTTTTGTGCCCAGGCTTGTTTCAATGACTTCCTGATTGTTATCCCTTTTACAGTAACGTGGTTACTGTGGAAACGCTTGCTTTGGAAAAATAGAATATTTGTGATAACATAAAAGGTTGGTTTCTCGCTCCCCCCCCCCCAAATAATAATGTTTGAGGGTTGTAAAAGCTGCTGGAGAATAAGCATTTCTCATGGATGTTTGACAATAGCTGTTAATCCTGCAGCTGCAATTAAGCCCATAGGTCTTTATTGCTCTCGATTCTACTTGCTGCTAACCAGTCTGACCAGACCAGATACTGTTGGGCTTTCCTGTCCTGCAGCAGTCCTGTAGGGCTTGGGGTCTGTTGCCCATGAGGTCACTGGAATTTTTGGAGTCTCAAGTCTCAAAATAACTTCTGAGCCTAAATAGCATCTCAGCCAAAGACAGAATGAAGGCACCTTCACAAACTGCAAGATGTCTGCCCTTTACTTCTGTGACTTTTGGGGGATTACTCTCATATACCACAGTGCATGTTTTGCTAGCACACATTAGGGTCATGCGTAAGGTGGAAAGCAAAGTCCATAGCTGCAGAACACATGTTCTCTCTTTGTTCTCACACTTGCAGAAGCCTGCAATTGTTGAAGTAGCTTTATTCCAATGGCGAAGGAAGGGGGGAGGGAAAGGGGTCCTTTCGTATTACAATATGTTTTCAGACCCATGAAGGTTCCGTATTGCTGGTTTGCCACAGGAGAAGCTGGGAGAGGACAATTTCATTAAGTTCACATACTTAGTTATCTTAGACTTTGCAAATGCAAGGGCAGGGGTGTGTGTGTGTGTGTGTGTGTGTGTGTGTGTGTGTGTAAAACAAGTAAGAGAACAAGAAGCAAGGTTTCTTTCCTCACCATCTGCCCAGGTAGCAGGAGTGAGGGAAGTCAGTAACATAAATACCTAAAACAATATAGGTGCTTTCATTGCTATTAAATTCGAGTCCAGCTGTGTTTTTCACGTCATCTGTGTTAGGTATTCTGCTTCTAGTGGAGACAGAGGTGCCCACCATGTGTGGACTCCAGGAGCTGGCATGCTGGCATGGTCCTTAAGGACTTTTGCATAAAACTCTGAATTCTCTGTGTACATGAGAGCCAAAAGGAGGAAGAGTCCAGGTAATTACTTCATAGCTCTTACCTCGGACTTGTGCAAATATGGGTGTGTCTTTTTCTCATGGATTTTTTTACTTCTTTATTGCCTTATTGGGGCTGACTCTTCAGTATGAAATTATTTTGACAGTAACAAGGGAGTATGTCAAACCACTGCCAGTATATGATTAGCTGGTGCATGTTTCTATATTTAAAATTACAGAAATCTAAATTATTGCCATAATACTTTCAGAATTTAGAAAATATGTCCCAGATATGTCTAAACTTAGTTGTTGTTTTTAAAGTAAATGCTCTTCCAAGTTTTACATATTTGTATAGCTAAAGGTTTTATTTCCATTATGATCAAATTATTCACTCATTTGAGTTGGGCTAAATTCACCATACATAATAAGCATAAAGAGGGCAGTTGTGGAATGATTTTACCTATAACTTGAAAGGAAACATTAAGAAGCTCTTTCCAGAAATCTTTAAGACATATCTACTATCTAGGAATTACATCCACATTATGAGTTCACATGTCAAATATTCACCAGTGCAGTACTTGCCGAATTCTTAAAAATTCTAATTGAAATAAGTTAACTGTACAGATTTTTCTTAAAAAGCTTTTCACAGGAGAATTATTTAGAACCCTGCTAAAAAACTTGTTTTCATTATTTATTTGAATATTGCACATTTCCCATGTACTTACTTTCTTATGCTACTTGGACTTGCAATCTGCTCTTAGACTTTGTAGCTGGAGGATAGAAACTATGTTACATTAGCCCTTTCCCACATATACAGTTGTCTGATATGATTAATAAACAACAAACAATACGATTACAATGAGAGTTCCCAGATATATATATATGAACTAGCTTCTTTTTTATCCCAAATTTTTACATGGGGAAAAAAGTGTGTGATTCATAGAGGATGAAGGAGATATGCACCCAAAAATATTTGTTCCTACCTTGCGATTTTTTTTACAAAACAGTGCTATCTCATAATTGAGTAATGTGGCAAAGCAAATTATATCTTCCATCCTATCCCACTATGATCCTGTTCAGACCATCATATTATTTGGATTACTGTATAGCAAACAAGCTGTAGCAAGCATCCTCTTCCTTCCCATGCAAAAGGAGGAGAGTGAATACTTCTACTTTCACTTTTGACTGAAACACTTTCCACTTTCACATGAACTGAAGGAGCTATAGCTACTAGACAGTTATCAAACCAGGATATCAAATTGTGATTTAGGTGGTCATCTGAACCAAGACCAAAAACAATGGGTTCATTATATTTTGGCTGTGGGTGTTGTATTCTAAATTTATTCAGTTGAATGTTTTGAAGTGTGTTGTGGACTGTGGACAAATAGAAGTGTTGGAAAAGGAAGTAGCTACTTTGAAATCATCCAAGAAGACTGTATTACAGTTTCAGACACTCCAGAAAACTGCAATTGGAATTGGAATCTTGAGCAGCTAGTGTTATTTTCCATTATCATTCTGTGTAAAGATGTCTCTGATTTTTGGATAGGTTTAACATTTGTGGGTGCGCTAACCAAGGGATGGAATGTGGGTGTGAAGTTTAAGGCCATGATGTAGTCTGGTTATAAGTGTATGGGGGGGGGGGCGGACACAACTGCACATATAGCTTTTTTGTGTATTTCCTCTTCCGCCACTTATGTTGCTGAACAAGCAAGTTGCTTTTCTGTTCAGAATAAGGCACGCCAGCTCAAAAGTGCTTGGTTGCTGTGGAGATGTCAAATCTTGGGCTGCACATGCAGCCCCCCCCCCAACGTTACATATATCTTTGTTGGTTTGCAGCCGATGAAATTTTATCTTAATATGCATGACTAAATATGCAGTTTGGGGGGCAAGTGGTAAGTCTTTTCAATCAGCACAACTGCTATATAAATGGCATACTTGGTTTCTTCTAATATTTTAGCATATAATATATTTATATCTGTATTGGTATCCCTGGGCACCTGTTGCTTTAAATTATTACTGAAGTCCTCTTCCCAAGATAACTTATGTACCCTTTTTTTTTCAGTGTACAGTACAATACTTTCCAATTCTTACCTGTTGGTTCTTTAAGTGAAAATGTGTGTGTTCATTTGGTTGCTTTTTATACAGTAAAATTTGTGGTGTAGTCTGCTTTGACAACGTGGGAGGTATGATGTATACTGATGCCCATTTCCTAGGGAAGAGAACGGTGGGAAGGGAGCTGGGTTGGGATGAGTTTGATTTCTGTGTGCCTCATATGGAAAATACGTAAACCCTTTTTCTCTTTCTTTCTTTCTTTCTTTCTTTTCATCACAACTATGCGGGTGAATGTTCCTACAAATCCTTGGTGAAACCTTTAGAAACCTTTGGTATGCTCATTCTTTCATTAGAGCCCAAAGTCATTGACTGTACTATAAAATTAGGAAAAGGAGGACAATCCAATTATAAAACTAAGATATTGCTAAAATGTGCACTTGGGGTGGAAGGCTAGTGGTAGGTCATCTTCACATTTGAAAAGTCTTCATGTATTTTACACAATTTTCTTCTTTTCACACACTCAAACTCATTTAGATCCCTAATACTATGCCACATTTAACTTTCTTTCACTTGAATTGGAGTGGAATTTCAAAGAAGCAATTTCCTTAAATTGTGATGTAGGCCAGTATGTAATGAATTGCACAACTAGTTCATTAATCTCCTTTCCCCACCAGCACCACACTACAATGTGTCCACTGCAGGTGGATCTAACCAGGCAATAATCTTCCAAAACATAGGATGAGGTTACTCCTGTTCTGGCCACCTCAGACCAGGATTCCCTAACTGTTCTGCCCTGAGATAAGTAACCCTCACTTAGGAATACAGAATTTTTACAGAATAGCCTGCTGTGGTTTGGCTAATAATAATGTTCAAATGCTTAAAATGTAGAAGTAATTGACTTTTTATTTTTGTGCACATTTTACATGGGGTGTACCGAATATCACCTGAAATGCAAAATTAGTACTTTAAGATAGTCTCTGACTGTGGGCATCTCTAATGTGCAATTTTGTAACCCTATGTTTTGCCTTTGCTTGCAGTAATGCTGTGCACTTGATTCTTCAGCTTGCAAACAGCCTTTAAGCAAAAGTGATGCATTCTATTAAGGAGAACTGTTTGCTCTCCAAATACCAACAGGGCACTTTTGTTAACTTTACAATCTGCCGCCAGTTCATCTAAGAGGGATCTGCATCACCTTAAAGCCTGCTCGCGTGTCCAGTGGTGTGGCCTGTTAGATTTTAAACTAGTTTAAGCAAACTTGTGCTGAAATTGTAATTCATAAGCTTTAGAGAGCTGTTAGATCTCCTGTAGAAATCTTGCTTCTTATTTAGCGTGTGAGTTGAAGAGTTATGAGTTTTCATTGGCACTTCGTAAAATAATTTCAGAGAGCTTTCGATACTTTAGTGAATTGTTCTAAACATCACATTTTCATTTTTGATTACAGTGAAAGAGTTCCTAGCCAAAGCCAAAGAAGACTTTTTAAGAAAATGGGAAAGCCCCCCTCAGGTAACAAAACCCAATTTAGCTATCATTTTCTTGCAATTTAGTCTTTCATGTTTGGGAATATAGGAAGGCACTCTTATATGTGATACAGTTGTGATAATTCCTGGGAAAAAATGATTAGGTTGTGTGCAGGAAACTTTTAACGATTTCTTCATCCCATGCACCTGTTTTTGTGTGTACTTAAAAGTGGCAAACAGTTGTTCAGTAGTGAATGTGGAGAGTGACTGTTTAACCAAATAAATGGTCTTCACTGGTTACTTAGTTTCCTCACAGAGACCTTACTAGCTATGTTTTCATGTGACAATAAGCTGGGCTTTTTGATTCATCACAATTTATGTTAAACACTGGTTGGTTATTTCCTAACAACAACAAAACATGGCTTATGACGTCAGAACATGGCCACAGGTAACCTAGTGATGATATTTGAGCTTTCTTGTGGAGCTCTGTTTGTTGCATTGTCATAGATGGAACAGGAGGCCTGTTCAGAAATTGGGCCTAATACTAATAAACCCTCGATCACCATAGCTCTTAACTTCTGTTCAACTGTATTGCTTGGACTTCAATCCAACATGACTCTTGTCTACCACTTGTTATAGGCTGCATGGGAGTTTTTGTGTCTCCTAGATCCATCAGCTCTTTGAGAAAAGTTTAATATATTAAAACTCTGTTAACCGTGATTGGGGAAGTGTCAAGATGTCTTTCAACTATAACAGGCTCCAGATTCTAGCCCCTTAAATGTCTTAAGTCAATGGGAGGTATTTAATTCTGTGCGAGAAGAAAACATATCAGGTCAGAACTGAGGTGGAGGGAAGCCAGCTCATCTCTGTACACTCCATTCCTCCCCAGTCATACTGGAACTGTAGCGTGTACTTGTCCCTAACAGGAAATAAGGGTGCTTGCCCTAAGAAACATGGTTGTGACCAAGAAAAAGGCCAAGTTGGTGCATTTTTTAAAAATAGTTAAATACTTAATTGTGTGCAACCAGCCTCAGCTGCTGCCTAGTAAGAATTAATATTCCTATTTTGTAAAGGGTATTTTCCACTTTACAAAATACATTGTATTTTTTCCCCTCTAGTACTAATACTGTTAACAAAAAATATGGTGAATTACATGAAATCCAGCCAGTAGCTATTTCACATTTTCCATTTATGATTACTACAGAATATGGTTGACATCCTTCTTGATGAATTAACACACTTTGTGTCCAGAGGGTGGTTTGCACAATGATCTTTCTTGTCTCCTCCTGTAGCCTCCTTCCACTGGGGGGGCTACAGGGCTTCCTGACTTTTTGGATAATATTTCTCAAGAAGGGAGAAAGGAGCTATAGGAGAGAGATGGAGAACAGAAAGATCATATGACCTTTTATGGCTGCTGTTATATTTATAATTGAAGTTACAAAAACGTTTATCTTTTTATACTTGGAATATCTCAGTGTCTTGTTTTGTGTTCATGTAGAATACTGCTGGTTTATTATTTTTTTAATTCTTTTTATTGATTTTCGTTTAAATAACCAAAAGAAAATAAATCAACAATATCAAAAAACATCCATACACAACATAAAAGTAAAATAAATTTTCATTACAATTCTTTGTCTCCATCTTTAAATATTTCCTCTACGTACCTATTGACCTCCTTCCCTCCCGATTTCGGGCTTCTTAATAAAACTTCTTTCTCTTTTCTGCAGCTTCATTGTTAATGGTTTGCACATCGTAAGATTTATATCAAACCTGCTGTGGTTTTTAAGTTTCTATAATTTCTTTCAATGTATACTATAAATTTATTCCAGAATACTGCTGGTTTAGATGACTTTGAGAGGCTAAAAACACTTGGAACCGGATCATTTGGCAGAGTCATGCTGGTGAAACACAAATCCACAGAGCAGTATTATGCCATGAAGATACTGGATAAACAAAAAGTTGGTATATTTTTTATTATAATAATCTACTGTGTTTGTTGAACACTAATATTTGTGTTCTGTTTCATTAGGGTGGAGTACTTGCAACATGTATTAATACTGTTGTGTGCTAGTTATGACCCTGGTGAAAAAAGAGGTAGATTGCTGCTCAAGAGTTTTCCTGAAGTTTGCCTTACAGAAGTAATAGTCATTTACTGACAGTGGAAGCCAATTTGGGCACTTTACCTTTTTGTTTTGTTTTGAAATACTTAATGGATATTATGATTGCAAATTGCCTGTGAAGTTTTTTATTGGCAATTAATTTTAAAGAACACTATTTCTAAGTTAAGATTTTTGCGCTCAAAGTGGATACTAAACGTGATACAAAAATAGAATGCAGTATTTTAGTGTCCTTAATCTTAGCATGCATATACTGTTATGCATATGATTCTTTTGCTCATGCAGATTACTGAATTTCAACTGGATATATTCTACTATCTTTTGTACTCTCACCGTAAATAGCTTGATCCTTCATTCTCTCCCAGGAATAAAGATTATACAAATGTATATATTTTCTACCTTTCTGTCTGTAATATTGGGCCGTGAAGTCGTCTTCCTACTTACTAAATATGAAGGGGATATATATATATATATATATATATATATATATATATATATTCTTGCTTTTTGCTGCTTAATATTTGCATGGACCTACCTAAAATCTTTTAAAAGAAGTAAGCAATTCTCTTCAATGAGCATTAGAAAATAGCTGGCTGATACAGCGTGATCCACTTTTTAAGCTAGCCATTGCTAACTCATTTGACCACATTGATAGCTTACGTTCTATTCACAAGCATCTTGCATTTCTCCAGTTATCTTGTATCAGGGAGCAGTACTAGATAAGAAGGGAGTATTTTTAGTTTGGTGTTTTAATATAGTCTAGCAGCTGCAAATTTGGAAGGGAGTTGGCATGTGGCAAATCAACACCCCACAGGCTAGTTTCAATAATATAGACAGACATTAATACACAAATTATGAATACCAGCATGAAATCTGAAGCAATGTACATGTTTTCCGTACCAGATTGTTATTTTTATTGTACTTTTATGATTCAAAAATAGACCCATCTGTTTTGAGTTTCATTTTGCCCAAAGTTAAGAACTAGGTTCTCAAAATTAAAAACCTCAGCTAACATTCACATTTCCATATGCAGTGGAATAATTATTCATCAGAGCTATACTTTTGTAATCCATGTTGCAGGCAGCTTGCCCAGACTTTGGGGAGATCCAGGTCCTTTCAGACATTTTGGGTGCCCATTTGGGCTTAGAGTAGTGGTTTTCAACCAGGATGCCATGGCACCCTGGGGTGCCTTGAATCATGGTCAAGGGAGCCGTAGTCAACAATGGCTCCTGTCCCTCTTTCCTTCCCTCCCTCTTCTGATGTCCTTTTGGGTGTCTGCCTCCCAAAGGTTTGCACAGCTGTTTGTTGCAGCAGCCCTGGCTACAAGCTCCCCAGGTGAATGGTGCCTCAGGAGCTGGCTAGGGGGTGCTTCCCAGGCCTCCATTGGGGCAATGTAAGGAGGCACCTCTCTTTGAGGATGTGGGGGTGGGGCAGCTCAGAGACTAGGGACGGAAGCTGCAGCTGCCCAGAGGACTCCCAAGGAGACGGGAGAGGAGGCTATGGGAACACTCCACAAGGGAGGGTGTTTGAAAAAGGGTGATAGGCTGCTTGTTCTGCAGGCAAGAACCCCTCGGGGTGCCGCAGAAAGAATGTAGTTGGTCAAGGGAGCCGTGGACTCAAAAAGCACGAAAACCTTTGGCTTACAGTGATTTCAGATCATTGCCCAAACCTCTCCACTTCTAACAGTGGCATGTGTAGAGTGAATGCACAACTGTGTGTGTCCCATGTTCTTCTGCTAAGGCGCCTGATAACAGTAGAGCCTTGCTGGTATCTCCTGTGCTATGCTTGCCTCTCCTCCTTTCCCCCATGGCCCCTCCTCTTTTCCATTGCTGCCTGCTTGCCATGGATCAAGTTAATCTTTAATTGGAAAGCGATCTTATGTGCAAGCAAGTCATGTCCTTACTTTTTCAGGCACAGTCCTCTTGAGCCCCTTGCCGGTGGTTAATATTAGTGCCGAGTAACACACAGTGTTTACGGTCTGCACTAAGCTCCATCGCCACCACCCGTCACTTTTCCTTTCGCCCCCAAGGAGCTGCAAAATGCTCCTTGTGAAGCAGGGAAACTGCTGCACTTGTGGAAGCTGCCTGGGCATTTTAGAATCCTGGTTTCCTATGGAAGATTGCCCTCTAGCTTGCAGATGGCATTCCGAATGGTGACAAGAGGCTGTTATCCCACACCTACTCCTTGCATATTGACATTGATTTTGAACAGCTGGAGAAGGAAGGCTAAGTAAGGGGGGGAATGAGGCGGCCTGTGAGCCCTTTCTCCACACAGTTGTGACACTTCTCACTACGTCCTTGCTTCCCGTCCTTTGCTGCAGTTTACAGATCTGTCATGAAAATTACTATGCGCCAGTTTGCCACAAGTTTGACTTTCTATCAGTTATCTTATGCACACGTAAGACTTTGCTCCAGGACCATCATTTGTAGCCATGCATGTGCAAGAAAATGGTTCCCCAAATTTATAGACGTTGGACATTATTCAGTAACATGCAGAGAGGTGACATCTGATTATATAAAAGCTTTCATTAGGCTGTTTGTGTTAGGGCTTGGCTTGGATGTTTTCCGAGCCTGTGGCAGCTGCTTATCCATGGGGAGATCTTGTACATCTGCAAGGAAAAAAGGCATTCCTTTGGAAAGACACTGATCAGGCGCTAGCCACATAGCCATTTCAAGCAGCTGCATGGGAACTGCTTGCTCAGCTGGAAAACATCTAAAGGGTGCTGTGGCTTCTGAAGTTTTTAAGCAATTGTATTCTTCGTATGGGATGCGGGTGGCGCTGTGGGTAAAACCTCAGTGCCTAGGACTTGCTGATCGTAAGGTCGGCGGTTCGAATCCCCGCGGCGGGGTGAGCTCCCGTCGTTCGGTCCCAGCTCCTGCCCACCTAGCAGTTCGAAAGCACCCCTAAGTGCAAGTAGATAAATAGGTACCGCTTTATAGCGGGAAGGTAAACGGCGTTTCCGTGTGCGGCGCTGGTGCAGGCTCGCCAGAGCAGCTTTGTCACGCTGGCCACGTGACCCGGAAGTGTCTTCGGACGGCGCCGGCTCTCGGCCTCTTGAGCGAGATGAGCGCGCAACCCTAGAGTCGGTCACGACTGGCCCGTACGGGCCGGGGTGCCTTTACCTTTACCTTTATTCTTCGTCAGTTAGTTATTCTGCTACCCGTAGTAACGTGTAAGAGAGTGAGTCTCCTTTTCCTGGTTCCTGGGGAAATGTTTGAACTTCCTGACATCTCGCCAGTTGCCAGTTTGCTGCTTTCACTCTCTCCTTTTGTAGCTCTCAAAATGCATTCAGAATAGGGAAGTAAGGAAATTATAGTGGTCTGTGGCTGTTAAGAACAGGTGGAATATTGGGTATTAGCAGACTTCTGACAGGCTCTGTTGAGCACAAGCTTTTTTTTTTTTTTTAAAAAAAACTAGCTTACTATGCAAACAGACAAAAGTAGGAGAGCTACTTTTTTTGTTTTGCAGTGATTAAGCAGTTTTCACAGAAGGAAATCATGCCTAGTCAGGAAGGAAGCTACAGAGTATATGAGAACGCTTCTAAGCAGCAAACATTTTTAACAGGCTATATGAAAGTAAAAAAAAAATGGACCCCCAGATATCTGTGTGTAGATAAGCTTTATGCCCTGAAAACCCCACTTTGTGTGCCAAGTGAACTGAGCTTCTAGACTCTTGTAGTATTTGAACTGCATGTGCACACAGACCATATTTGTTAGAATTCCTCTTAATACTCCTTTGACAGTGTCAGTAGAAAGGCCAGAGTTGAAAAAGGTATAGTGTGCCATGCCATTCTTCTTCAGATGTAGCATCTTCTAAAAGGTAAAAGAGGATAACTGCCTTGCTACCTAAATTTGCTGTATTAAAGTGGGTGTAGCAATCCGTGCTTTGAGAGCTATATGTAGCACTCGCCACCATCTTTTAGAAGCGCTGTTCTTAAGTTATTATTTTTTCCTCTTTCCACTAAGAAGACCTTGACTTGTTTGAATTCTCTTAATGTTTAGACTCAAGCGTTTAATAAAAAATGTTTTGTTCCTAGGTGGTTAAGCTGAAGCAAATAGAACACACACTTAATGAAAAGAGAATATTACAAGCAGTGAACTTCCCTTTCCTTGTAAGACTGGAGTATTCTTTTAAGGTAAATACCAAGCGAGAAGGTAACTGTTATTACATTTTTCTTGTACAGCTTTCTGTCTTTTTAGAGTCTAGTGATTCCTGACCCACAGGTCAAAACAAAGGTGATTTTAGACTCTCCAACTGTAAAAAATAAAATAAAAATGAAGCTAAATGCTTGGCCGTCATCCTGATCACAGTCTGATCAAAAGGAGATAAGCATGCAGCTCCATGATAAGCTTTAAGGACTTGAAGGAGTGATCCCAACAAAGCAAAAAGCCCAGAGCAAAAATTTCAAATCGCCTCATCGCCCTGGGTTTGTTTAAGTTGCCAATCCCCCCCCCCCCAGCAACTTGCTGTACTGACCTTTAGGGAGCCTCTTAAACACTGAGAAAAATTGAAAAAGTATGGTCAGTTTGAATTCATGGACTACTTGAATGTTTCCTGTCTTATTTTATGTTCAGTCTTCAATAATAAAAGTACTTAAAATGTATTATTAGTATTATTTTATGTTTGCTTGTTAGAAAAAAAATGCAATTTACTTGGGTTGTCCTAAGTACCCCAGGTTTACAACTGAACATACTTCACTTTCCCCTAGGACAATTCTAATTTATACATGGTTATGGAATATGTTCCTGGGGGTGAAATGTTCTCACATCTAAGAAGAATTGGAAGATTCAGGTAAGATAATAAATGAATTATAATTTATGAAAAATGATGTGAGGAAGGGAATGAGAAAGAGGTGATAGCTCTTAGCTTTCAGATGTTTAGGAAATATTTGCAAGGGGATCCTTACTTTATTCTTATCCATTATGAACATTAAGGCTTTCAGAAGTGCCTTTGAAAAACAGTTTCTCCTTCAAATAGGTAGTAGAGAATGATAGAGAAGGACATAGCAATAATATTAGGTTGTGCAGTCCCTTTATTAGATAAAAATAGACATTTCATTATTTAAAATTAAATTATTTTTTAAAAAATAATCTGCTTGTACAACAAGACATCCTTTTCTTCTCCTTTCCCTTCGTACACCCAAAATTTGCTCCAAAGGGTCCCCCAACCCTGTGGAGCAACTTTTAAAGACGCGCAGGGGGCTGGAGATGAGAGCAGAGTTCCATTGGGCAAGTGGGAGTCTCTTGCTTAAGTGGAACAGCAGTGTTGGATACAACCTGTTTGTAGTTTTCTTTATTTCCTTAGAGTTCAAACATTTCTGTTATCAAATATGAGTATGCTATGTCTGCAAATGTTGACCGTGGTTTAATAGCCTGATTATTTTCATTTGTTTACAGTGAACCACATGCACGATTTTATGCAGCTCAGATAGTGCTAACATTTGAGTACCTCCATTCACTAGACCTCATCTACAGAGATCTGAAACCCGAAAATCTTTTAATTGACCAGCAAGGATATATCCAGGTATGATGAAGACAAACGTTTTCAAGCTCAGCTTCATTCCATAGCAAGAAGTACAGAACGCTTAAATGTTTGCATTGTAAGGAAACAGGTGGTGATAAATCAAATACCTTGATTGGTTGGTTTTGCAGGTTATCAACCAAAGGAAATTCTGAAACTTGATCCAAGATGTATCATATCTGCAAGTGATACTAACGAAATGCTTAATGTTAATTGAGAAAAACTTTTAATGAATATTGCCTAATGTTACATATAGCATGTCTAAAGCTTGTGCTTCCTGGTACTTCTTCTTTTGGCATTTTGTATAGCTTCGAATCAAAAGCAAAACATATGTCATGCCTTGATTTGAAAATATCTGCATTTTGAATCAACCATAGGACATGGAACCACTTCTGTGGTTGAATGCTTTTGAAAGCTATATGTAACGTTCAGGTTATTACTAAGAAAAAACTAAAGCTTGGATAATGTGATAACTCTTTTTTTTCGTTGCTACTAGGTCACAGATTTTGGGTTTGCAAAAAGAGTAAAAGGCAGAACCTGGACGTTATGTGGGACTCCAGAATACTTGGCGCCAGAAATAATTCTCAGCAAGGTATTTCATAATGCTTCACTGTGTTAACTAGTTAAAAGAGGAAGACGACAGTCTTAAACAGGCACATTTGGAAGAAGTTTTAACTGAATTTGAATGGAGCTTAACTTCCAAGTCAGTATGGCGATAGGATTTGTCAGAGATATTGATTCTTGTGGAATCTATCTTAGTAGGTTGAGGAGGCTGTTAAAGGCTATTATTTACTAAGATTAACACATTGAATTTGACCCTATTAACAAATTGGCAGCCTTTGCAGGTCTCTCTGCAGAGGTTTAATATATTGGCAGGGCCTTATCTCTGTGAGCAATTGTGCCGCAGCATTCTGCACAAACTAGTTTTTAGACCCAAAAGCAAGGTAAGCCCCACATCATAAAGGTAAAGGGACCCCTAACCATTAGGTCCAGTCGTGGCAGACTCTGGGGTTGCGGCGCTCATCTCACTTTATTGGCCGAGGGAGCCAGCGTACAGCTTCCGAGTCATGTGGGCAGCATGACTAAGCCACTTCTGGTGAACCAGAGCAACAAACGGAAACGCTGTTTACCTTCCTGCCAGAGCAGTACCTATTTATGTACAGTACTTGCACTTTGACGTGCTTTTGAACTGCTAGGTCGGCAGGAGCAGGGACCGAGCAACGGGAGCTCACCCCGTCACGGGGATTCGAACCGCCGACCTTCTGATCGGCAAGCCCTAGGCTCTGTGGTTTAACCCACAGTGCCACCCGCGTCCCTAAAAGCCCCACATCATACATTGCAGTAATCCAACCCTGAAGATATTAGTGCCTGGATTACTGTGATCAAGCTGTCCTGGTCCAGGAATCACTGCAGCTGTTGGATGAGCTGAAGCTGGTAAAAGTTTTAGAATACCACCTAAAACTTAAGTGCGTTTATATTAGTATATTATATTTGGTTGGATATCACTAACTACTATATTTTTGTTTTGCCAGGGCTACAACAAAGCAGTGGATTGGTGGGCCTTAGGAGTTTTAATTTATGAAATGGCAGCTGGATATCCTCCGTTCTTTGCAGATCAACCAATCCAGATTTATGAAAAAATTGTTTCTGGAAAGGTAAGCGAGGGCTGCTGGAATCTTGCAAATGATCCGTGTTATGTCCATTAGCTTTTCTGTTATTTGTGTGTTCTTATTTTAATTTTCATGAACAGGATTGCTCATGTTTCTGTTTACAAGGCGTTTTTCCTGCTTCGAGAAGCTTTTGCATTGTTTTGGTTACTTCAATATTTGTTTTGTAACAAAGAGATAGGGAGGAGAGGAGAGCAGTCAAGGAAGAAACACTGGACACTGTGTGAATAACCTATCTTTATTTTTTTCCTTAATCATTTTGCATTTTTGTGTGCATGTGAATTGAATTGGGAAGCAAAGTGGTGGATAGCTTGCAACAAACTATTAACTGCACTCACTTATTAAAATCTGCAGCAGCTGCTGGGTGGAACGGGGCATGTTGGTCTAAGCCGCAGGCAATTCCAGAGTATTTCCAGAAAAAAATCTCTGGATCCACCAAAGTTCTAAGTTTAGAATACTTTGAATGCAGAAAAGAAGAAAATGTTTTTCGCTCTTATTGCAGTCTTTCTTTTTTTGTGAGTATGTGAGTGAATTTCTAAAATGAAAAGTTTGGGCTCTTTGCCTATCTGGATATGACTCCCCATCCTTCCCTAAACCTGGAAGATCTCATCCCTAATCTCAGACATAAGAGGCTGATCATAGTCGCTCTGGTGTTATGTACTCTGCACATGAGCAGAAATTATTACTTCAGGATGGAGTCACGCACTGCAAATATGTACTGCTGTGCTCTGATGTGCCCTGGATCAAATTCAGTATTATTATTATTATTATTATTATTATTATTTAGTGGTTGGAATATTTTGTTCTTTTAATTAGAAGAAAAAAGAGTTTTGGATAATGAAAAGTTAGATCGTTTATATATGGTTTGCACCAGGTGCATTTGTGGTTAGTTAACAGCACTACTGGTTTGTAATCTACAGCTGGGATGCCCCATTATTCAACCCCACAATTGAATTCCCCTCTCCACAACCACTGGCATCTAGATTCCTTGTGAACCCACCAAAAATGAAATCAAAAAGAGAAATGTGGTCTTAAACACTTTCAAGTGCTCCTTGCCAAGCCCCCCTGACTAGTCAACATAAGGCAAAATAGCAGAATGAGCTTCAGAAACAAGGGAATGAGAAAAGGAAATGAGTTTTAACTAAAGTTAAAGCAGGAGAGAAAGAGAGAGCGCAGCCAGCAGGAGTGGATTTGTCGTTGTGCAAGCGGTGTGCATGCACTGAGCACTGAGTGAAGGAGGCACAATCTCAGAACACAGTAAGCAAGGCTCTGGGCTTTGGGAAGGAGGCATTAAGGGCACTGACAAGGTCCTAGAGCCTTCCCACCTCCTTTCCAAAGCCTAGGGAGTGTGTTTCCAGCTTTGGGAAGGAGGTAGGGCAGCTCTAGGACCCTGTCAGAGCCCTCGCACCTTCTTCCCAAAGGTGAGTGCCTCCTTACCTGCCTTTGGGAAGGCAGTGTGAGGGCAGGGCGGCATTGGCCTTGCACAGGGCACCATGGTACCCAAGTCCACCACTGCAGCCAGTTCTTGTAACTTTTCACAGCCATAGAAGGGGAAGAGGAGTGGCAACAAGTATTGTCTGTGGTTTCTCATGATTCTTTATTTTGAGTAAAAACAGAGGATTTGTGGTGTTCAATTATTTTCTAATACTTAATAATAATAAATAATAATAATAATAATAGTGGCTTATACATGATACAGGAGCTGGCTGCTGCAGCGCATGGCTGACTGCTGTTGAAGACAGCAATCCCACATCTCTCTCATCCTGTAAATCATATGATAGGATCATGTTTAAACTTTTCCCACCACCCCCCCCCCGCCTCTGCTCATTGGCTGCCAAATTCCTCATCCCTACAATTAACATTACACTAGTTGTTCTGTATGCTAATTGCGACTGCAGAAGAGAGGAGAATGAGGCATGATCTGGTGCTTCAAGCAACAGCCAGGCATATATATTAATGTATAGCTCCAATGCAATTTTGTATTTAGGTTTGGTCTTCTTTATACTACCAAAACATAATTCATAATCTTGTTTCTCCTTTTCTTTCCAGAAGAAGAAGGGAAAAGAGGTGTCTATATAGCAATATTAAATATATATCTGGTGTGTTTTGTAGGTACGATTCCCATCACACTTCAGTTCAGACCTTAAGGATCTACTAAGAAATTTACTCCAGGTAGATTTGACCAAACGATACGGAAATCTCAAGAATGGGGTGAATGATATTAAAAACCACAAATGGTTTGCCACTACAGATTGGATTGCCATTTATCAAAGAAAGGTAATCATTCTTTCTCTTAGGATAAATTCTGTATTAGTGCACACAGACAAAAAGTTCCTGATCTTTTCCCACTGTTTGAGGCTAGCGCATGGGGTGGCTTTATATTTTTTAAATGAAAGACTTTTTGGATGTACAGTCCTGGGTAATGGAAAGTATTCCTCAAAGAAAAACGTTTTTTTGAAACCTTACTGTCCTGTGTGCTGGTTTCTGAATTGTTCCCCTTTTTTGTCTTCAGAGTGTCTCCTTTGCCTTTTCTTCTCTTCCTGTCTAAACATTTGAACTCTCTAGCTGCCTATTCTTGGTAGACAAACTTGATTTTCAGCACAGATGTATTTAACTATTCTCTCTCTCTCTTGGTGATCACTCGCGGCTGAGTAAGATTGTTTTCCATGTCTTAGTGGTGTGTCCATAAATGACTGTGCAGGCCAGTTCTGGATCCGCACATCCTTCCACAGTGGGTACATAGTTTTCTAAGCAGGAGTTGATCACAATGAGGATTTGCCAGACATGCCTTCCTCTTTACTCATTTCTCCCTTTTGTTATGAATCGGCACTTCTTCAAAATCCATGATGCCAGAGGCTATTCTCCAATTGGAGCACTCACAAGCCAGGGTTTCCCAATTGTCAGAGCTTATAATACATTTGTTTTTAGATTTGCTTTGGGAGCATCTTTTGTTGTCCACCAGTATTGCGCTTTCCATTCTTAAATTGAGAATAGAGTATCTGCTTTGGAAAACGATAATCAGACATCTGAACAACGTGGCCAGTCCAATTTGACTGGACTTAACCATCCAGGGGTCCTTTACCTTACCTTTAACTATTATAATTATTATCATCACCATTGCTGAGATACAGTTCCAAGTAAGTGACCACAGCGTAATTTTCCGTGCACAAAGAAGAGCAACCAAGCAAGAAATGTGTATAGGCATGTTCCTAAACTGTTGCTAACTCCCACTGGAGCCCTTGTAAGACACCCATCTGTATTTTCTGTGATTAATGATGCCTAAAAATTATGATCCCTAACTTCTTCAACTTTTACCATGACACTTAAGTGTAATTGCCTCAAAAATTTGAACATTTATATTTTAATACGTTTCTGCTTGGGACTCAGTCAGTCCTTTGTGGTACTATGATGTGTTCTCTTTATTTAAAAAAGTCTGTTTTGGAGTAACGGAGGCATATTCCCTTACAAAAACATTTTAAAAAGCCAGATCTGAAACCCAGCAATACTTTATAAAAAGAAACTAGCTGTTTAGCTACGCAATGTGACAGTACAGTAGTAGTTAATAATCAGTAAAGTATTAATTATCACAAGACAGGACGTGATTAACACCTCAGCATAGTCTTTTATTTTGAAGCAAGACCTCTTCAGCAAATGTTCGCCGCAGAATGGTAATCTTCTCATCTGCACTCTAAAATATACCATTTAGCATGCAGTTTGTGTGAAGTGAGATTTTCTGCCTTTTTGTAATTCTTCACTTCTAAATAAATATTTCAGTTTTTATTGGAGGTGTTCTAATTCTTCACTATTCTGCTCTATGCTCTTATTTAAAATTTCTTGGAGTGATGATAATGAATAATAGCTTATTTTCTTCAAGATCAGTTGGATTTTATGTATGTTGGTACAGTATTTGGGGAGGACTGATAGGGCCCACCAAGCCCTTTTTACAGCAGCCCACAAAGCAGAGGCTATTGGGTTTCCCCACCTTTCTGATTTTTAGGATACAGGAAGCGTTTGAACCACAGTGTGGCTGCGTTCAGACTTAATACTAAAGCACAAATTAGCATTATGAGGTTGCCCTTTCTCCCTTTCTCTTCCAGAGGAGATAGGTTACCACGCCACAGATTAGGTCGAAAGCCTAAACCGTGGTTTCAACAAACCATAGTTAAGATTAACTTCAGTTTGTGCAGGTTTGGATGTCATGACAAGCTGGAATTAATCTAAAAGGGAAGAAAAAGCTTCTGAACTCCTTGTGCCGGCATACATGAGGGGAGGCATACATGAGCCAAAGGCTCACTTACGCTTGTCCTTACAACACTAGACCATCATTAGCATTACATGTGAACAGGGTCTATGTGCAGCAACACTTACGTGGTCAGCCTCTTAACAATATCATATCTCTCCTGAATGCATCCATTCCATAATGGAGAATATTTAACCTTTTTAGATTCATGCTTGGAATATATAAGTGAATTATTATTGTTGTTATTAATATCAGCATTATCATTGTTATTCTCTGTCTTTTGTTGTCTTATTTTTACTGGTTAATTCTTTCAGATTGGCAAATGCAATAATCTGTGCTTTTATTTCCCCACGCAGGTAGAAGCTCCATTCATACCAAAATGTAGAGGCCCTGGAGATACCAGCAACTTTGATGACTATGAAGAAGAAGATATCCGTGTGTCTCTAACAGAGAAATGTGCAAAGGAATTTGCTGATTTTTAGTACTTGCTGGATGATCAGAGGACATCAGGGCTTACATTGGGATCTTTGCACTCTGTTAACTCATGAGGGTGGAGCGGAGACCATCATATGTCAAAACAATTACCTAGTTACTTCATTCCACAAAGTTGACTGAGGTCTTTATTGCCATCTTCCATGTGTGCAGTTTGCACCAACCCATATAACTAGGCACAATTAAGCAAAGCACTGTTTGTGCTGTAACACAGAATATAGACCACTTTTTCCTAATTACCTTTTTGGTTTCTGTCGTTTTCCTTTGGTTTCTGTGTATTGTTCATTTCCTCTTCCTCTTCCTCCCTCTTTCCCTCTCCTTTTAAAATGAAGTAGCCTTTTACCCAACAACGCTCCGTTTTATTTTGAATAATGCATTTGTGCGAATGAAACTGAAGGTGTTTCTGGCTAGTGTGACTTAGACCGAAGTGAAAGATAAGTGTTGCTTCTAGTCTGTGCCAGCCAATCCTTCCGTATCTGTCTTTGTGTCTGAGGCTACAGTTCATAGGTTTGTATCCCCCCCCCCCCCAAGTAGCTCAGACTAAATCTAGCCAACACCACTAGCATTTTTGAAGATAGTATTTATCGCCATACGAGTGTATGCTAATTGACTTAAAACACATCTTCCTGGAGACTGACCAAATTTAGTATCAAAATTGGACAGTTTGCGTAGGGTTCAGTAGCTAGACCCCGTGCCTTGGTTTTCTACATGCTGGCAGTCCTTCTCCCTGCCTCATTTTTCCCCGCCTTTCCTAGGCAGTAGGTAAATATGCCATAAGCATACTGTGCCATGAGAAGCACAGTCTCAATAAGCAGGAACAATTCCATCCAGCCTGGGCTTTGGACCATATTTAACCATGCTTAAGTAGCTATTTAAATGGGGTTTTGTTTTAACACCTTAAAACCCCAAATATTTAAAAGATTTGGTCAGTATTGTCAGAGACTTAAGACTGATTTATTTTTTTTTAAAGTAATGTCAAGGTTGGGGCTCCTGAAGTATTTCACATTTCAACCCTTTTTTATCAAAGGGGGGGGAAAGCATCTTTTTTTTTTAAAGAAAAAGAAAAAAACCTCTTTAGGTTATGAGAATGAATGGTTTAGCGAATTGAAAAATTAGTGTTACAATATTGATGCATTGCTAGATAAACCTGGTATTTCTGTTAGCTGTGAAGAATAAAAGAAGTAAATGCCAAGTTTTTATTCTGGTATACTATATTAGTAAATCACGGGTGGAGTGCTGCTCCAATCATGGTTCCTACCAGCGGCTCTTCATTCGCATGGAAAAGAGGCAAAAAAGTTTTCAAAGTGCCACCATCTGTGATGTGGTGTCTTCATTTCTAACATCCTTTTTTTCTTTCAGTGAAATGGAATGTACGGTCACACGGAGAATTGTTTGAGTTGCGTTAAGTTTTTATAATCTCACCAACTGACTTAAAAAAGGGTATTGCCGCCATGTGCTAGCTCCCAGCACTTTTACACACACTTGTTTCAGTGTTTGTTAATAATCAGTGGCTCAGCACAACCTTCTTTGTGCTTTTAAATTTGTCCATATACAACTTTTTAAGTCAGCCGCTCAATGTCTCGGTGGCCTGTCCGAAGATGATGGCACATCAGTTATGTTTAAACTTAGGCTCATGTTTTATGATCAATTTACATGCATACGAGGATGAAGTGTTTTTATTAAACTGATCTAGATTGCTTACGTAGTCACGGTGTTCTGTAGAATGCCAGGGCAGATGAGACCATTGGCATTGCTTCCTTTTAATCTTTATGACACTCCTTTAAGAAAATAAAAGTCTCCGTAGACATTTTTGCGAAATAAAATGTACCATGCAACGTTATGTACGTCTCTTTAAGTTGTCAAGCAGTTTTGCACATATTCATCGTTAGGAGTCTGTTTGCCATCTTTGTCCACCCCCCACCCAACCCCCCCGTCTACGTATGTGCAAGACAAGGATACGATACTTTGCGGTAGCAAATTTTATGTAATAACTATATTGTCACATTAATAAATTAAAAGAAATTATTTGTATGAAAAAACAATCTTTTGTATTTCATCTAGGCTGAGGACATGCTGTTGTATGCTAGCTGTATGCGATAAATTCTACAGTGACTTTGTTGTTTATGGACTTTGAAAATTTTAATAAATGCTGGAGATCACCTTTTCCATTCTGTTGTGAATTTTAGCCAGTAGCATAATCGGATAACACATGAGACACGTGTCTTCTCTAACATAGGTAGCGAGACTTCACTCTGGCTGTCTCTTAAGGAATGCAAGGGACCGATTCCAGCATGTCCAAGAAATCAACTCTAGGTGGACATATTTTTGAAGTACCCTCTTAATTTCTTTGATTTAAGCTTATTTAACTATTTAACATGTGTCAGAAACAAACAGTAAAAATAAATCCTAAAGCAGAATAATAGACTGGAAATAAAAGGGGTTAGGACAAAAGATAAGGAGGAGGTCCTTTACAAAGAGTACAAACTTGGCAATATGTTACATGGCCCTGTCATTTTAAAAAACACAAAATGAGAGCCACAAGATCATGATGCCTGTATTTAATTTCAAAAATCCTTTCCATCACTCAAAAGCTGTATATTTGACAGTAGAGATTTGTTAATTTTACACAATTTGAGGAATTTAAGTGTTGGACTGTATGGTATCTTTTAACTGTACTCTAGTTGTATGTAACTCTCATTTTCAACATAAAGGATTGTATCTCATTAAGTAAATTGCTTCTTTTATTTTCTTGTCAGCTGCATTAAAACCCTTATTTTTAAATCCTGTAAGTATTTTATTGATTTCTTTGCAAATAGTTTGCTACAATAGTGTGCAATACAGTAAAAGTTTATATACAAAACTGCAAATTAAATTATGTACAACACTGCATGAAGACTGTGCTGCTTTTTTCTGACCCAGGAGGTTCCCATGCAATTCTGCTTTGCCACAGGACCCAGATACATGCTCGATGTAGAAGGAAGGTTTTGAAGAGCGACCCGCACAAGCCCTATAATAGGCGGGTTTAGGCCTGATTCCTCATTATATCACGAGTGATGGTAAACTGCTTGAAAATCCAGTGGTGTGATGTGTTTGGTGTCTAAGTAACTTCCCAATTCAGTTCAGTCAGTGCAATCACCACTCTAAAAAAAAAAGTTGTACTGGAATGAAAAAATGCACCCCAAATTGTGAACTCTGAAATTCTCCAGAGTCACAATTCTGTTTTGTTACAGAACCTCTACGCTAACAAAACACAATAAAATTTGCATCACACTTAAAGCTTGGAATGCCATGTGCATTTTTGGGAGGGCATTTGACATGGAGAGACCACTGATAGGCAACAACTGTGGTCCCAAAGACTATATAGCAAAGTAAATTTGTGCAGTGGGCCATTTCAGGCTGTAAATTAGGCTAGATTGTGCCCATATTCCTGACTATAAAGTTTCTATTTGCATCTTCCTTTAAAAATGAATTCGTGTTGTTTACTTGCATGGAGTAGCATGCAGCCTCAGGTGATAATAGTACAGACAGAGGTTTACCACTTCTGATATTTGTGAGAATTGGGTCTATGTAGACACAGAGTGATGGGACACGGGTGGCGCTGTGGGTTAAACCACAGAGCCTAGGACTTGCTGATCAGAAGGTCGGTGGTTTGAATCCCCGCAACGGGGTGAGCTCCCGTTGCTCGGTCCATGCTCCTGCCAACCTAGCAGTTCGAAAGCACGTCAAAGTGCAAGTAGATAAATAGGTGCCGCTCCGGTGGGAAGGTAAACGGCGTTTCCGTGTGCTGCTCTGGTTCACCAGAAGCGGCTTAGTCATGCTGGCCACATGACCCAGAAGCTTTACGCCGGCTCCCTTGGCCAATAAAGCAAGATGAGCGCCGCAACCCCAGAGTCGGTCACGACTGGACCTAATGGTCAGGGGTCCTTAGACACAGAGTGGTTGGGTGTGTAGTTATGTAAAAGAAACTGGCACCTTCCAAAAGATTGGCCTTGATATATATAAAGGTGGTCACTTTAGGCTACAATCCTAACCACTGTGGGATTAAGCCCCATTGAATTCAACAGATTTTTTATTTATTTAAGTAGACATGTGAAATATACTCAGAGTCGCAAAGTGATTTCATGCTCTTTATTCAGCTCATAGTGGTGAGGAGGAATGAATGAATGTCCCCTCACAGTATCTGCTTTATATACATTATTTACACAATGGGCTGCACATGATTGGCTAATTCTGGAATTCTACTGTAAGCCAATCAGGTTGTGGATTCACTTCTATCTGGAGCAGGATTGGGTGGTTCCTGCCAACCAATCATACTGCTGCATTGTTCTAGGACCAATCAGACTGCTGCATTCTGAATCCTATTGTTCTAGGACCAATCAGACTGCTGCCTTTTGGATCCTATTCAACTCAGTACATAACACCCCTCCCCTCTAAGTTCCAGTCCTGCCCGGGAGGTCGCATTCATAGTCCTCAAGGTATGCCGGCGGCCTACGTGTGCGTTGTGGCCTGGGGTGTTCCCTGGTCCGGGCTCCGGGTTCTGGCTCGTGTTCCAAGGATGCTGGCTGTGATGCAGCTGTTTGGTCTGGTGCAACCGGCTCGCTCAGTCGTGGTTCTGGTTCCGGTGTCCTTTCGGCCTCACGGGTCCTCTCTGTATTTACTGATTCTGCCTCTCCTGCTGGCCCCTCCTGCTCTATGGGCCTCACTGCCCCGCTGTTCCCTTGGGACTCCTCTGACCTGTCCTCCTCCTGGTTTTCTCCCGGGAATCGTCGCCGTATCTGGTCGCAGTGGCGGCGCCAGCATTGCCCCCCATCCGTTAGCACCTCGTACGACACGGGGCCAGTGACCCTGGTGATTGTGGCGGGTACCCATGCTGGGCCTGCCCCAAAATTCTTTGCGTACACTGGGTCCTGGGCCTCGAAGGTCCGGGGGTTCCTGCCTTCCCCCACCACTACCTCATCCTGAGCTCTATCGGGGTGAAGGCGGTCCAATCTGATTGCAAGGCGCCGACCCATTAGTAGTTCAGCGGGGCTCCGGCCAGTCGTTGAGCTGGGGGTGCTGTGCTGTGCTAGAAGGAATGTGGCAAGGCGGTACTCCCAGTCCCCTTGCGTCATGCGGCGAAGGGTGTCCTTGGTGGTCCGCACCATGCGTTCTGCTTGGCCATTGGTGGCAGGGTGGAACGGCGCCGAACGGATGTGGCGGATGGCGTTCTGCGCTGTGAAGGTTTGGAATTCTCCTGACGTAAATGCAGTCCCGTTGTCTGAGACGAGAGTGTCAGGGAGCCCGTGGGTTGCAAACAGCCTGCGTAGTACCCGGATGGCTGCGGACGTGGAAGTGGACTGTACCAGTGCGACTTCCAGCCATTTGGTGTAGGAGTCCACCACTATGAAGAATGTTTTCCCCTGAAAGGGGCCAGCGAAATCCACATGCAGGCGTGACCATGGTGCTCGGGCGGACTCCCAGGACTGGACTGGGGCCCTTGGGGGATCTGGGCGGGATTCTTGGCAGGCCTGGCAGTGTTTGACCCAGGCCTCTATCTCTCCATCGATCCCCGGCCACCACACATAACTCCTGGCAAGGGCCTTCATTCTTACTACCCCTGGATGTGTCTCGTGTAGGGCTGTGAGGACCCTTTTGCAGAGGGGCTGGGGAACCACGACTCTGCTTCCCCATAACAGGCACCCCTTGTGGGCCGACAGTTCATGTTTGCGGGTTGTGTAGCCGGCGAATTCTGGCCCGGGGCTGCTGCTGGGCCATCCCCTCCACACCCAGTCCAGGACCCGGGAGATGACCCTATCTTTCTTGGAATGGTGTGCAACTTCTTGTGCCTGAATGGGGCGGTCGGGAAGCAGCTCCAGGCTCATAACCTCTTGTGCAGGTGCTGGGTCAGGGCCTGTTTCCGGTAGTGGTAGCCTGCTGAGGGCGTCCGCATGGCCCATCGCCTTCCCAGGTCGGTGAATCAGTGCATACTGGTAGCTGGCAAGGAAAATTGACCACCTGAGGACGCGAGGAGACAGCACTTGGGGGGTCTGCTTTTCGGGGGCAAACAAGCCAAGCAACGGCTTGTGGTCAGTCACCACGGTGAAGGGCCGCCCGTACAAGAAATCATGGAATTTTTTTACTCCCTTTACGATTGCCAGACCCTCCTTGTCGATTTGCGAGTAGTTCCGCTCGGTTGTGTTGAGTGTCTGGGAAAAGTACGCCACCGGTACCTCTCTTCCATCCGGGAGTTGGTGCCCCAGGACAGCTCCAATGCCATAGGGTGAGGCGTCGCATGCTAGCACCACCGGCAGCCTCTCGTCGAAGTGTGCCAAGACCGAGTTTGAGACAAGCAAGTCCTTGACTGCCTGGAATGCGGCCTCCTGGCGCTGGCCCCACACCCAAGGGGCCCGCTTGTCCAGGAGTCTGTGTAGGGGCTCCGCTACCGCCGCCTTGTGGGGAAGGAAGGAATGGTAAAAGTTCAATAGTCCCAAGAAGGCCTGAAGTTCAGTCTTGCTCTTGGGCGCTGGGGCATTACAAATGGCCCGTACCTTGTCCCCAGTCGGGTGGACCCCTTCTGCGTCCACCATAAATCCCAGAAAGTCCACCTGAGGCACTCCTAGTAGACATTTTTCCCGCTTCACCTTGAGACCCGCCGTCTGGAAACGGTGCAGAACGGTGCGGAGGCGGTCCTCAAACTCCTCTGGTGTGGGGCCGGCAATCAACACATCATCGAAGAAGGGGGTGACGCCAGGAATCCCTTTAAGGAGGGAGTCCATTATATTCTGGAATATGCCTGGTGCCACGCTGACACCGAATTGCAGCCGCTTTACCCTGAACGCTCCTCTGTGCGTCACAATCGTCTGTGCCTCTGCTGTGGCCTCATCTACTGGCAGCTGTTGATATGCTTGGGCCAAGTCCAGCTTGCCAAAAATTTTCGACCCAGCCAGGGTGGCAAGGACATGGCTGACCACTGGCACTGGGTATGCGTGGGCCGTGAGGGCCTTGTTTATGGTACATTTGTAGTCTGCGCAGATGCGGACCGAACCATTAGGCTTGACGGGTGTGACGATTGGGGTTTCCCAGGGAGCATTAGGCACCGGCTCCAGCACTCCTTGCTCTACGAGTCGGTCCAATTCCTCGTCTATACGGGGTTTCAAGGCGAACGGGACCCGGCGGGCCTTGAGCCTGACCGGTCGTACTGCGGGGTCAAGCTGTAGCGCAATGGGGGGGCCCGTATACTGTCCCAATTTCCCATCGAAAACCCCTGGAAATTCCTTGCATATGGCGTCCACGTCCACTTGTAAGCTAGTGTGGTTCACCCCGGTGACAGCTAGCCCCAGTGGTCCAAACCATGCCAATCCCAGTAAGCTAATGTAGGGGCCCTTGACCACAAGCAAGTCCAGTTGCCGCGTCCGCCCTCGGTATTGCACCCTGAAGGTCCCCACCCCCATTGTGGGGACCTTACGTTTCTGGAAGTCCCGGAGGGTGAATGGGGCCGGCCTGAGTTTGGGACCCCCAGTGGGACACAGTTTCCTTAAGGTCCTTGCCGAGATTATGGATAGAGTTGAACCCGTGTCAAGCTCCATGCGGCATGGGGCCCCCTCTATCTGTACCTCTACATAAATTTTCTCTACGTTGGGGTGGGGCAACTGGTATACCTGGAAGTCCGTGAGCTCCGTCGAGTTGCCTTGGTGCGTTGGGCCCCGGGACCTGGGGCTCTTGGATTGGTCATCTGATGCCTGGTGTCGGGTGGGCCGAGCCCGACACACCCGGGCGATGTGTCCCGATTTTCTGCACTCTGCGTTGCGGAAACGGCAGGTCCTCCTCTCGTGACTCTCCCCGCAGCTTGCGCAGTTCCCTCCTTCTCGTCGAGGCAGCTGTGGTCTGTGCGCTGCTTGAGTGCGCTGCTGTACTCGGTGCACCTCCTCCCTGTCGGATCCTGAGTCGTCGGTGAGGTCTTCATGGTGGACCCTCGGTTGGGATGGCAGGCTCGGCCGTGCCTCTTGGGTCGACCTCTCGGCAGCTTCTGTTGCCAGGGCCTCCTCCAGAGCGACCTGGAACGTTAGGTCCTTCTTAGCGTAGAGGCGCCGTTGCAGCTTCTCATCCTTCAGGCCACCGACGAGGCGGTCACGAAGCATGTTCTCCAGCTCTGAGAAGTTGCAGAACCGGGCGGCTTGGCGGAGAGAGGTCACAAACCCAGTTATGGTTTCCCCAGGGGCTTGCCGCTTTGCGTAGAAGGCATTTCGACGAGCCACCACTGAGGGCTGCGGCGAAAAGTGCCCCTTCAGCTGTTCCATTATTGTTTTGTATGGAACAGTAGCGACGTCTTCAGGCGCAAGGAGAGCCCGGGCGATTTCAAACGTCTCCTCTCCGCAGACGCTGAAGAATATCGCCCTCTTCTTGGCGTCTTCTTCGTCGGTGACCCCTTTGGCTTCTAGGAGGAAGGTGAAACGGGAGGCGTACGCTTCCCAGTCTCCAGATGCTGGGTTGAATGGCGAGAAGCTGCTGTTGGCTGCCATTCTGAGTTCCTTGTGCCCCGGAGCTGAAGCCTGGATACACGGTGCGAGGCAGCGGTGCGGCAGTTGGCGGTGCTGCGGTGCTGTGTGT
>NC_138030.1:70904270-71161770 GCF_964106645.2 Podarcis pityusensis
TGGAGAGTGTTGGAAATGTGCAAGGGCTTGAAGGCCTGGGGACAGTGTTCACCATTCAGCAGTGTTAGAAACTGAGATACGAAATATAGGAGTTAAATGGCACCTTAAACTGAGGTTATGGACGCAAGAACGGATGTCTAGGCACACTTTTTATAGCAAGAATACAGTGCTGAAAATGAATGAACTGTGGCTAAAATACTATGTTCATTTTTCACATGGTCTGGTCTCCCCCCCCCCCCAATATTCTTAAGAGGGTCTCTTCTACAATCTTCAGAGAGTGGTTGGAAGTGGGGAGGCAGAAAAAAGGTCCCCCTTTCCTTCCACGTTGCAGTTTTAAGCTGAAATCTTAGGCGCAGTACTGCACCCAGAGCTCAGAAACTGCTCGCGCTGATGAAATTCCCTGTCGCAAAATGAGCCTAGAACAGTGGGAGTTTCGGACACCTCTGTGCAGTAGCACAAACTGTATGAAAACCAGACTTCTCACAATGGGGACTTTCAAGAACATTTGATTTGTCTCCTTTTCATAGAGAGCAGACTGTCGTAATACAGTACAAGGGAGTAGTTATGACTAAGATATGGAAACAATCCACATATTCAGTAACAAATTGAAAGTTAGTAGTTTCTCAGATAGCTATCACATATTAAAGATCAACTGTGGGTGTTTAGTTATGCAGAATTTGTAACACTGTTTTGGGAATTCACAGTATGTTAGAAATAAGTCTCTGCATAAAGCCTGTCATATTCTATTTCTCAGCAGAAGTACATGGTGTAGTGGATAGTATCTTGTATGCTGGTAGTGGTTGGGAGATGAAAGGGAGAATAGTGCTAGCTGTGCAGGCAGTTGAGAATAAATAAATATGCTGTGGTTGGATAGGGAACAGTGTGATATTGCATGTTTTGTATTAAAATTAACTTCTGATAGCATCCATGTCTCTCCTGTGACATTTTAGTTCTTGCACCATTTATAGAACCACTAGCTGGGTATTGTGATCAGGGACAAATCCAGGTATGGTAACATACTATATAAAATGTATGTAAGCAATTGTCATAAAATTGTCAAAAAAGTGGTAGTTTTGGGGTGGTGTGTGAAAACCTTATTATACTCATTGCTGGGGGAATCAGCAGCAATTGCTGAGTCCCAGTTCAAGTTTTTTAAAAAAGTTTATTGCAAGTTCCAGCATGGCATCAGAGAATAAAATAGGTGTGCAGTTTGAATTGCAAAATGAGAATTATACAGAGGAAATTGGTTGCTTCAAGTGAAGGTTGCACAAAGGCTTAAGAAATCTCAGAAAAAATACATGCTTTCATGTGTTTCTATGAAAGAGCAAAGAGATGGCAAATAGATTAGTTGCATTGTCCAACATCTTGAGCTCTTGCTGCTCTCAATCCATGAGGGCAGCTTTATCTCTTTTTAATATGCGTAGATTTGCTTTCCCTGTTGTGCTTGCAAACACTGTGCACTTTGCACAGTCACTGGTTAAACCTAGCTGAAAGACTGGTACTGAAAAACCCCAGAGCTTAACAATATCAGATGTAGTTATCTGAAGCTAGAATGAATTACAGGTCTTTTACTGAGAGTAGAAGCTTGTAACACTGATGGTAAGGATATTGTCTTCTGTCTGACTTTTGTTGTAATCTGTCTGAGGAAAGTTGTTCAGTATTTGGAAGCAGAGTAGATGTAATTAAACTTCTAATCTGGAAAGAGACAATCTATTTCCATAGGCTAATTTAGCTGAGTGGTAAGCAGCAATGCATTTGATGGCACTTATGTCTATAGTGTGCATGTTCCAGTTACAGATGGGTAGCCGTGTTGGTCTGCCATAGTCGAAATAAAAAAATTCCTTCCTGTAGCACCTTAAAGACCAACTAAGTTAGTTCTTGGTATAAGCTTTCGTGTGCATGCACACTTCTTCAGATACACTGAAACAGAAGTTACCAGATCCTTCTATATATTGAGAAGGTGGGGAGGGGTATTACTTAGAAGGGTGGTGGGAATCGGAGATTGGCAGATAGCTGAGATGAGCCTGTTGACGACTCTTAACGACTGTCACATGACTAAGCCATTTCTCACCTTCTCACCCCTTGCCTTTTCCTGTAAGACCTATTACAGTCGTTAAGAGTCGTCAACAGGCTCATCTCAGCTATCTGCCAATCTCCGATTCCCACCACCCTTCTAAGTAATACCCCTCCCCACCTTCTCAATATATAGAAGGATCTGGTAACTTCTGTTTCAGTGTATCTGAAGAAGTGTGCATGCACACGAAAGCTTATACCAAGAACTAACTTAGTTGGTCTTTAAGGTGCTACAGTGTGCATGTTGTTAGCCTTACCCTACTAACTAGGTCTGCTTAGCCAACCATTTGATGCCTCATTCCAGAATAAAGACAGCTAATTTTTGTTGATAAATTAATTGGATATTGGTATCCAATGTATTGAACAGGATTTGAAATTGTATCTGCAGAAAAAGAAAGGACGAAGAAATCCACACAAACCATGTAGAGGTGTTAGGATAACTCAGTGCTAGTTACAAAGTTGAAACAAAGTCCAAGACATCAGATTTCTATATAATCCTGAAACTCTTACAAAAGAGGAAAATGTTTAAATCCTACTAAGCAAACTTTTCACCAAAGTTTCGCTCGCTCGTAGGAAAGTAGAAATTAAACAAATTGACAAATTAAGCCTTTAAAACATGTAGTCTAGTAGTCAACATATAGTCTAGCAACATCTAGGAGGCACCAACTTCCACCATTCCTAACTATCAGGGTTTGAAATTTGCCAGATGCCAGGCGCATTTTGCACCTGGCTATAGACCACTTGTGACCAAGTGAAGATGCCCAGGAGCCAGGAAGTGCATTCCTGGGGATCCCTGGATCTTGACTGTTTGCACACACTAGCAACACATCCTGTAGGATTCTCTCCATTATATTTTATCTGCACAATCAGAATGAATTTCAGGAACCAAAAAGTCATATTGAAAAATATGACTTTTGAGCTGCCTGGCTCAAAAATGGCAACTAGGCATTCTGTTTTGCCGTCTGTAACCCTGGTTTAAGGAGCTATTTGGTGCCTAGCATATACATCAGAATTTCTAACACTACTAACTATCGACTCTGCTGACATTTGCTAATCAGAGTTGCCTAGCAACAAATGTGTTGGCTACCTTGTTTTAAAGTATTTTAGAATCTAACACTAAAGAATGCTTACCAGCTGCATTGTGTTGAAGGTGGTTCATGAATCTTGATACTGATCACTCTAGATTAGATATTTCCATATTAAACGTAAATTTTATTTACTCTACAGAATATGAAGGTATCTTGAAGAACTTTTGGACAGTGAATATGTTACTTTTGCTTCCAATGACTAATGTGCAATCAGATTGTGAGGAGGCCAGTGTGCTTCATTAATATATGGATAGATGGCCACATTTCCCTATGACAAATTGATGTAGATTTGTCATGTAAAATACGCTGCTTTATCATATGATTAATTACCGTGGATCTTCTACCTCTGGCAATTGTGCTGTGGTTCTAAGTGATTCGTCTCCCTGCTTGGGATTTTTATTTTTTAAAAATCTTGATATTGAGCTTATTTACTCAGATTCTCTCCACCCTCATATTCCCATCTCAGTCTTCATAGAATCATAGAATTGTAGAGTTGGAAGGGACCCTGAGGATTATCTAGTCCAACCCCCCACAATGGAATCTCAACACGTGCCACCTCCCCAACCAATTGGAAACAGGATCCTGCTTAACTTCGCAAAGGAAGCAAGTGTTTCATCCTCCCACAGTTCTGCTAAAAAAAATCAAAACATTCTTACACGTATCATTGTATATATCCCATGCTGATACACTCCCGGTTTCCTAGAGTAACCATCATTTATATATGTATTTTAAAATTATGCTGCAGATATATGCTACTGTAAGGGGTGTGATTCTTCTATACATACTTTCTGATTGTAGACTTGCATACTTAACGCTGTAATGCATGGGTGTTTCTGACATAAGTAGGTGCTGAACACAAAGGCAGTCTGGTGTGAGCAAAACTTGACAGAGTTGAAACCTCCAAATTCCCTGTATAAATTTGTTTTAAAACAGATTCCTCTTCCATCCCTACTTTTATGATTGGCAAGCATTGCTAAGGATGAGATTGAATGCTGCCAGATGAACATTTAAAAAACCTCAGCTTTTTCTTCAAGAGGGTTAGCAAGGCACAACTTCAGACTCTATGTAATATGTATTGTACTGCTTTCAGTCTGTTTTAATCTGTACTGCTTTCAGTGTGTAGCATTGTCCATCTTTCATTTTAGGGTTGCCATATTTCAAAAAGTGAAAATCCGGACAGAAAAGTTGTTGAGCTGTTTTTACAAAATCGCCAAAAAAAAAAAAAAAAGACGGGACATTTTTGAGCTATTTGTGAGGAAAATCGACACTGCCAACATGTGCTGCCATATGTCCAGATTTTCCGAAACATTCTGCCAATTTCTGTCCAGACTGCAGTATTCCAGATATGTCCAGGAAATTCCGGACATATGGCAAGCCTATTTTAGCACACTGTTTTAGCAGTAGTCTGAAACTTCCATGTTTCACTTCAGAGCAGTCAAGTAATTTCAAGGTGGGAACATCAGTTTTGAAGAACTTTGCCTTTGACGATGTTTTAAAACTTATAAATTATATGTGTTTTGAATTACAACATTAAAGGCGTACTGTTTCTTTGTGTGCTTTCTTCTAAAGGCAGAGAAAATTAAGTGTAAATTGCATTACCTGTGGAACATTGCTTTATATTTACATAAAGTTACATTTACAAAATTATACTGAGGCAAAATGCAACATAATCATTTCATAATTTATAATCAATTCAGTGTGATTATATTTTCTCTTGATGTAATTAGTAAATGGAGTATGTGTAAATGTTCTTCACTTAATGTATGCAGTTTTCGGAGATTTTTGAAGAATGAGAATTAAGTGTGTGCCTCGTACATTTTGGCTTAATAGCTATTTTGTTGAGAAGAAGTCTCCATTTGTCATAGCTTAAAAGTGGGACAACCGGAAAACACTTTGAAACTGGAAATAACGTGGGATTGATTTTCTTTACATAAAGCATCTCCACTACTGCAATTCCATTATTCAGCATTTTCAATGTAAATTTACTGGAATAGTTGGCTTTGTTGCAGATCTGTTGTGGTAAGAACAAAAGCATAGATTTTAAAAGTTATTGTGTAATAGTCAGTGTATCAGAATGATTGGAAAGAAGATAAGAGTTTTTGGAAGCTAACACCTGTTTTTGCTCTACTAATGTAAACAAGAAGATAAATGTAGTTGTTATGCTACAAAAGTTATAAATTAAGGTGATAAATTTAAATTGGGGTACAACCCAAGATTGCAAATGGTTGATCTTTTCCTGAATACTCTCACTGACACCCCCCCCCCCCGTTCCATTATTATTCTGGTGCCACTTAGTGAGTGAAAGTTTCTGCAGCTACTTTCTATAATTTAACAATTCCCAAATATCAAAGAGTATTTATTCCAGCACAAATAAATGTGTTTCCATAAGCTATTTTGGATTTATGTGTTGGGAGAATGTCAGTGTTTGATAGACTGTGTTTGATAGACAGTGTTTGATAGATGAGCGCCGCAAGCTCAGAGTTGTTCGTGACTGGACTTAACTGTCAGGGGTCCTTTACCTTTACCTTTTAAACCATTCTGGGAGCATTGGTTTGTTCTTCTGAGGAGTGGGGTAAAAAATCCTTCAAATAAATAACTGGGTGACAGAAAATTTAGCTTATACTTCTATATCACAGTGTCTTGGTGGTTTTCCTGGTTGTGTGGAATGTTTGTAAAATGCAACGAGGTTTTCTGAGTAGAAGTAGAGTCTGAAGAGTTGTGGCTGGATTGTGGTTGGTAGCCACAAAACTTTGTAGTTGGCATCCAATTGACTACACAATAATAAAATATCAACCCTTTAAATGTCTTGCATGTTTTGATCATAACAGTGCATGGATTTTCTGAAATTGTTCTCAATTAACAATAACCTCAAATTTGTTTTGTCATGCTAAGATGTTTAGCAAGACATGCATGAGCCGGAAGGAAATGTTTGGGGCTTGTACTCCCTCTCTCCTCCTCTTGGAAGGATGACTCTGGCAGATTCCCCTCACTGCACTTTATTTGAATGAATAAACTTCAAACCATGGTTTCCGAAGCTGACTTGTTAAACTAAACAGAATTTGTTATACAGTGGTGCCCCGCAAGACGAATGCCTCGCAAGACGGAAAACCCGCTAGACGAAAGGGTTTTCCGTTTTTGAGTTGCTTCGCAGGACGAATTTCCCTATGGGCTTGCTTCGCAAGACGAAAATGTCTTGCGAGTCTTGAGATTTTTTTTTCGCTTTCCCCCCCCTTTATCTAATCCGCTAAGCCTTTAATAGCCTTTAATAGCCTTTTAGCAGCTAATCCGCTAAGCCTTTAAGCCTTTAATAGCCGCTAAACCGCTAATAGCGCTAATCCGTTAAGCCGCTAATAGGGTTGCTTCGCAAGACGAAAAAACCGCTAGACGAAGACTCTCGCGGAACGGATTAATTTCGTCTTGCGAGGCACCACTGTAAACCTCAACCACTGCAACAAGCTGGCTTTTAACGGAAAGCAAAAATGAAATGCTGCTTGAAATTGTCCTCCTTGGCTGTGTGAGGGAAGGGAGGACGACTGCGCAAGGTTTGTGCCCATGCACAAAGCCATGTTTTACCAAGCTGTTCTAACTACCGTATTTTTCGTTCTATAAGTCGCACGAGACCACAAGACGCACCTAGCTTTTGGAGGAGGAAAACAAGAAAAAAAATATTCTGAATCTCAGAAGCCAGAACAGCAAGAGGGATCGCTGCGCAGTGAAAGCAGCAATCCCTCTTGCTGTTCTGGCTTCTGGGATAGCTGTGCAGCCTGCATTCACTCCATAAGATGCACACACATTTCCCCTTACTTTTTAGGAGGGAAAAAGTGAGTCTTATAGAGCAAAAAATACAGTAGTTCAAATTGAACGATAGTCATGAACATTTGCATGGGTCTACAAATTTGGTGGCTAATAACCAGAACTTAGTCTGTGAGTCGGAGGGTGTTTTCTGCTCATGTCCTGCTTGTTTCGTTTCCCATAGACTTCAAGATTTCCATTGTGGCAACAAAATGGTGGACTAGATGGACCTTTGGTCATATCCAGCAAGGCTCTTATGTTAATATGCCTCTCCTGATTGGGAGATTGGCCAGGATCCCATTGGACTATTACCAGGGGGTGGAACCATCATATTATTGGTGGATGTGGGGAAGAGACTGGGTGGATACCTGACTTCTTTCTCTGTCTGGTATTCAAGGCCCTTGGACAGTTTGGTACTGGGTCACAACCTTATTCCTACGCTGAGGGGATACAACAAAAGACAAAAAACACATTGCAGTTGTGCACTTTATTACAGCTTCCATGGTAAAACCTTAGGAAGCTGTAATTTTGTTTGGCAGAGGTTTATTTTTATTATTATTATTAGGCAGCAGTTGCCCTGACAAATACTGTGATGCCATTTAGACAAAGTTCATTTGTGCAGGGGGGAAATGCATGGTTGGTGTGTTTCATTACTTAACTTTAACCGAAATGACCTTAGCTATAGTGTTTTCTTCATTTTGAAATTTGAAAGGAACTAAACTATGTACGATGCCTGGGAAAATAAATAGCCTGCCTAATAGTCTGCTTTATTTTAATGCCCAGCAGCATATTTTTACAATGAACATATTGACTTAGACAGGCGTACTTGAGAAGGTACTTTCAGTGTAGTTCTCGGCAATCGCTCTATACAAAACCCATTGACCTGTAAAAGTGTGTTGCTGAGTGCTGCATGTTCTTGGATAGCTAATATATTGGGTCATTTGTTAATCGTAGTAGTGATCCTGAGGATGTTCTAATGCGCATACTGCTTTGAAAGAACTCTGGTTTTCTTCAGCACTTAGAATTCTTATATTATTCCAAATGCAAACAAACTGAACAACTATCAAAGAACTGAACCTCAAGGTCTAGCTTAAAGGCAACAAAGAATGTTTTAAAAAACCAGCTTCAAATGGTATTGGCACTTTTGTTGAGACTCTTGCTTTGCTTATTGTTAGACTTGGCTCTGACCTCAGAATACTTTGCTTTTGGATGTGCAAACAGAATAAGAACAGGCAAAGGTTATATTATTTCTTTACCTTATGAATTTTGTTGGCTTCAGTAACAGCTGTTTGTGGCTATATTTAAAATATTATCATGCCTTCGAACTAGTCAGTCCAGGGGGATAGCTGTATTTAAAAGCGTAGATTATCCATTTAAGACATAATGCTGCCATACTAGCTTCCCCCTAATTTGATCAGGAGAGCTCTTGTATCGAGGAACTGCCGCAAGATACACAATTAACTGGGCACCTTGAGTAGAATGTGGGTTGTAAGGACCGTGTTGTTTGCCCTTCACTACAGCTTTATTTTATTTGTGATGCTTATAGGCTGTCTTTCAATGAAGATTTTCAAGGTGGTTTCCAGTATAAAATATAAAACAAATAAAATCTTAAAAGCCAGTTAAAATGTGAATCAAATAAAACCTAATAACACAGAAGCGGTAGAATACATTTTGATGCCCAAGTCCTCAAATGTTGTCAGAACAAAAATGTGGCCAGTGTCAGGGAGGAAAGCAAACAGACCAGAGTTATTACAGAAAAGGTAGATATAGGTAGCATTAGTCTTTGACGGAAAGGAAGAGTATGGAGCTGTCTGTCTCAGAGGCTTGTCATGACCCAATCCGAGTCCTTTGTTAGTTCTTTCAGACTCTTTCCCTGTTGAAAATCGAGTATGTAAGGCAAGGAGAAAGAAATGCAGTATGAGGGCCATGGTGAACTAAGCACCTGAAGTTTATTACACCAGTGCTATGAGTTTGGATAGGTATCCCTGATGTATACATGGAATGAATGAATAGATCGCATTTTGATGGTCTTTGGCTTTCAAAATAACACCAGTGCCAAGATTCCTGATAGAGTAATAAGCCTAGAAATTTAGATTGGCTAGAACTTCCCTCTTGAACATGCGTGAGAACTTTGCCCAAAAAAGTTATTGTCCCAGCCCTCTTCCACTTCTTTCCTCCAGCCTTTTAAAAACTTGGATTTGTAAAAAGTGCCTGTTTCAAAAAACAAACAAACAGATAGTTTTAAAGCAACTGTGATGGATTTCATTTCTCCTAGTATTGATAGAAGACCTTTTCTCGGAGCAACTCTTATTTCAAAGATTGTATTATGCAGGGTTTTTTAATTTGTAGGAGTTAGTGCAGAAATGGATTCTGTGCTCATACAATCATGCCTTGGTTTACTGTGACCTCATTTGTACTGTAAGATGCATGTACCAGGATTGTGGCCTTAAAGCCCAGTGCTGCTGCCTTTGTAGATAGGCGTAAGTATCTGAGGGACTCTGAGCACTTCAAAAGTAATTGTAAACCGTAGTTAAAGGGTTTACCAGGAATGTGAAGCTCTTTTCCACTTCATTCCTATCCACTAATGCTGGGGAGAAACATACCAGCTTCTTCAGTGTCTAAATTTCTTATAGAATGAAATATACCATGGCATCTGCTGTATAAATGGTAATACATTTCATTTTAAAGATTTATGTGCTGCCTTACGCTTTGTACTGCAGTATAAAACTAGTTGAAACAAACAGAAGTGTGGTAAATTCACCTGGAGGCTGACTTCATAGGGAGGCAGTTCTGAATTACTAATACATGGGCTCCTGTAGACTTTGTCACCTGCAGACTTGGTTTCAGTCTCCAGACCACGGAGTTAATCTTGGGCTATGCATGTAAGCCAGAACAAGCAAAATGTTGCAGTCTTGTGCTCCCCCTTTTATCTACCTCATGCATAGCTGGGAGAGAAACGTTAGCAGTATTTATTTCACTTTAAAAAAAACAAAAGCAGAAAAAACCCTAATTGTGGTTTAAACAGGGATTCTGGTTCAAAACAAATTCTGGTAAGCTTCACAACAAGCCAACTTCAAACAATGGGCTTGAAGTTGGCTTGTTATCAAACTTACCAGAATTTGTTTTGAACCAGAATCCCTGTTTTGAATGTAAGGGTAAGCCAGGATTATGAAAATTGAACATTCAAGTCAATGCATTCATTGATCCTGTCAGAATAAAGCTTGCACAGAAAAATTGGATAGAAAAATATTGAAACTCTTTAACAGATAGGAAAACAGGATTGCAGCTAGATAGGGGTTTTTTCCCCTTGGATCCTTGGTCTCTAGAGAAATTTAGCTACAGAGGAGAATGATTTTTCATTCCTTAGAACGGGGTGAGGAACCTGTTGCCCTCCAAATGTTGCTGGACTACAACTCTCATAATCCCCGGCCAACGGCTGATGGGAATTATAGTCTACAGCCTCTGGGGAGCTAAAAGTTCCTTATCCTTGCCTTAAAAGCTTCTAATGTTACTTACCTTGTGAAGTTAGGGTTGTAAGTCTTAAAATTAAAATAGACGTGTTTCACATGTAATGTGAAAATGTATTTAACAGTGTTAAGGCCTGGAAGAAACCCCATAAATATTGAGGGTGGTGGGGTACTATTTGTGTTTCTGCACTTCCTCAAAATGATTTTTAATAACAGAGAACCTACAGTGTTCAATAAATACACTTGCTGTTTATTGTACAGTTGTACAACTTGAGTCCCAGTTCTGAAAGGCTAGAGATTCCTTTCTAAGCGAATTGGAAACAGCTTGAAAGAGAAATCCTTCAGGAGTTACAATGTGGTTGTTGTTGTTGTTGTTTTTTTTTGTATTGCTTCTTCAGATTCCTTATAGTGTTAACTGGAGGCCATTTCTAAGCCCAGATAATAACATATTTCATTTTGGTTACTACATAATAGCTGGCTTTAGTGTTAGAGCAGTTCTGCACTCACTTATCTGGGAGAAAGTCCCTTTGAACTCAGGGAGGTTTATTTCTGAGTAAACATAGGATTGCAACCAAAAGCTTGATCTTTTGTACCAACCCAGGGACAGCTGTGGGCCAGAGTCCTGCATGGCAGAGAGTTGGACAAAATGACCCTCATGGTCCCCTCCAGTTCTACAGTGCCATAATTCTATGTACTGTTAAATATCTCCCCTTGCCCATTTTACCAATTGGCCAAAAAAAAAAAAAAAAAAGTAAGTTTATTTTTAATACTTTAAAATATAGGCTTTTGCTGCTTCGTTTCTAACACTGGGTAAAATTGGAAATTATTGTTTGAATTAAAGGAAGGTGTTAATAAAGTTACTAAATCTATCAAACAGTACAGATCTTCTGCAGAGGGAGTGAACATGTTGGAGTAGACCACATGGGAAACAAGAACTTTATGTATTAAGTTATACATTTCATGTTCTTAAAGTAGTAGAGTTAAGTTTAGAATGGAAAATAAAATAAATAATGCAGCTATTTCAGTTTTATTCAGTTTCCATTTATTTCTTTAAAAATGGGAGAAATGTATCCTTTCCTCATCAATTAAAAACATTATTTTTTATATTTCGAAGTGTAATTCTAATGTTCAAAAGGTTTTGGATCAAGTTAAAGGTGCAACAGAATTTATTAGCTTTCCTTTTCTTTGCCAGGAAAAAACCAACCTATTTTCCTTACAACACTGACAGCATACATTTCCAGGTAGTAATCAATAGTCTTAAAGTGGACTGATCAATGAGATCAAGAACTAAAATTCACCCCATTGAGAATTTCCATCTATACCTGACTCTTCAAACCAACGAAAACCTATTAATCATTTGACTATGCACGTAATTACTGATTTGTTGTCTTAAAAACTACAACCTTGGGTAATGGATATCATCAATCAGGTGACAGCCCATCTAAGTCTATGAAAATCAGCCCCTGCTGACTATTAAATGCTTTGCCTGCATTATTTACTATAATGCCTTTTACTAAGGATTCCCTGCATGTCTGTGTTTGCAATGTAGAATAGCAAGCTAGCAAGCAACTGATAATGCCTCTAAACATTGCTGCAACTCTTACTTGAATATTTTGGCAGCAGAATTCAGCTGAGCTGGTAACATCAATGCTAAAACACAGCCTTTAATTTGTTGTGGCTCCCAGGGGAGAAGGTTATTGTGACTAGTTCACAGTATGCTTTAAGGTAATGGAATCTCTTCCAAGGAAAATAGCAAGCATATTGCAGCAGCTCTATTGATACACTAAAAAGCCTGTCATAATATTTCTAGGATTGCATTAAGATTTATGGTAAAAGAGGCCTCCTTGCTATCTTGGGAAGGTAAATTCTTGTCTCACTTCTATATTGATTAAACAATTCCCCCCCCCCCAAAAAAAACCTATTTAGATTGCATAATGGGGATATCATATTTCTACATGATTTCATAAGGAATAAATGTGGTGCTTAGCGCGAATAAGAGAAGGAAGCAGCCAAGACTCTAAGAGAAGACGAATGTAATGATTGATCAGCAAGATATGTGGTAGCTGCATAGGACATACTGAAGTAGTGTCTACTAACACAACTAATCTTTATGCTGTTTGCAGTCCTATTGAAGACCAGGGTCTACTGTAGGGCATTACCTTATCCACTTGCTCTGGTATTGTGGCTTGACTGGATCTAACTTGCAGATAATTTCTCTGGGTGCTTGCTGTGCAAAAGCAATTGCTAATTTGCATTTACTAGCAATTCTATTCACCTCTGCGCTGCCATGAAGCCATGTAGCTTTTGTTCAAGACTGAGGATCTGCTGAAAATTTAAACTGGACAAGCAGGGTGATTGAGGGAGCAAGGACGAACTGGCATTGGGAGGGGGAGAAAAGGAAGGGTGTCTGAGAGAGATCTCCACGGGGTATGTGTTCCTGAAAGCTAGTTTAATTTTTTTGTGTTTGGATTTGCAGGGAGGGTGCATGGGCATAGCCAGGATTTATGTTGGGGGAGCAGGCTTTGTGTTGGGGGGTGGTGCAGAACCTCAGTTAATTAAATATTTTTATTGATTTGCTTGATCTTGGGGGGGGGGCAGATGCCCCCCTTGGCTACACCCAACATCACTGTAACATTCCTACTGAGATCACTGGGCTCCCAAAAGGCTGGGGACATCAGATTAGTGCAACCACTTCTCCACCAGAAGGGACATGAATAATGGGTTCAACTGTTGCTGTTTACCAGTGCCTTGGGATACTTGTAAAACATTTTGTAAAAAGGAATTACAGTAGTGATTTGAGGAGTAGGAAGCTTGTGAAATTCTGGCTAGTTCATTCACAGTTCTGGGATCCTCATGTCACCTGGAAAGGCCTTTGCTTCTGAACTTGGTTTCTGTTGTTGCTTTAATTTGTCTGTCACAAAAGACAGCTGCTCACAATTGTTCACAATATGACTCGCTATTGCCATTTCAGGCAGTCACATCAATTCTCTGATAACTGGAAAATCTCATGAACTTGCTGTGAGTGAGTACATGTATTCTGCTATTTTAACAAAGCTGTCTTCATATTTTGATGCAGACGTAGGCTAATTATTTGAATCCATCTAAAATAAACCCTGAACACTTTAAATATAATCACAATTATCTATTTCGGTATTAGTTGCAATATTTTCAGTAAATGAGCTCCCTATTTGTATCATTGAGTGAACATTTTTGTGCAAATTTGGAAAGTCCTTTCTGAGAGACCTTTCCTTGGATTTTTGTCACTAAGATGTAGAATTCCTCCTTGTCCATGTTGTGAAATTGAACAGGTGTGGGTGTGGCCTAGGGGTTAGCAGGTGTGGCTTACGGAGAGTGTCTGCAATTGAATTGAGAGGTGAGTGGGCTGGAAATTTCCTTTATGTTCTGTGGAAAATATATGCAATACAGTGGTACCTCAGGTTACATACGCTTCAGGTTACAGACTCCGCTAACCCAGAAATAGTGCTTCAGGTTAAGAACTTTGCTTCAGGATGAGAACAGAAATCGCGCAGCAGCGGCAGCAGGAGGCCCCATTAGCTAAAGTGGTGCTTCAGGTTAAGAACAGTTTCAGGTTAAGAACGGACCTCCGGAACGAATTAAGTACTTAACCCGAGGTACCACTGTATACACAAGCAGAAATACTGCTTACCTGTTTACCATGATGACACTTTTCATAAATGCTTATTTTAAGTTGAGCTTGTTATGTCAAGTTGATTACATAACTAACGTCCCTAATTTACTAGCATGCTATATATAAATAGTGAATTAATTCTCCAAATGTCAATCATTATGTAGCTAAAACAACACCATCTACAACAAGAGAGGAGGTTTTAGGCTTAGAGGAAGGCCTAAGGAGGATGCACCCTAAAATAGTATAGTGAGAACTGAGCATTTTTGGTGTCCAAGGAATGCTGAGTATTAGATGGCATGGTGCATTGCTGGGGGTTGGATTAGATGACACTCATGCTTCCTTTGAGGTCTACAGCTCTATGATGTCCAGAATATTATGGAAAAGGGCATGGCAGACTGGAGCCCTGAGCTGGAGTATTCTATACTGAACTATTTCATTGCAGTACCCACTTGTTAACAGTTTCGTAACACGATACTTCCCTCTTTTTGTTGTTGTTTAGTTGTTTAGTCGTGTCCGACTCTTCGTGACCCCATGGACCAGAGCACGCCAGGCACTTCTGTCCTCCACTGCCTCCCGCAGTTTGATCAAACTCATGCTGGTAGCTTCAGGAACACCATCCAACCATCTCATCCTCTGTCGTCCCCTTCTCCTTAGCCTCATGTTTCTTGCAACCTAGAAAAAGTCTGGAGTATTAGCCTGTTTAGGAAAACTTTGCAGCATGCCAGTGCTAGCTAGTAACCTTTTACGTTGCAGTGTGTTTAGAGGTCACTTTAAAACTTTTGTACTTCTTACTACCGCCATAGTAATGTTATATTCAAGTCCTAATAAATAACTTGCAGAGAAGTTGGAATGCTTCGCTTGCATCTTAATTAACATTTTTTGCTTGGTCATGATCAAAATGGGAATGTATTTACATAAAATTAATCAAGCTCTTGTTCCTAGCAATTGGGAAAGGGTATAGAGAATTCTTTTCTAACTTGTAAGATGTAGTTCATCGCTATTTAAAATGCATATGAGTAATAGCAGGTAAAGTTGAGGAAGCCTTCTTAAAAGGGGATAGGCAATTGTGATGCTAAAGACCAGAACATCATGGTCAGGATTCAGTGAGTGAGTCCCATCCACAGAAGCCTGTGCAAGGACTTTGGCTTGTGCAGTGGAACTTATTCTTCCCTCCCATGCCCCTGCCCTGAATCTTCCAACATTTACCAATATTCATTTTTCAACATTTACTTAAGAAGGTAGACTATATATCCTATTTTTATTCAGATTTTTTAAAAAATTCACTTTTAATCAATGCTATCTTTCAAAATAGAAGCTGACTTTGCTGGGAACAAACATTTTAAACCAAAGTAATTTGTCTACTTGGTATCCTTTAGAAAGTCATGATTCAATTTTTAATACTAGGAGTCGCCCCCATGAGTGCTCCATGTGGTGTCCACAAAAGGCCTCGGCAAATAACTCCTCAAAAATTCACAATACAAGGCTATGTGTCCTTCCTGCTCGGTTCTTTTATTATTATTATTAATTTTATTCAAGATTTGACAATAACAATAAATGAACAATAACTAACACATCAATTCGCTATATGCTACAGTTGACCATCTTTAGCAATAATTAACAAACGACAAAACATCGCTTCAAATTAGTCAACTTTTCATATTTAACTTTGTCTCTTTCTTAGCTGATAAGAACCTGCTCGGTTCTTCAGGTAGCCACTTTGTTACGCTTCACAGCGATTTTGTGTCTGACACTTCCTCAAAATTCCCAATGTTCTCACTGGCTCAGAAATGCTTTTCAGCACCTGTTCTAGCAAATAAAGTGAGCTGAAGCCAGCTATATAAAAGAAACACGAGACCACCCTGACTTCTGAGTTCAAGCAACATGACACAATTGGTCATTACAAATATGGCAGTTGGCCAGATAGCGTAGGTACTTCATGACAACAAACTAAGCAATTTAAGTCTCATATATTTCAAAGGCAGAGTGTTAGGCCTCCATGTCCATATAATCAATGGGAGTTGAGATGGGTTGTGCCCTTTCCCTTCCATGGAGTCCTGCCTATTAATTACAGGCAACTGTTTCTGGAACGTTATTGGTGCTTAGTCCTTGGGTGATGTTGCTTGGTGACGTGTACAGTGAGCCAAGCAGGGTTTTTAATTTCACCTTGTCTATAGATTTATTATTTGTTGAATATAGTGATATACCACCTCTCTGTCAAGCAGTTTTCGAAACTCCTATTGTCCTAGGCACATTTTGCGACAAGGAATTTCAATTGCGAGAGCCATTTCTGAGCTCTGGGCGCAGTACCATGCCTAAGGTTCCTCATTAAAACTGCAGCGTGGAAGGAAAGGAGGACTTTTTTCTGCCTCCCGACTTCCAGCCACTCTCTGAAGAGTGGAGAAGAGACTCTCTTAAGAATATTAGGGGGTGGGCAGGGGAAGGACTAGATCGCGTGGAATATGAACATAATATTTTAGCTGCAGTTCATTCATTTTCAGCTCTGTATTCTTGTTATAAAAAAGAGGTTACGTTGTTGCATCCGTAACCTCGGTTTAAGGTGCCATTTAGCTCCTAGCTTCCGTATCTCAGTTTCTAACACTGCTGTCAAGGCACCTAGGATGGTTTACAGTTCAAAATATTAATACGAGCTAATAGTGCCATTGGATAGTGCAAAAGGTTTGTGGACCACTGCATGGGTACAAAGTGATGGGTAGTTCCACTGTTTGCAAGAGAGGCATATAAGCAATCTCCCATCTATATACCACTTTTCTAGAAGCTCCCTTGACCTTCAGAAGCAGCCTAGGGGACACAAGTGGCTGCAGCAGGAAAGAACAGACAGGGAAACTCTTCTCTGGCTTCCAGCATATGTGGTGTGTAAAGGTTTGAATTATTCTTTTATGTTATATATAGACTATTAGTTTAAAACATTTATGTTACAGCAACAAGAGCAATTGTTATAGCAACCAATTAGTACATAAGTTTGTGCAGGAAATGTATCAATTAAACAAATTCATTTAGATATTTTTTAAAAAAAATTAAAACATACTTTAGGTACTTGCATTTAGATCAGGCTACTAAACTATTTATATTGACAGACCTTGAAGGAGCCCTATGCTCTTCACTTAAAGGCCAGTGACGTTAAGATTTTAAGATTAATTCCAAGAGTGTTTTTCTGGATTAAAAATCAACAACACTTGATCTGTGTTCTGAACATTTCACCTTTGGTGCAACACAATCTGCACTGTAGAAGTAAAGAACTATAATATTTCTGGGTTTCGTAAGTTTTCTGTATTCCTGAGGAACACACAAGAAGATTTTGTCTACAGAGTGTAGCTTGTCCTCTGAAGAAACAAACTGACTAGTCATGCTATGTTTAAACTATGTGAAATTAATGACCGTGATCTTAACCAGAAGAATGCTCTATTACAGATCATTTCTATGTAGCAGGACTGAGGAGCTATTAACGTCCTAATGATTCATCCTCGTAAATTCATGTGTGGTAGGCTGACATAGCCCTGCTATTCTACCCTGACCCTTTCCTCCTCTTTTCTTATCTATGACTTCATCCATTACTTGCCAACTCCTCAGTCGCATCATGTCCAGAATGGAACTTCTAGTCTGTTCTTGAGTTTTTCTATAGTCTTGCTTACTGGCTTTCACTTTCAGAGTAAATAGATAATTTAATTTGAAGGTTGGCTTCTGTTAACAATACCTTTTAAAACAATTTTCTTCAGCTAACTGTACTCCTGTTCATGTTTTTTCGTCTCAGTTCTGCCTTCTTTGCTTGCCTCAAGCTCTCCTGCTGACTAAGGGCAGTCCCCTAATGTGCTACTGAAGGTAGTTAATGCAGTCTAAAATGCAAATACTGTATATGCACACAAGCCTGGAGCTTACCAGATTGATGCAAATATTTTATGTTGTTTGTCCAAAGAGTGGGACTCTTAAAATGCAACATTAATGGTATGGGCTGAACCCACAGAGCAGTGGCACTAATGTTTAAATATCACACATCACATTGTTTCACATTCCATTAGCTGTCCTGCCCTCTTTTTCCCAGTATTGGAACCTTTTTCCAAAGTCGATGTATCTATTCACTTTTGACACTAATCCGGCTTGGACACCAGGACAAACCATGTTCTTTTGACATGCAAATGAACTTCAGCAACCTTGAGCCCATGCACTCCTTCCTTCTGACAAGGCCAAGAGGAGCTGGAGAGCTGTCACATCCATTTGTGATTAACTACAGGTTAGAATCATAGAGTCATTGAGTTGTAGAGTGGGAAGGGACCCCAAGGATCATCTAGTCCAACCCCCTGCAGTGCAGTAATAGGCAACTGCCCCACAGGGGGATCAAACCTGCAACCTTGGCATCATCAGCACCACACTAACCAAATGAGCTAGGTTGCAATGTTAGAAGCCAACAAGCTGGTTAAAGGTGTGTTTGAAACCAGTAGGCTTCAAATCATGAACGTGGCCAGCTTGTGTCAACCAATATTAGTTAATTTGAACCAAAAATTGTGTGAAAGACGGTTGTTACTTCCTTTTTAGCAGTGTGTTGACATCTGTGGGGTGCTTTAAGTGGGAGCCATTTCCCCTTCCTTAAACAAGGTGCATTCCTACTGCCACCAGCTGATAGATGTGTGGGACTGCAGCTTGCTCCTGTGAAAGGACAACCAGGAGTGCACTTGAAGCTCCTTCTTGTTCCTATGAACCCGCATCCCTGACCACCCCACACCTGACATCAGGTATAGGGTGGATTTGCGTAGCTCTCCCAAAGCGGCCTGGCAGGACAAAGGTTGCCTGCCTTACTTGATGGGTTGAATATTTTTTGTGATGCATCTTGTGCGAGATGATGTTAATTTGGCAGCACCCCCTCTCATATAGTTTGTTACAACTTTGTGGGCTTTGAGTTGTGTCAGATACTCCTAACTTGAAACGTCTCATCTACTAGCTCTTATGACTTGCTGCCCAAGGAAGATCAGTGAAAATTCCTACATTCTTCTGCTGCCTTTTGCAGCATCTTTAAATGCTCACAGTGAACATCACCTCCTCAAAATCCGTAGGTTAGGATTTGGAGCAGTACTTAGTGCTGAAATGCTGCCTTATTACTTCCAGGCTTTCAGATTGCATGCCGTTTCTCTGGATGCACGGATTGGTAATGATTAAAATACAATCCATTAAGGAAACGCTAATGTCGTTACCCTGAAGTACCCCAGACTGAAAGATTTTTCTAGTCTAATTCGTTGTACATGTAAAGCCTGGCCATTCCTCCAAAATTCCCTAGGCTTCTCAGTGAAAGCATTTGTGCTTGTTCTGTGACAATAGCTACAGGAAAAAGGCGGAGACAAGTGATTGCATAACGCCGATGGGCAAGAGATGGCATTTTCAGGTCTCTGCCGTCTTACTGAGCTTATTCAACTCTAAAAACCTTTCCCTGGCTCTCTGTTTTTACGTAGAGCTATAAGTGTTCCATTTTCTCCATCCTTTCCAAGAGAATTCAGCTGTATTGAACAACAGCTTTCTTTCTTTTTGGTGCAAGCTATTGAGTCACAAAAGTATTGTAATCATCATGTCAGATGGCTCTCTGCTTTTGACGATCATATGTCATAATGGGCGAAAACTCCTGCATCTGCCAGTGCCACCCCACACCCTCAACTTGAGTCCTGTCACTGATAGTGCAGATATCTGGAAATTATTGTGTCGGTTCAGATTCAGTCATGGGATATTGAAATCTGCACAGTGTGCATTAATATCTGATACTGGGAAAGCGGTGTGGCTGCTGACAGGGAAGGTGATAGTCGGTTTGAAGGGTGAGGAAATCTCTCGGAAACAGGAAAGGTTGTGGTTTTCAGAGCCAAGGGTGGCGGGAAGAATAGAAACGGGGAGCAACCTCAGTTATCCAGGAGGGTGGAGCAATTCACGGGATGTGGAAGAAAGGCAATTTTGGGCCATGTCAATCTCTAGACAATTGTTTTCTTCCAACATGAGTTACTACAAAGCAGTACTCGCCCACAGCTCCTGTAAGTTGTCCTTAGCTCTGTTGGGCTCATTCTACTATGTTTCCTCAGCAAAGCTCCCACTTTTCCATATCTTACTCCGCAGTGTTCTACTATGGCATTACCAAAGAGCACATCCAAGCCAAGACAGATGTCCGCTAAGACTTCCATTTCTCAAGTCTTGCCTTCTGTTCGAAGCGACTTTCATTCAGATTGCGGCACTGCTACCTTCCAGCTCCTCCTACCTCCCAGCCTCTTTAAGAGGCGTAGGTCAGCCACACAGAATATGGAGCCTATTTTTTCATTGTGCACAGAGTTTTCACTCCCCAGGAACTACAGCTAGTTTTAGACTGCAATTATAGAACACTAGAGTTGGAAGGGACCCTGAGGATCATCTGGTCCCACCCACTGCAGTGCAGGAATATGCAGCTGTCCCATACGGGCATTGAACCTTTTCTTTTGCTGCCATGCTACTCTGTAGACCCCTGATTCGCCCAGCTTCCATCCTCCAAAAAATACTCTTTTTTGCTGCCATGTTGCCAGGTCAACCAGGTGTAGGGTATTGTCTTTTGCTGCCGGGCTACCCTGCAGACCCCCTTATTCTCCTGACAGCAAAAACAAAAACAACCTCCCCCCCTTAATTTGTCTTGTAGAAAGGGTTACTCTGTACCGAAGTTAACATTGATGCCTTTTTTTGAGGTGGAAAATATTTTGAAAATGATGTTCTGAAGAGCAATTCTGTTCAACAATGATTAAAAACTACAACTATTTTTGCCTGGTTGGACCTCAAAAGTATCACAGGGAAGCATGATCTTACACTCCCTCTAGTGGTGATCTGGTTACAATAATCTATATGCAAATACCTCCCATACGATTTATATCTAATAATCCTTTCTTGTTTCTAGATCTGGTACTTTATTCAAGGGTCAAAGTCTATCAGTTCTGAATTATAAAAAACAACAGGCTTAAAAAATAGAACTGAGTGCAGATTATCGGCTAGCTTCATACATTTCTACTACAAAGATATCTAACAAATTAGTCTCTAGAATCTAGATGGGAAATAAAGATTGTCAAATGCTTGCCTCTGACAGATTTGAAAGATGGCTGGTCTGAGTTCATGAGCTCTGTTAGGGCTAGACAGCGCCATTACATTTCTTTTTCTTGTGCTCTTCCTTGCCAAGTATTCCTCACGAACATATTTTGTGTTTTTATATTGTAAAGCGCCCCATGATCCTCAGACGAAGGGTGGTATCAAAATTTAATACATAATAATGATAATAAAGCACTGATTTATAGTACATATTTTCTTTTAAGGAAGGAAATGCATTTTTTCTCTGAAATTGATTCTTAGTTTACTCCACCCTAGCAAATATTGAATAAATGGCATGAACAATGTTTAAAGCAGGCATAGGCAAACTCAGCCCTCCTGATGTTTTTTGAGACTACAGTTCCCATCATCCCTGACCACTGGTCCTGTTAGCTAGGGATGATGGGAGTTGTAGTCCCCAAACAGCTGGAGGGCCGAGTTTGCCTATGCCTGGTTTAAAGCATGCAGTAAAATGGATTTCCCCCTTCCAAACAAAAGCATTACATAATCATAAACAATGGCTTTATTTGAAGTCCCTTGTAAACCAAAATATCAACAGATGTGGTTGGAAAGCTAGTTCAGTTTTTAAAGAGTTAAATATTGATACAGTTATGAATATGAATCCCATCTATACTTGATGAAGTGATAAGTGTGTTGGGGGGGGGGCTGTATCAGGATCCAGCTATACTATTTATACACTCACATTCTTCTGAGAATGTGACAAATGGAATTTCAGTTACCAGCTTTGGAGAATTAACATGATATTGTGAGAGGAAACATTACCAAAGAAATTATGTCTGCAGTCTGAAATGTGTCGGGAACCAGGAACTGCGAGACAAGCCAGTGGCTGGAACCAGTGAGCAAGGCAGAAGAATAAACCTCAAGGCAAGAGCCAGGAACGAATCAGGAGTCAGAACTAAAGAACTGAGGACAGGCCAAAATACAGGAACACACCAGAGCTCTGGACGACCTTATTGCTCATGCGAGTATCAGTGGCTCAGAAAGACGCAGCGGTCAGCCAGATGGACAAAGTCATTTTCGGAGTTTCTTCCCTAAGAAGCCTGCCACCTGCAGTTTGGCGCTTCATCACATGGGGGAGCGACACAAAGGTTCCAGCAGCCCTTGATATTCCTTCCACCCAATTTACCACATGATCACAAGCAATTGTAAAAACAAACAAACTTATGGTTTTAGAAGTCCTCCATCTGCAAATAGCCTCAAGAATCCTGATGAACCAACAAAGGACTCAGCAATACAGCTGCAAATAAAACATTTTAAGTGTGTTGTAAAGCACAATATACAAATGTGACACTAGATGGTGACAGTGAGCTATGCCAAATTCAATGTATTTTTCAAAACTTTTTTTAAAAAGCATTTTCACAGCATTTTTTTTATATGTGTGTAGATTCCACCAAAGTATGTTGGTATTCATTAAGATATTTTGGACTCTCTAAATGAGGTGGAATAAGCAGGTGAAACTTGCAGTTATGAAGAAAGAGAAAATAGATGAAATTATTTCTAAAATAAGTGGAAGAGCCTTAATGCCATCAGTTCAACTATTTAAGTAGTTGAAGTAGAGTTTGATATGCTTTTACATCTCAATAATATCATCTCTATCTGTGCTGTTTGCTTCCAGGTTCAAAAACTGTTTTTAAAACGGTTGCCGCTTCAAAAAGCAGAACAAAAAGCTAGCGTTAGAAAGAAGTGTACTTTGTAGTCTGTATGTTGAAGAAACTGAAGTGTTCATTAGTTGATTTATCAATATTATAACAATATTTAGAATTTCATTTAGCAAGCTGATAGGTAGATTTTGGTGGTCTAATTGGTGTGTGTTCTGAGCTCCATCATCCTGTTCAATCAATGGGAAAAATAGATACTGATGATGTGTTCATGTTGCATTTGTGGAATAAAATCTATTTGATAAATAAATATGTGGGGTTATTGTGTTTTGTTTTTGTTACTATTCTAATGTATTTTTGTGTTTTTATATCGCAAACCACCCTGTGATCCTCGGATGAAGGACAGTATAGAAATGAAATGAAATGAAATGAAATGAAATAAATAAATAAATAAATAAATAGAATGCTTAATAAACACAGAAGGTTCTCTGTGTGTTTTTCAGTTGGAATAATGTTTGTAACTTGGACCAGATTGCTTGTCAAAATTTTGGCAGTTAACTAAATCATTAGTTTGCAAGGTTCACTGCAGACATTATATATATATATTTTGAGATCCTTACATTGAAACTAAAGCTCTGTTCTAGTCTTTTGAGGTGGAAAAGTGACAAATGCTAGTTTGTCATTTTCTTTTGAAATCTGAAATGCTTTTCAGATTCTTTCAGTTACGTAATATGTTACTGTTCACACAGCCAGAATACCCACTGAAATGACTGGTCTTACACATTCCTAGCTGTGCAGGATGTATACTCTTTGGGTAACCTCTTTGCCTTTCTAGGAAATATATCCAACACTTTAGTGTCTCTTGTTTTAGCGCTGCAGAATCATTTGCATGCTTCTAGGACACACAGCTGGAAAGGGAGGAAAGGAGTTGTCATTCTCACCTCCTCAAAATCTTTGCAAGTTCAGATTGTACCCAAGGTCACCTTTACTGTAACATTTTCTATCATCTCTCACCAAGACAAAATTTCATTGTGTGTTGCGATATCAACCAGTGCTGGGGGACAACACACTTTTGCTATCTAGTGAAGACTGCAGGCGGTGCTTTAGAGAAGGGGAGAGAGAATGGAGGGGGCATATTTTATCTGGAAGAGCTGGATTTGGGAAGTTGGTATTTGCATGATGATAAAGGGGGCCATTTTTGTGGTCCTTTTCGTAGCAGGTCATGTCATGGCAGAATTTAGTGGTATTTGTGGCACCTTTTCTAAGTGTGTTCTGCAGAGTTCATCCAATCCCTGTGCTTTTCTTTCAATGTTTCTCTGCCTGCAGTTGATATGACAGCATGTCAGCTTGCAGTCGAGGTGTCATCACAACAAGCTTCTGAAATTTTGGTTTTCTCTGTTTGACTGTGATTTGAGATTGTGTATTGATTGAAGTGTAATCACGACAAAATTGTCATAATAATGTTGGCCGGCAAGCCTTTTGCTGAGAAGCAAGCTCTGCTTTGAAAAAAGTACCTGTGCTTCCTAAGAAACCAGAGGCCTTTCTCCTGGGCATAGTGGGCCAAATGGTGTTAAAAAAGGATAGAACTTTCTTTATGTATGCAACAACAGCAGCAAGAATACTCATCGCAAAGTATTGGAAGACACAAGAACTTCCCACGCTGGAGGAATGGCAGATGAAACTTATGGACTATATGGAATTGGCGGAAATGACTGGCAGAATCCGTGACCAGGGAGAAGAGTCGATGGAGGAAGACTGGAAGAAATTCAAAGACTATCTTCAGAAACACTGCAAAATTAAGGAATGTTAGAGTGATGTTGGATTGAAAATAAGTGGTTTCCAGCTGTACAGGTTAAAGTTAAGGATAGATTAAGATTAAAGATTAAGATTAAAGACGTTTAAAGAAATGGAAATTTGATAATAAAAGGGAAAAATTTAAAGCTATATAACATTAAGAGCAAGGATTAGGTTTAAAAAAGTTGAAGTTACATATTTTAACATTTTATTAAATTAAAGATTGGGATTAAAAAAGTGGAAAAGAAATTGCTGGACAAATAATGTGGATTGGAATACAAAAGAGGGAGGTATGAGGAAGTGCAGAAAATAAGTAATTTAAAATTGGAAATGGAAAAGAGAGTTTGTTTTTAATTGTTATGTTTTGTGTTTTTATTGTTAAGTTTTGTATTGGTTTTTTTTTGTGTGTGTGTGTGTTGTTTTTCTTTTTTGTTTAAAACCTTAATAAAAAAATTATTTAAAAAAAAAGAAAAAAGTACCTGTGCTTTAAGGTAAAGGTACCCCTGCCCGTACGGGCCAGTCGTGTCCGACTCTAGGGTTGCGTGCTCATCTCGCTCTAGAGGCCATGAGCCGGCGTTATCCGAAGACACTTCCGGGTCACGTGGCCAGCGTGACGAAGCTGCAGCTGGCGAGCCAGCACCAGCGCAGCACACGGAAACGCCGTTTACCTTCCCACTATAAAGCGGTCCCTATTTATCTACTTGCACTTAAGAGTGCTTTCGAACTGCTAGGTGGGCAGGAGCTGGGACCGGAGCTCACCCCGCCACAGGGATTCGAACCACCGACCATACGATCGGCAAGTCCTAGGCACTGAGGTTTTACCCACAGCGCCACCCGCGACCTGTGCTGTAAACAGTGCTATAATTGTGAGATGTGAAAAAGCTTATCCCCACCCTCACCCTAATTTAACCTTCAGAGTATGACCCTTGATGAACCTTGGTTCCATTCCCATTCTGCCACTTCCATTTCTCCACAGCATATCCATGAAGTGAAATCAAATTATGGACAGTATTTCTAAATGACTCAATATTACTGATATGAACCACTTGTTTATATAAGTAGCATACATATTACCGTATTTCCTTGTAGAAAGCAGGGGATTCTCAACTGTATTAGAAATGGGTTAATGTGAGAGTTCATTGTCTTGACTGCTGTGGGAAAGAGATTAATTCGGTTGCATAAAATAAAACCTTAAATTTAGAAAGTCTAAATAGGAGCAGATATTTATGCAGTGATGAGGCACCTAGGTTATGCTCCTTTCCCTCTTATTTAAGAAGATCATAGTATGAGAATATCATAGGAATGGCATCTTGCCATAGTCTCACTGTTTAACTTTGCATATTTACTGTCACTCTTTCTGCTGTGCATAATCCTTCATTTAGCAGTATGTAAGGCTACCTCTTGATTTGGTTGATTCAGTTGACATTCATTGTGTCTAATTTTAAATGAACCGAACACTTAGAAGCACATGAAGATTGGCTTGCTTGGTCATGCCAATGCTCTAAACACAGTCCTTTCCTGACACGCCCCCCCCCCCGTGCCACGACTTAAAAACTGCTGAGTCTTTTGGTGGACCACTTACTGATTTTTCTGCAAATTGTAGCAAATTGTAATTGTAATGTAACACAGCGAAATAAAATATAAGAAAAGAAGGAATAAAAAGATAATTAAAATCCATATGACTATTTGATGGGGACATGCTGAGGACCACCTGAATGAAGTTTGGGAACACCTTGTCTATCAGGACTATAACACTCAAACTGGTTGTGGCCAGAGACAGGACACAGAATTTGCATGGTGATTTCAGAGGAGAACTGGAAAACTCACTCAGAGCTGCATCAGCCATGGCATCTAGCTCTCACTACAGTGGCAAAAAATTGTCCTCAGATAGTGTCTCTGAGGTGTCCTAGACTCCATCTGCTGATATAGGCATCAGCAGCCTACAGACCATCCTGAAGAACTCCACTGACCCATAGCTTGAGGCTGTGACGGAAGCAGTAAAGTAGGTCCTCACATTCAGACATGAATATGCACTCTAGCATTGTTTGGTTGTCTTTACAGTGGGATTTTTCTTTCTGCTGGTACAGTGGTACCTCGGGTTAAGTACTTAAATCGTTCCGGAGGTCCGTACTTAACCTGAAACTGTTCTTAACCTGAAGCACCACTTTAGCTAATTGGGCCTCTTGCTGCTGCCGTGCTGCCGGAGCATGATTTCTGTTCTCACCCTGAAGCAAAGTTCTTAACCTGAGGTACTATTTCTGGGTTAGTGGAGTCTGTAACCTGAAGCGTATGTAACCTGAGGTACCACTGTATTCAGTCTGTTTAATTCTGCATACATGGACATAGAGCATACTGCCAATCCCTGCCAAAACACAGCTGAAACATTTAATGTTGATACTTTGGTTGATCAAGCTGTATTCAAGTGTGTGTGTGTGTGTGTGTGTGTGTGTGAGAGAGAGAGAGAGAGAGAGAGAAGGGAACTGGTTTTCAGCCAAAAGTATTATCTTATGCAGACAGGGAAGACTGTTTTAATTAGAAGCTTAATCTGGCACTGAACTGGATTAACTCCCAGAAGCTCTTATGAGCATCCACTCACTGTTACCAGCTGGAGTACATTCCTTTGCAAATGCATTTCATCTGCATACCTAGAGTATTGCTCTTTAAATCCTTTCCCTCTTTGGGCACTGTCCGTTTGTCAAAAAACAATCTCTCGTCCTGTGAGACTTTACATCTTGTCAGTGTGAGATACAGTAACGTTTTGGAGAGCTCCTTCCTCACCGCTAATTATTCTTTTGATCAGGTTCATCTGAGATTCTGGGTATGATGGCATTTCTGTTAGAAAATATAGTATTGGCTTGATTCTGGCTGAGCTGAGAGAATCCAGTAGCTTTATAGCAAACAGCCATTGCAGTCACTTTGAACAGAAAAAAATAAAGAAGCAGCAATGACAGGAGGAGAAGAAAAGAAGTGTATAAATGAGTTTGTGATAGACTGTTACTATGCTTCTAAAAAGCCATAGGGAAAGAATGGTACAGTTTCATGTCTATAGAATTTTCCAGTATGAAATATGTGCCTAAAAAGAGCTTTCAGATAAACTGCATTTTCTAAGTTGAGCAAAAATGTGTCTTGCAGATCAAAAAGCATCATTTGCGAATAAGGAAACAGTGAATATTTTAGAAGTCTTTGTAGCATTTTTTATTCTTGTGTTTGTGCTTGTTAACATATCAATAAAAATATTTAAAATGAAAAGAAATAAACCTTTATAGCTTGCTTTTTATTTCTGGATAACCTGTTTGCATATGGTTAACATTAGATAATCATTGCTAAGAACAATTCATACAACACCTCCCTTCTGAATGTAAAATGTTACAAATCCTGGCTTCTGATTTAGCAGCTGGCCTGGTTGCCTGTGGTGAGTAATGCTCTCCCAGCCAAGTTTTCTCTATGCAATGAATCCTCTGCATGCAGCTGGCTCATATGCTCATTGGGCTGAAGACCTACAAACTCTAAAGCCCCACTTGCAATTTCTAGCATGGCTTCAATGCAAATGTACAGTGTGCTGCTGAGAGGAGCATTGCTTCCGCACATTCATTGCACAATTGTCAGGAAAGGTTCACCAGGTAGCCGCTCTTGGTGTAGTATTGCAGTCTTTCATCCAGTGACCATGCTTAGTGCTTTCAGTTGTCCTTCCCAAGAGTCAACCTTCCTGCTGTGAGACATATACATCAGCAAGAATGGAAAGCAGCTTCCCCCAGTCATTAACATACACACTCCCACATGGCATAAAACCCTCACCACAGACGCTATATGTTGTTAAATGTTAATGTCCTTGTCAGAAGCCCTCAGTAAATAAGTAGTTTGGGAGTTATGTATTAGATTGCATGGCGGTAGTGCCTATATAGTGTATGTAAATGAAACTGTCAAATATGGAATTAGTTGCTGTTTCTGTAATATCATAGTGTTGTCTTTCTGATTGCACAGCAGCGAGGAAAATAACTGAGCAAGAAGACCTGAAGGGGAGGGTGGATATACCTTCCTCCTAGAGCAAGGGTGGAGGATTTGTTACCTTCTAGATATTGCTGGACTCTACCTGCATCAGCCCAGCTGGCATGGTCAGCCATAGGGGATGATGGGAGTATAGCAGGCCTGAAAAGGGATGTGGGTGGCATTGTGGTCTAAACCCCTGAGCCTCTTGGGCTTGCCAATCGGAAGGTTGGCGGTTCGAATCTGTGTGACGGAGGGAGCTCCCCTTGCTCTGCCCAACTTCTGCCAACCTAGCAGTTTGAAAGCACACCAGTGCAAGTAGATAAATAGGTACCACTGCGGTGGGAAGGTAGATGTCGTTTCCATGCACTCTGGCTTCCATCATGGTGTCCCGTTGCACGAGATGCAGTTTAGTCATGCTGACCACATGACCTGGAAAAGCTGTCTGCAGACAAACGTGGGCTCCCTTGCCCTGAAGCGAGATGAGTGCCGCACGCCATCGTCGCTTTTGACTGGACTTAACGGTCCAGGGGTCCTTTACCTTTTTATATAGTAGACCCTAGTAGGCCCATATTTGGGCCCCCCACCCAAGCCTAGAACCGAAGAAGGTTCCATGCCTCTGCGCATTCACACACATGGGATTGTTTATGTATGGATGACCACTGAATGAACCTTTACAGCAGTGTGCTTCCCAAACTTGGTTTTGGACTACAATTCCCATCATCTCTGACCAGTGGTCTTGCTAGCTATGGGTGATGGGAGTTTTGGTCCCAAAACAATTGGAGACCCAAGTTTGGCGAACACTGCTTCACAGGAAACTGCAACCCCCTTCGCTCACCCCCATGTAATCTAGAACTCCATGTGTCTTGCAGGACAGGATGCTCAAATTAAGCTGCCATACATCACTAAGTGTAGCAGACTTCAGCATTGCATAACGGTCTTATTTTAGTTTGGCAAGCTAAACCTTTTGAGGTTTCCAGTGTACAGTGTGTGTATTCCGTAGGGTGCAGTATGCTCATACAATCTTAGAAATTGTAGAATTCCTGAAAAGGATTATGTGATGCTAATGAAACCCTAGCAGGTTTTCAGCATCAGTAGCTCTAATTTTCAGACAGCTGCTGCATTAGATTGTATTTAATGATATCGAGGCCCAGCTGGAGTTGTCTTAGCTGACTTTGCTTACCAGTCGAACAGAGCACCAGGTGTGATTGCTGGAGTGTGGAAATAATTCTGTTGTGCATAGGCTATCATCAGCAATGCTACTTGCTCTCTCGTCTAAAGATGTTTTTACTCGCTGTTGGAGAAAATAAACACTTTGGACATTGTTAGTAAATACTGGTTCATTAGTCTAATGCTATTTATAGCAAAGTGGCTACAATAGTCATTAATGTCTTCGGTGGAGGGGCATACTAGAATTAAGTGTAGAAGACTAGCTGCTAGTGGGTTTGGCTGTTAATGTGATCCAGGGCAGTTTTGTTTCTTGATAGTGCTTAATTACATGGGGTTGTATCCAACGAATCATGAACAGAAGGGAAATAGCTGCTCACAGACACTTGTACAAGTGGTAGCGTAAAAGTTGGCTCAATGCTAAGAGGCTCCATAGAAGAATCTGCCCGTTCTTTTCTGCAAATGGACGAACACACTTGGATTTAGCTTCACCTTTCTTGCACAGTACTCCAGTTCAAAATATAAAATAGCTTTTCCATGAGCAGAGGGCACTTTCCAACCAATTATTTACGGCATTCATGCAAATAACTCTTTGGAGAAGTCAGCCTTGCCAACCATTTTCCATCCCATCGTGGCTGTCGCCAGTAGTGGACTTGCAGCAGCTTATACGTCTGCCATGGCATTGTACTGTTTTTAAAGTGCCAGTATTACTGTTGCATGTGCTTCTCATACCTCCCCTAGGTTGCCATATTTCAAACAAGGACATTTTCGAGCTATTTTTAGGAGAAGTTGCCATACATCCGGATTTTCCCAGACACTTAGACGATTTCTACTTAGACACTGCTATCATCTGCGGTATACTCGGTACAGTGGTACCTTGGGTTACATACGCTTCAGGTTACAAACGCTTCAGTTTACAGACTCCGCTAACCTAGAAATAGTACCTCGGATTAAGAACTTTGCTTCAGGATGAGAACAGAAATCGTGCTCCGGCGGCGCGGTGGCAGTGGGGGGCCCCATTAGCTAAAGTGGTATCTCAGGTTAAGAACAGTTTCAGGTTAAGAATGGACCTCCGTTCTAGCTAGCCTTAAAGAAATAAAGAATACAAAACAATTCAGGTGAGCTAGAGCTAGTTTTGTTGATAATCCAATTATGGCCACTAGGACTTTTAGGAAAGGTCCACATTATAATCTATGTGAATTTGATCCTATGTGGTTGTGTGTTCTAATCTTCTTTCTACTCTATATGTTGCAGCTTTTGTATTCAAGAAATTGAACTCTAACTGAAATCTCATAGCAGCATCAGAAACAAGCACTTCACATTTCTAGGACATTACTACAAACTACAAAATGGTCCCTTTGTGGACAAAATAGACTCAAAAATACTAAATTACTGCCAAAATGTGCACAAATCTAAGTGCATTTTAGACATACACAGTGCGGAAGAGCAGATATAATTTTAAATGGCATTGCTTCAGTCCTGTCAGGGATGAGCATAGTGCCTATGTGCAAAGTCGGTCCCATTTATCTTAATACGGTGTTGTTTTATACACTCAACCCTTCCTTCTGCCACCAAGGTAGATGCAACACCCAAGAGGCCATTGTAAAGAATGAGAGAGGTCTGTACACGTCTCTTATGCAATCCACTGTTTTTCAGATTCAAATTAAACTAGCACAGAGCTGAATGAGGCCAATGTATAGAAATCTGAGGGGGTTTTTTGTTCCAATGTCATGTATTTTTTAAAAAAAATGTTTTATTTTGAGGGTTGTGGTGTAGCAAATGTGATCCTTTAGTCTAAATTGCATCCAGCTCATAGACCTGGAAATAGCTGTAATCTCATCATCTTTATCATAAATCCATCTCTACTCTGAGCTGCAGATTATATCTTTATAAGATTTTTTGTAAGTAGGTCTTTGAAAGGAGCAGTCCTTTTTTAAGTGAAGCAAAATACTGCTTTTATTTGAGTTATGCCACATACTAACACACCCAGATGAAGTATGGAGAATTTGAAACAAGGGCTTTTTTCATCCTATCAAATGTCTGTTGCACTCTGATTAATGCATTGGCTGGATTTTTGGTCCTAACGGAATCGTTTCTAATTCATGTAGAAAGATATAAGCGCTTAAGTTTGTTACGTGCTCTGCAAACAAAACTATACTTTTATAGCACTAGCGTCACAGGCCAGATGTATTAACAGTGCTGGGTTTTTGCAATCTTTTTATTTACTATGGCTCTTCCAACAGTTTTAGGAGTCACTTGGGCTGACCGAAAGCCTAATGATTGATTCCAGGGATTACCATGTGCCCTTTGAATGTGTGTTTCCTCTCTAGTTGCATCTCACTTTAAAAACATATCCTTGAGTTGAAATTTTTTATCGTGACAATTGCAAAAGAACCCTGACCTGCTAAATAACTTCCAATTTGATGGATGTTTCTGAATAATGCAAGTAAAATATTCCAATGTATTCTGGAATATTTTAAATTCCATTTACCAACTTAACGCATCTCATCAGAAGTAGTGAGCAAAATATTAGTCATTTAGTACTCAGCACCTTTAAAATCTGGAAAATTTCACCATCCAACTTCAAAAGGTTATGCTCTCCTTAAATAACTAATAGTTCACATAATGTTAGGCAACCCTCTGGCCCCAGGGCTACATGGGGTACTCAACAAAATTTTATCTTCAAACAAAAAAATATGAGCTTGCAGGGCAGCAGTTGAAGAAGGAGCAAAAAGGGTTTTATTGTGTGTGTGTGTGTGTTTCTTTGTGGCTGATTAGCTGCTCTCCCTGTGCAAAGGTCAGAGGGGGCAGGGTTTCTGTTGAGGCAGGTGATTAGCTGTGGGAGGAGCTTATCAGAGCTTGCAGGGCAGCTGTTGAAGAAGGAGCAAAAAGGGTTTTCTTGTGTGTGTGTGTGTGTGTGTGTGTGTGTGTGTTTCTTTGTGGCTGATTAGCTGCTCTCCCTGTGCAAAGGTCAGAGGGGGCAGGGTTTCTGTTGAGGCAGGTGATTAGCTGTGGGAGGAGCTTATCAGAGCTTGCAGGGCAGCGGCGCGCGCAGTTTGATCCATCTTTTAGATTTAGGGGAGCTAGTCTCAAACGTTTGTTGGGGGAGACCTAGGTTTTTTTGTGGGGGGAGTTATTTGTCCTGTCTTCACGCTTTTTATGATGGAGGACCGCTGTAGCCACCCCCAACGACACGTTCTCAAGATGGAGGGGGAGGGAACAGCTGCAGTCGCCTGCGGTTCCTGCGCAATGTTTGCCATCTTGCCAAAGGTTGCAGGCAGCTTTACCTGCAGCAATTGCATGTTGATTGCCCTCTTAAAAGACAAAGTCCAGCAACTGGAGGAACGTGTAGCTACGCTCCAAAGAATTAGAGAGCTGGAGCTCTTCTTGGAAGCAACAGAGCACACCGTCTCCACCAAGGAGGAGACAGGGGACTCCCCTGAGAAGGAGGCTAGTTCACCAACACAGGAGCCAGCTATATGGAGAAACGTGACTCAAAGAAGTAGGAGGCCCAGGGTTCTCTCTGATTGTTTAGAAATACACAATCGCTTTGAGGTCCTCTCCCCTAGCATAGAAGACAAAGAGCAGACTCCATTTGAGGATCTCTTCCTCATTACAATCGATCAGGTATATGAAGACGAGCAGCAAAGTCAGTCCTCAGGGAATGTGCAGGCGACCTTGGAACGGACAGCTCACGGAAGAACCCTGACCAAACCTAAGAGGAGGCGTGTAGTGGTGATAGGGGATTCCCTACTGAGGGGAACAGAAGCAGTGATCTGTGGGCCTGACAAGATGTCTTGGGAAGTGTGCTGTCTCCCCGGGGCTAAGATCCAAGATGTAACTGAACGACTGCAAGGAATCATAAAACCCACTGACAAATACCCCTTCCTCTTGGTTCATGTGGGAACCAATGACACTGCAAGCAATAGCCTCCAGAAGATCAAAAGAGACTACGAGGCTCTGGGCAGGAAATTGAAGCAATTAAATGCACAAATTGTCATCTCATCTGTCCTCCCAGTTGAACGACGTGGCCCAGGTAGAGAGGGAAAAATAGTGGAAGTGAACAGCTGGCTTCGCAAATGGTGTAAACAGGAACGGTTTGGATTCTTAGATCACGGACTGCAATTTCTTGAAGATGGACTTCTGGCAAGCGATGGGCTGCACCTCACAACGATTGGGAGAAATGTTTTTGCCAAAAATCTCAGAAACCTCATCAGGAGGGCTTTAAACTGACTAATGTGCGGGAGGGAGACAGTGCTCCTGAAGGTAGGAGTCTATCAATTGATGAAGATGATCATCCAAATGTCATAGACCAAATGAGCAAACAGCACGCAGACCTAGTGGTGGGAGGAAAAAATCCTTAAATAAGAGGCACGGGGGAATGATTAATGGACTTCAGTGTCTGTACACTAATGCGCAAAGCATGGGAAATAAACAAGATGAGCTTGAGCTCTTGGTACAGCAAACTAAATATGACATAATAGGCATCACTGAAACCTGGTGGGATAAGTCCCACGATTGGAATGTAATAATGGGGGGATACAATCTATTTCAGAGAAACAGACCAGACAAGAAAGGAGGAGGAGTGGCGTTATATGTCAGGGATGTGTACACCTGTGAAGAGATCCAAGATTTAGAACCTCAAAGCCAAAGTGAGAGCATTTGGGTCAAAATTAAGGGAGAGAAGAATAACAGTGACCTCATTGTGGGAGTTTACTATAGATCCCCAAGCCAAACGGAGGACATAGATGATGCCTTCCTGGAACAGATGGCCAAGCATGCAAAAGGAAGGGAGATAGTAGTAATGGGGGACTTCAATTACCCGGATATTTGTTGGATGTCAAACTCAGCCAAGAGCACAAGGTCAAACAGATTCCTCACTGGCCTTGCAGACAACTTCATTGTCCAGAAAGTGGGAGAAGCAACAAGAGGAACAGCCATTTTAGATCTGGTCCTAACCAATGTTGATGACCTGGTTAGTGGGGTAGAAGTGGAAGGATCATTAGGCGCGAGTGATCATGCTCTTCTGAAGTTTACTATACAGCGGAAAGGAGCAGCCAAGCATACTAGGACTCAATTTCTTGACTTTAAGAAAGCCGACTTCATAAAACTTAGGGAAGTGCTGGGTGAGATCCCATGGACAGTAATACTAAAAGGAAAGGGAGTTCATGATGGCTGGGAGTTTGTTAAGAGGGAGATACTAAAAGCACAACGTCAGGCAATACCAATGAGACGGAAACATGGAAGGTGCCTAAAGAAGCCTAAAGAATCTAAAGAATTTTTAATTGAGTTAAGATTAAAAAAGGATGTGTACAAAAAATGGAAAAGGGGGGAAACCACCAAAGAGGAATTCAAACAAATAGCCAGCACGTGTAGACACAAAGTCAGAAAAGCTAAAGCACAGAATGAACTCAGGCTTGCTAGAGAGGTTAAAAGCAACAAAAAAGGCTTTTATGGGTATGTCCGTAGCAAAAGGAAGAACAAAGAAACAGTGGGGTCACTCAGAGGAGAAGATGGTGAAATGCAAACAGGGGACACAGAAAGGGCTGAACTCCTCAATGCCTTCTTTGCCCCAGTCTTCTCCGATAAAGAAAACAATGCCTGAAAATGATTCAGCAAAGGAAACACAGCCCAGAATAACTAAGGAGATAGTACAAGAATACTTGGCTAGTTTAGATGTATTCAAGTCTCCAGGGCCAGATGAACTGCATCCAAGAGTATTAAAAGAACTGGCAGATGTGATCTCAGAACCACTGGCAGTCATCTTTGAGAATTCCTGGAGAACAGGCGAAGTCCCGGCAGACTGGAGGAGGGCAAATGTTGTCCCTATTTTCAAAAAGGGGAAAAGAGAGGACCCAAATAATTACCGCCCAGTCAGTCTGACATCAATACCAGGGAAGATTCTGGAGCAGATCATTAAGCAAACAGTCTGTGAGCACCTAGAAAGGAATGCTGTGATCACCAATAGTCAGCATGGATTTCTGAAAAATAAGTCATGTCAGACTGACCTGATCTCGTTTTTTGACAGAATTACAAGCCTGGTAGATGAAGGGAACGCAGTGGATGTAGCCTACCTTGATTTCAGCAAGGCATTTGACAAGGTGCCCCATGATATTCTTGTAAAGAAGCTGGTAAAATGTGGTCTTGACTATGCTACCTCTCAGTGGATTTGTAACTGGCTGACTGACTGAACCCAAAGGGTGCTCATCAATGGTTCCTCTTCATCCTGGAGAAGAGTGACTAGTGGGGTGCCACAGGGTTCTGTCTTGGGCCCGGTCTTATTCAACATTTTTATCAACGACTTGGATGATGGACTCAAGGGCATCCTGATCAAATTTGCAGATGACACCAAATTGGGAGGGGTGGCTAAGACCCCAGAGGACAGGATCACACTTCAAAACGACCTTGACAGATTAGAGAACTGGGCCAAAACAAACAAGATGAATTTTAACAGGGAGAAATGTAAAGTATTGCACTTGGGCAAAAAAAATGAGAGGCACAAATACAAGATGGGTGACACCTGGCTTGAGAGCAGTACATGTGAAAAGGATCTAGGAGTCTTGGTTGACCACAAACTTGACATGAGCCAACAGTGTGACGCGGCAGCTAAAAAAGCCAATGCAATTCTGGGCTGCATCAATAGGAGTATAACATCTAGATCAAGGGAAGTAATAGTGCCACTGTATTCTGCTCTGGTCAGACCTCACCTGGAGTACTGTGTCCAGTTCTGGGCACCACAGTTCAAGAAGGACACTGACAAACTGGAACGTGTCCAGAGGAGGGCAACCAAAATGGTCAAAGGCCTGGAAACCATGCCTTATGAGGAACGACTAAGGGAGCTGGGCATGTTTAGCCTGGAGAAGAGGAGGTTAAGGGGTGATATGATAGCCATGTTCAAATATATAAAAGGATGTCACATAGAGGAGGGAGAAAGGTTGTTTTCTGCTGCTCCAGAGAAGCGGACACGGAGCAATGGATCCAAACTACATGAAAGAAGATTCCACCTAAACATTAGGAAGAACTTCCTGACAGTAAGAGCTGTTCGACAGTGGAATTTGCTGCCAAGGAGTGTGGTGGAGTCTCCTTCTTTGGAGGTCTTTAAGCAGAGGCTTGACAACCATATGTCAGGAGTGCTCTGATGGTGTTTCCTGCTTGGCAGGGGGTTGGACTCGATGGCCCTTGTGGTCTCTTCCAACTCTATGATTCTGTGATTCTATGAAAAACATCTTGGAGGTCCCAGGCCACAGGGAGGTTAGGCTGGCCTCAAGCAGAGCCAGGGCTTTTTCGGCTGTGGCCCCGATCTGGTGGAACGCTCTGTCACAAGAGACTAGGGCCCTGTGGGACTAGACATCTTTCTGCAGGGCCTGCAAGACAGAGCTGTTCCACCAGGCCTTTGGCCAAGGCACAGTCTGATCCCCTCCTTTGGTAATCCTCACAGAACTAGCCCAATGGTTGCCATTAATTTAATTTGATTTTGAATTGATTTTAAAATGAATTGATTTTAGAATGCTGTGTTACTTTTATTGTTGTTAGCTGCTCTGAGCCCGGGAGGGTGGGATATAAATTATTATTATTATTATTATTATTATTATTATTATTATTATTATTATTATTATACAAGTGCCAAGAAGGGGAAATGAGGTTAAAGGGGATGCCCAAGAAAGGAAGAAGAAAAAAATAGCAAAGGGGTGTCCCTTTGGTATTTTGGTCTGACCCCAGTCACAACTGGCTTTGACCCCATCATTAGGTAGCCTCCATCATATCACTTCAGTGGGAATGTGGTTTGCAACTGGGGTGGGGAGTTAATGGAAGTGCACAATGAAAGCTGGTAATATAAACCTGCATTTTTGCACTTGATAATCCAACCCGTTTCCTCTTTGTGGTTCAAAAAAGTACTCCGTATCAGTGTTAGAAACTGGGGTGGAAAAGCTAGGAGCCAAATGGCTCCTGGGACCCGGGTTGTGGGCGCCAAAGCAGAATGCCTAATCGTCAGGGCGGGGTGGGTCGGCAACACTTTTTATTTATTATTTTGATAAGCATGAACTAATACACAATTCATGTAAGTGACACATTGTTAATGTCACATTTTAAGCAGAAATTGTTAATACATGTTTAATTTGGTGTTTACAAGAAAAATATTGGTACCATACTTCAGTTTTCAAAACACTCTACTCTTTATTGTTAAACTCCTTAACATATTGTCTATCCTAAACATATACTTCGAGGCTTCAAAGCACATACATTTCAGTAATCCTTGAGTGTCAGCCAGGCACAAAAAATAGCAGACTTTTGGAGGTGCTCGCAAATCGAGAATCTTAGGTGCAAAATGCGCCTGGTAATTTTGAATCCTGCTCCGTAGTCTTGAAGATAGCTTAGTTAGTAGGACATCTCACAGGCTTACAGAAGAATAGTTTTACATTAGGGAAACTGTGACATAGTTAGAAATGTCTCAAATTCAGGGAGCACCTAGACAAACTGAACAGATTATTTTCCTACATAGGAAAATCAACACTTATAGCTTGTACACTGTGTACATTGCTCTAGCTGAGAGAAGGAGGTTGCTGAAGCTGAAAGCTGCTGTGTCAGCTGTTCTGTACTGCAAGCTGAGTGGCTTTCCTGAAAGTCTTCTCCTGAGAGGGCTGCTTAGGCTGCCAAGAAGTGTGAAGTCTGGGTAGCTTTCTTCTAACTGTTACACTATCGGGAATGGGGCATTCGGGAATGTTCATTGTTCTTAAACACAAACCTTGACTACTTTGACATAAACTGGACTTTGCTCACCCGTATCATCTATTTCATAGGGATAACGGTCCAAAGTTTAGCTGTCACTTCAAGACATTTGGTACTCAGCTTATTATCTACTTCTTTGCAGTGTTAGAAACTGATATATGAAAGCTAGGAGCTAAATAGCACCTTAAACAGAGGTTATGGACGCAACAACGGAATGTCCAGGCACATTTTTTTATATCAAGAATACAGTGCTGAAAATGAATGAACTGCAGCTAAAATCTTACGTTCATTTTCACAGGGTCTAGTCCTTCCCCTCCCCGCCCCCCTAATATTCTTATGATGTCCCTTCTCCAGTCTTTGGAGAGTAGCTGGAAGTGGGGAGGCAGAAAAAGGTCCTCCTGAAATCTTAGGCGCAGTACTGCACCCAGAGCTCAGAAATGGCTCGCACTGTTGAAATTCCCTGTCGTGCTGTTGAAATTCCCTGTCGCAAAATGCGCCTCAAACAATGGGAGTTCCTTTGCCAGCATTATTTTAGAGACTGCTACTGCAGTGTTGATTGTTTCTGTTCACAGTCTTTGGCTATGACTTTGAGTTGATCATTTAGTCCTTTTTCTTTAAGAGACTATATGAAGTCCCCCCTCCTTTAAAGTTTACAGCAACATTGAGAACAATTAAACCACTTGCTTCTCACTGCATCTATTTCCCCCTTTTCACTTCCTACAATTAACTATGCGTGTCTGTGTGTGCTTTTTCGCTTATTGTCTCAACTATATTATTCTTCACTGTTCTGTGGTTTAAATTATCTTCTCTCATTCAGCTTGAGCTATTTACATGTCAGTCCCTTCATTTTGAGCTGCTTTGTGCCTCTGTACTCTTTAAGTTTTGTTTCGTTGGTGATCTTTGTTTCATACCATCTATTTCACATTGTTTGAACTACATATTATGTCCTCCAATTTTTCTTAGCTTCCTCCTTTTCATGCATTCTCTTCCTGTTCATATTCTGCTGTCTTTTTTTCTTTTTTTAAAGAAAACAAATGAATAACCAAATACAGGTGATTTAAATCTACCTTTGGTAGTTCATTCACATATTTTCATATATCATTGCCTAGTGTTTGATGGAATTCTTCTAGGATCTACTGCCCACTTGTATCTGGCACATGGTTTTTATGATTTAGGAATAAATATCTCCTTCGCATACATATTATTTGAAATGCATGGCTCTCAGGATTTTTTTCTATCATCTTTAGATTTAGAACTGTTATCCTGCTCCTCCCCGCTTGTTCTTTGTAGACAATATTTTAAATTATGATCCTTTGGCAGGGATTGTTTGAAAGTTAACCCAGCTGTGATTGCTGTGTGTAATAATTTGAATCTATAGGCAGAATGAAGTAGAAACCAACATTATCACTAGAGAAGCTGATAATGCCAAGGGTTTCTTCTCATTACCTCTCAGCCAGTCCAGCATTTTTTCATCCAAAACGCAGCATGGTTCTGCAAATTATTTGTCTGTGAATTAAAAGTCATTCCACTTTCTGAAGGAAATGTTGTTACAGAAGCAACAGAACTTTCTTCCTGTTTGTTTGTTTGCTTAAAATACCATAAAAATGTTATGTTTCTTTTAATCATTAGCCATCCCCTGCCTCACTTGCTTAAGCAATGCCCACCACAGACAAGGAGAGAGCAGTTGGGGTTAGCTGCTAGGGCTGGCGATGTATCAATATATAGCCCAAAATTGATTTGAACTCCACATCGTGATAATGGTTTCATAATATTTGGCATGGTGATATATAGTGAATCGCAATGTGTGTGTGCACGTGCTATGCAAAAAAATGTGATATGGGGAAAACTGTGTTGCAGGTCATCACTTCTCTCATGATTCCTGCTGCCCCTGTTGCTCTGTACAGTGGTACCTTGGGTTAAGAACTTAATTTGTTCCAGAGGTCCGTTCTTAACCTGAGGTACCACTTTAGCTAATGGGGCCTCACGCTGCCCCCACGCTGCCGCTGCACGATTTCTGTTCTCATCCTGAAGCAAAGGTCTTAACCCAAGGTAATATTTCTGGGTTAGTGGAGTCTGTAACCTGAAGCGTATGTAACCTGAAGCATCTGTAACCTGAGGTACCACTGTACTATAAAATAACAGCTGTGACAATATGTTAGCAAAAACGTATCAGTTTTAGACCCCTAAGTAGTAGCAGTTGCCAGGACATTACCCTGTTTGCCTCTGCATAGTTCCATCCTCATTTCAGACATCGTGATATATTGGTATATCGTGATGTTTAGCTGGTGATATATCACGATGTTAAAAATCGGACATCGCTCAGCCCTTATTAGCTGCTGTTATTGCTATAAAGCTTTGCCCAACAACTCAGGACCTGCTGCAGCTGGATTGTGACCCCACAGCACTTGGGCGGACTGATACCAGCAGCTCCATGGGATAGATTTTAAGGACTTGTTACATTTTAATACTGTCTTACTGAGATTTTATTAATATGTTTTGATTTTATTTGCAATCCACCTTGGAAGGGTTTGCATCCTGATAGGTGGAATACAAATAATGATAACAAATGCAATTTACCGTGCATACTGACTCCCTGGTGAAGCTGTCCCTGAAATAGAGGAGCTTTCTGACAGCTGTAGGATGTCCTTTATTCCTTCCTGCCCTTTGGTCTACAGCTGGAGCGGGTCTCATTAGCAGTTTTTGGAAGGGAGTGCCAAAGCTGTTTCCTCCTCTTTAGAACTTGGAGGGTAGGGAGAGAAGATAGCGTATTTTTCCTTCAACGGTTTTCAGAACACAGGGCTGATTTTTAATCCACTGTTGTATTTTGAGGGTAGTGTGTAAAGCTGTTCTCTCCCCCCCCCCCCCCCGTAAAAAGGCGGTAGGAAGGGTTTTACATACTTCCTTTGGAACCTAGCTCCCCTCTTTAAAATGGGAAGCTGTCTTTCCACCTTTCAGGAGACAGGGAAGGGAAGATGTTGCAGGTCGTCTTTTGCAACCTGATCTTAAAGAGCACGCAGCTCTGTTGAGCCATGTAAGAGAATTGGACCTCGGCTAGTTGCTTGAGGGCAGCTACCACAGGTGTGTGGCTGTTTTTCACCCTGAACCTCAGTCTTCCAACACCAACTACCCACATACACCAGTTTGGTTAAATGTACGACCAGAGCTTCTATAGTCCTACTGAGAAAAAACACCAATAGTTCTAAAAGCAATTTCATGTCCATCTGGCTTGTCATAGGGAAATTTTCAAGCTGTGCCTACTTGCCAGCCATATATTCAGTAACACCAGCCTCCTCTTTGCTCCCCTCCCCTTCTTCTTTTGCTGTAATCCCATTCAATAGCACAAGCTCTATGCATAGTTGTGTAGTTGTCTTCAATAAAATACATTCATACCCAGGAGGGAAGGGGCTTTTTTGCTCAGCGTTTTTGAAAACCTGGAATTTCATTGAGAAATGTCACATGTGACAGCCATAAATATAGCTGGCTTAAAGAATGGACAGATTTACAAAGACTAAGTCTTTCAGTGGGTATAGAGCCTATATATTCTGCTCTGGTGGCGAGATGCTGAATATGGGAAATCACCATAATCATATAAGTTAATATCTTGCTTATGAGTTTCCAGAGGAATATGAATGATGGCTGTTGGAGACCGTATGTTAGACTAGAGACCCGCCTCCCTGATTGATCCAACGAATCATTGTTTAGCTGAATGGACCAAGTAATGTGTGATTGTATGGTCTTGTGATTTTTGCATTCCACAAAACGGTGTATGATTTTGAACATTAGATGTTGTGATGTTGGAAAGGTCTGGAATCATGAGGTAAGAAGTTTTGAGACAAGCCAAAGTGGAATTTATTAACACAAATCTAGGAGATGTTGAGGTCCTGACAGCCTGATGACTCACCTGTAAAATCTTGGATAAACATACAGGTATGAAACCAAGGAGGGAGATGAACAGTGTGCTTATATGTGTGCACAGGACAGGAAGACAAAAGATTAGGCTAAAAAAACCCAAGTACCAGGGTTTCTGACCTATAGAGAGTGTGTTTTACTTCCCCATGCTTGTATCAATTACATCTTTTTAGCTTAAGTGAAAAGCCTTTTCTGTTAATCTGAATATCCTAGTTTGAAATGCTGATAAATGCTGTAACAGAGAGAAAAGGTCCACATGTAATTAGACCCTATCATAATTCATATACCCTAAGGGAACAGATATGAAGTTGTACAGGTAACTATTAATTAGGATATCTCAAGTTCTTATTGTCTGGTCTAGCACTTTTCTCCTTAATTTGGGGAAAAGAATATTTTAATCTCATATGCTTAGAGTCTGTAAATGGAATAGAGCCAAGCTGAATATTGAGACAGTGTGGTTGAAGTCTGCTCTGGCTCTTCTGAGTGTTTCTTTATAGGCTTTTAGATGCAAGGATTTGAGAGTGTGACATCATTCAGTAGCGCTGAATTAACATCAAGAATGAACCTATGCGTATTCTTGACAACTATGCCAGTTAGCTAATTAAATAATTTGCATATGATGCTGCAGGAAGAGTTGAGCAAACCTGGCAGGAAGGGCAGGACAAAGAAAGACAGCTGGTCGTCTGAGCATCTGGTGGTCATAAAAAACGCCCAGAATTCAACCTTTGGAATTAAATTTTATATTGTGGACCCTGCTGGATTATGATGATGGACATTTGTGTGTGTTGGTTTACTTTGTGTCTTCCAGCATTTTGAATATTGAACATATCAGGTAATCGAGCATTTAGCTGCATAAGTTTAGTTGTGCCTGTTGCACGCCCCCCACCCATTTTCAAGAAAGGCCTCTGTTGCCTTTTAGTTTGCAAAACCTATATGCTTTGTTTGTTAGCTCCTCGTGTTTTCATTCAGCCCTTCCATAAGAGGCTAGGGTTGTGTGCATGTAGTAAAAATACATAATTGAACATGTGACAGGGCACCTAAAGAGGAAATGAATCCAGAAAGGCAATGCTTTCTCTTTTTCCTACTTGCAAACATGCCATGGGCATGTCCCTAATACCTCAAGCATTCCATTTCACTGTGTTCTGCTGCTAAGCTTCAAACAAAGCACTCGTACATAGAAAAGTAGAGTTGTCGTTTACACCTTGCTTGCTAAATGAATGTGAAATAGTTGGCGGGATTATTATAATAAGCATGGTGGCCGTGAAATGAAGGCAACTGAGAGAGAGAGCATTAAGCGGTTTGGCTATGTTGAGTTTGAGTTGCATGGCTGGACAGCAACAAGTACAGTGGTACCTCGGGTTATGAACTTAATTCGTTCTGGAGGTCCATTCTTAACATGAAACTGTTCTTAACCTGAGTTACCACTTTAGCTAATGGGGCCTCCTGCTGCCGCCGCGCCACTGCTGCACAATTTCTGTTCTCATCCTGAAGCAAAGTTCTTAACCCGAGGTACTATTTTTGGGTTAGCAGAGTCTGTAACCTGAAGCGTATGTAACCTGAAGCATCTGTAACCTGAGGTTCCACTGTATTAGTAGTATTAAGGCAAGGCAGTCTGCTTTCAGTCCAGACAGAAGCGACCAGCCCAGCATACATTTAAAAAGGACACTTAATTCAACTACTGGCTATGCTGTGGGGTAAGGTCAGTTAGCAATTACATGGAAGGATGTTGTGGACTTGAGCTGAAGTGTGTGCTGTCCCAGTTTTATCTGCTGTTCAGTTCAAGGATTGCAGTTGCCTCTCCTGCTTTGTTCACTTCTGTTTTGCTATGTTTTTGTATTCAGGATTGGCATTCTGCACCTTTTTTAAAAAAATGATGATCGTGTCGTAAGCTGCTTCCACTTCTATTCTTATCAGACTTGCAATTAATATATCTAATTGGATTTTGCAAAGCCATTCATTGTTATATCATACACAGGGGAGTGGGCTTAATTAAAATAAGCACAACATCCGTTTTATCTAAATTTCAGTTCCTCTTTGCAATTAATTGACTAAACCCTGAATGGTCAGTAGCTAATGTTCTGTAAAATTCATATTATGTGCAGTATCATTTCATCTATCATTGCAAAATGCTAGATGTTTTGTAGCAATTATTTTTAGATTGGCTGGTGGGGGGGGGGAAATTACTGTGGAAAAAGTCTTCTCGTAGATATTTCTTCCGTTACTCTTGTTAACCCTTAATGGAGGTTTCATTATTAAAGTTCCCAGGCATTGTATCTTAACACCACATTTTTAAAAGGTTTAAATTGAAATTTGGTCAAATGAATGAATGAAAATTTGCCTATAAAATGTTTTGTGCACTCTGTTTCATTTTACAGAGAGGGCTATTGCAAAACACGAAGTCCGAGAAATTGAGCAGCGTCACACAATAGATGGCTTTCGGTCAGATGTTGTTCTGGATGAAGATGATGATGTGGTGATCATTTATAATCGAGTACCTAAAACTGCAAGCACGTCCTTCACAAACATTGCATACGATCTTTGTGCACGGAACAAGTACCATGTTCTGCATATCAACACAACCAAGAACAATCCTGTGATGTCTCTGCAAGATCAGGTAGGTTCCATTGGTTAAGATATAAGCTTTCATTTCCTTAATTGTTTTATTTTTACGTCGGGTATTTTGGTACACCAAAAGTAAAGTATCAAGTATGAAGAAACATTTGACAGTAACACCCAGTAGAGAGCAACAACATACAGGTTTTAGTAAAATTGTTTGTTGTTGTTTAGTCGTTTAGTCGTGTCCGACTCTTCGTGACCCCATGGACCAGAGCACGCCAGGCACTCCTGTTTTCCACTGCCTCCCACAGTTTGGCCAGACTCATGTTTGTGGCTTCGAGAACACTGTCCAACCATCTTGTCCTCTGTCGTCCCCTTCTCCTTGTGCCCTCCATCTTTCCCAACATCAGGGTCTTTTCCAGGGAGTCTTCTCTTCTCATGAGGTGGCCAAAGTATTGGAGCCTCAGCTTCATGATCTGTCCTTCCAGTGACCACTCAGGGCTGATTTCCTTAAGAATGGATGCATTTGATCTTCTTGCAAGTAAAATTGTTACTTTAGAGCAGGGGTGTCAAACTCAAATTCATTGGGGGCCGCATCAGCAGTTTGGTCACCCTCAAAGGGCCGGTTGTATCTGTAGGACTATGTGTCCACTCTTTATTATCATAAATTATTGTCACTGCATTCAATTATTACTGTTTTTTGTAATAATGTAAGTAATAACTAGCTCTAATAACTGTACTTACAGTACAGGAGAGAAGGGTTCAGGCAGCCGTTGGATCTGTCACATCATAGGATGGCATGCGCTCAATATAAAAACAAGTGGAGGTTTCCTGAATGCATGTAAAGTGGAGGTTTCCTGTGTAGAACGGCCGGCGCCACTAGAGGGCAGGCGTTCTCTGGCTTGTAGGCTGCCGCGCATGCGCTGAAGAGGCGGCTTTCTTGTATAAAAAAAAAAGAAGCGAGAATAAAAGGGGAAGTCTGGCGGGCCGGATTCGGCCCGCGGGCCTTGTGTTTGACACCCATGCTTTAGAGCAAAAATAAGCAATTCAGATGTTTGGGATTACAGTTCCCATCATCTCTCACCATTGATTGTAATGACTGGGGCCGATGGGAGTCCAACAAATAGTTTTTTCTAATCACTTAGGTGCATGATAAATCACTTAGAGGTCTTTTGTTGAGTAAACGGTTTTAAAATGTTGCTAAATAAAAGGTAAAATACATAAAAACAACATCTGGATGGCACCTTGTTAACTACCCCTGACTTAGAACCTGGCAGAACAGGAGATGCTGATACCATACTTACTATTAAATTTGTATTTTAATTGAACTCAATTAAATAATAATATAATATAGATATTGTCACTTGGTAAGCTTGAGTGATTTCTTAACACATTAAGGCAAAATTTCCAGTGTTTTCCTCCAAAACCCCTCTCTCCTTAGTTAATTTTTATATGAAATGATAATGCCTCCCTCCCTGCTGTTGATAGGATGCAAAGCACTGGTTTTCTCTAACCTCTGCCTCTTTTTTGCCCTTTATACTCAGCCTATCACAAAATCATGTTCTTTCCTTCGTCAGCATTGTGAAAATATCTTGGCAATTTCCTCGTTGTCGCTCAAGCCATCTCCCGTCTTGAGAACGGCAACTTTCCACTCTCTGGCCTTCTGTTGCCATCCTTCAGCCCTTCCACTTATTTCCAGCTGTCAAAATTAATCACTTGAAGTTTTCATAAGCCGTGTCTCTGCTTCCCTCCGCCCCCCTTGTTTTGTCAGATTTTATAATGAATTGATTTTAGAATGCTGTATTATTTTACTGTTGTTAGCTGCTCTGAGCTCGGCTTCGGCTGGGGAGGGCAGGATATAAATAAACTATTATTATTATTATTATTATTATTTAAATGTGTGTTTCTACAGAGGGCATACTTCGTACAGTGCCTGGCACACTTTAGTAGTAAAGAAGCTTATTTCACGGTACAGCAGAACCACTGCTTGTCAAGAGGGGACACCACTCTAGCACTGTGTATCTGGACAACATCATTCATTAATTTTATTTAATAAACTAATATCCAGCACCCTTCAACTCCCAAGAGTTTCCAGGGCATCCAAGTTAGTGTCCACCAGTTATCCAGAGGATAGTTAGCTGGCAAACCTTTAGTGGTCCAAGGCCTAGAGATTTAACAAAACAAAGCTTTATTAAATACAAACCCTATACTGTGCCCTGTATCGTATCTGCAGAGAACTCGCTAATTGATAAGCCATTTTATTCTGTAGCTATAAAGCATGCATTTCTCCCAGGTTTTGCTGATCCCATAGTGGCTTGTCTGGCTTGTTTTCTTTGATCTTTAGAGATTGTTGACGTTCCCATCTGCCAAGAAAACTGAAATCTTTATACCATTCATTTTCTACTTTTTTCCTTGCAGGATTTCTTGTTCTCCATCAGAGTACATTTGATCTCTCTTTCAATTCCGGGAAGCTCATCTGAGCTTAAAACATAAACAGCTTAAACATACCAGAAGTTCAAAAATAGCTTTTCAGTTATTTTTCTAAAAGTGCTAGGGGGAAAATACATCTGTAGAAACTTGCTCACATATTTTGGTCTTTTGTTAGTTAAATTCTAAAGATTATCTTGAATTTAAAATACTAAGTAATTGCCCCAATTTTCTATACTATATGTAAAGTGGAATTCCTAAATAATGGCAAAAATATCCATAAGACTATATTTGACCCTGAATAGTTATAATATATTGGTCTCTAGTGGGTATTCTGTTAGCTAACATCTGACCTGTTCCAGGAAAAGCTTTGGCTACCAAATGCAGCATTATCAACACAAATTAAGTGTTAATTCATAAGTCTGGATGTGAGATGACAGACAAAATATTGGTATCAAAGAGAGCAAGCAGATGGTTCCCACAACTAAAATATTTTGGACTAATCTGCCATTCTGATGGCCACAGAAAATGTGAAAACACAGTTTCCCCTAGAATTGAGTGTAGGATAGTCAAGAATTTGGCAATGGCAATTATGCCTTCTGCATTCCAGTTCACCTCACTGGGACCCCTTATCCAGCATTTATGAAGACTGGGAGAGCAGAATTGGGTGGAGACTGGAGATTAAGACAACCCACCCTATTTGCAGTAGCCATTCTTACTGCAGTTGGCGATTGGTCATATGTCAATCCAGATAATATCAACAGAATTGGCAGGATCTGTGACCTATGGAACCTGGGGACTTGATTTCAGAGGTTTCATATTTCCTAGCCAACTAGGCTATTATCGTTGGAGTGCTTCTGGGTCATCCTAATACTTGCTTCATTATACCATGTTTCGGCAGGAGATAGGACAATTTTTCACCAACTTCTATCCAGTAAGACTGTTTCAGTCCTTTTTATTTCATTCAGAATTAGGGCACCATTTGATTCCTCATAACTCTGCTAAGTATTAAGATCTGCAGATCAATTTGAGAGTCTGTTGGTGCTGAGCGGCTACTGAGGATGAGCCCCTGGTGCACTGCAGTGACCCTGCTTATGACAGACAAGGGCACTATTGGGGGAAACTGATTTTCTAGATCCATTTTGATCAGGGTTTAGGCCCAGTTTGGGTGCAGAAATTGCTTTGCTCACCCTGTATGATGACCTCTGCTGGGAGAAAGAAAGAGGAAATCTGTCCCTGTTAATTCTCCTTGATCTTTCAACAGCTTTTGATAACCATCAAGCATGGCATCCTTTTAGAGCAGCTGTCTGAGCTTGGGAGTGCATATGGCACTACTTTGCGATGGTTCCAGTCCCACTTTCACGATCATTTCAAGAGGGAGCAGTGCTCTTTGGCCCTGTGGAGCCTTCAATACATACATTTAGGCACCAAGTGAAATCATTCCTCTTCTCCCAGGCCTTTGCTTTGGCTAATTAAATAATCTATTGCCTTTTAAACTGGGTGGGGGAATATTGTTTTTGTTTGTTTCTATGTATATATTTTTGTGTTTGTGTGTTGTAAACTGCCCTGTGGTCCTTGGATGAAGGGCTGTGTACAAATTTAACAAACCATAAAATGCTTATTTTATTTTCATCTATCTGTCTGTCTATCTATCTATTAAGTTTATTTGAATTAAAAGGGAACTAAGAGCGGGCTCTTGTTTTGTTGCAGCTGTCCCTCTGGAGGCTCTTTCTTAGTGTTAGATCATTGTATTTGACAATTAAAGGAAATACATTAACGGTTTACTATATCCCATGTTCCCATCCCACAGCATAGCACAGTGAACTGAACATTATTCTAACAAAAGCCAATATGCTCCTCACTTAAATAACTAGCAAATGTTGGCCTCTTCAGAAAACCACATATGAGACATGCTATAAAAATGTTGCAGCATTTAGTCACCTAAATCTCCCCTTCCATCTCCTTCCCATGCCATTTCTCTTCTGATAGTGGTTAGTGAGCCTGCCTACTTCTACAGGGCTTTTCACTCTCTCTTAGGTTCATGTGTATGCGTGTATTTGGACTTCTGTAAACCTCAAGTTCCACCTTAGTAGACTGATAGCTGCTCCTTGTTTCAACCATGTGGCTGCTGGCTGTTGTCGCTTGCGTTTGCTATTTGAGGGAGAGATATCAGCATCCTGCAGTTGGAAGTACTCTCCATTTTAAACCGTCTTGCTGCCTCATGTAAACATCAATACAGACAATGCCAGGGAAAGCAAAATTCAGCTTATGTGGAGTACTCAGTCTTTTTCTTTCTTTCTTTTTGCACAAGTAGCCAAAGCTATCTGGTTGAGTGCTAGAAGAAACAGCAGCACATCAGAGCTTAACTTCAGATTACCGTATTTTTCGCCCTATAAGACGCACTTTTCCCCCTCCAAAAATGAAGGGGAAATGTGTGTGCGTCTTATGGGGCGAATGCAGGCTCCTTGGCTTCAGCAATAGCAACACGAAGCCTCCGAAGCCTGCGCTCCAGAGGCTTCGCGTTGCTTCCGCTGAAGCCAGGAGAGTCTGCTCTTTGAGGCTGGCGGTGGGGGAAAGCAGCGCTTCCCCCATTGCCAGCCCCAGAGGATGGGGGGCAGCGGGAAGGCGCACAACGCCTTCCCGCTACTCTCCAACCCGGCTTTGAGGCTGGCAGTGGGAGAAAGCAGGCTTTTCTCCAAGGAGGGAGAAGGGACTGACTGGCGGAGTCCTTCCCTTCTTCCTCCTGTGGGCTTTTGCGGGAGATGGGGGAATTCCCCCACCTCCCGCAAAAGCAGGAAGAAGGTCTTGGAGTAGCGCACAGGCTGCGTGCAGCCTGTCCGCTGCTCCCAGAGCTGCGGGGGGGGGGGGAAATCATATTTTTCCCCTTGATCCCCCCCCCCCCGAAAACTAGGTGCGTCCTATGGGCCGGTGCGTCCTATAGGGCGAAAAATACGGTGCATTCCGCAGTTAGATAGAAAACATTACAGACATATATTTCTCTGTGTTTGTCATTTATGATCTCTCTATGCATATATTTATGTATCTACACATACCCCATGCATTCATTATAATGTGAAAGCACCATTATATGTTACCATGAATATAGGACTCCTTGATCAGTTATGAGATCAGTACAGTCGGACATCTCTGCTTTCATTGTTAAGACCATATGCCTTTATCTGTTACAGTACAGAGATACTTCCTGGTGTGTTCATTTTGTGTGTGCTTTAGTATATCAGTTTCTAAAATTGCAGTATTAAGAACCGAACAGATGGTGGTATTCAGATTTATCAACTATTTTTCTAAAGGCAAACGAACAACCTCTGGCTGCTCCACTTGGTTAAACTACTCAAATCTGGTTTGGACCGTTTGAGTCACTTTGCTACCTTCTGAATGTCATAATTCCTTCTTTTAACACCAGTTCAAATCTTCCTGTGCTCATGTTTATGTAGCCAAAACCACATCCACCTACACAGAAGAGAGAATTACCAGCAGACATGACTTAACCCCAAGGTTAAGTCTGCAGAAAAAAAGGAAAAAAACAAACACCAAAGTGGGCACTACAAGACAGCCCCATAAAGCTGAGAAACCAAGAGGGGGAAATCCTGAGCAAGGTATATAAAATGGAATGGCTTGATCAGGATGGCAGAGAAATATTATTATTATTATTAGAATTAGAATTTGCATATCATCCTCATCCTCTATCCAAACATCACATGGTGATTTACAACAAGCATTGTAGCAGAGAGCCATCTTATTGTCCCAATAACCATCTCTCCTCCACCCCCCAAAAGGTATTTACTAAAATTGGTCATGTCACTGTTTTAGCAGTTATGTGTGTTCACATTCATGTGTCCATCTGTCTGCCTTCACACAAATTATGGCACTGGCATGAGTGAAAGGGATCCTGGGATATGTTCAAAAGCTAAAAGGAAGGGAAGGTGGTAGACCTACTTGGGAAGCAGGTAACCTATTTGCTGGAAGTACCAGAAATGCATTGCTGGATATCTTTTCCAGTAACAATCTCAGGGTGCAGAATCAAGAGGAGTTCCTATGTGAAATCAGCCAATAGATAACTCTCCCTCGGCTCACACCTATTTATATGTTTGCAAATTTCAGACTCTACTTGGCAAGCTGAACCATTTTGGGGTTTGCAGTTAACAGGCCCATAAACTTAGCTCAGGTTATGGTGCAGTTGCCCTGGAATACGGACATTAGGAGAGGAGGATTTCAGCACTCTTATTTTTAAAACAAATCACTCAAGAGAAAGCAAACAGATTTACAGAATTTTATATGTGGGTCCCCTTGAGCTGTTGCATTAATTATTGCACTTTAATCTTAATAGATTTGCTAGGAAGCAAAAAAGACCCAACTCGCTTATGAGGTTCTTGGTAGCCTAGGACAAGACTTCTTTCTCAGCCTCTCACCTGTAATAGAAGGAAGATCATGCTGCCCAGAAAAATGGCAGCTTTTAAGGATTGCTAAGAGGATCTATGAGAGGCACTTTGAGCCCTTTTGGAAAATGCTGTATCAGTATGAAGTATCATTATGGCTATGTTAAGAATGCTTTCGAGTGGCGCATTTACTGTTATCACTTGCTATTAGCTGAGTTGCATCTCTTAATACTAGCCTATTTCATTGATCTTAAATTTTTCTTCTTCTAAGCATTAAAGAAACTTTTCTTCTTCCCTCCCAGGTACGATTTGTGAAGAATGTAACGTCCTGGAAAGAAATGAAGCCAGGGTTTTATCATGGACATATATCCTTCCTGGATTTTGCAAAGTAAGCCACATAACGTACAATTCTGTTTGCAGCATTTTGAGTCCTTGTCAGCTTATTTTGTTGTTGTTCAAGCACTGCACTGATTCACTTAAGAGTTTACTGCCCTCTAATGGTCATGAGCAGAAATTGCACCGTGACATTCTGAACATGCTCTTTTCTGCCCCTCTATTATTTTCAGTAAAGCTTTTCTCTTCCCCACTGACTTCTCATTCAGATTGATTTCAGTCTTTTTCTCCTGGACATGCACCATCCTTTCCTGTTGATGTTCTTTGGTGACTAAGCTCTTGGAAAACATACTTTCTTAATTAAAAAAAAATCTGTGTGCGGTCTGAAAGCACAAATATATAACTGGAGTAGAGAACTGTGTGGGGATAAAGCTCAGAACAGTCTTGCTGAGCAGCAAATCAAGGAATTAACCAGTTCCCGCTTGGTGATTTTAGTCCTTTAAGTAGTTAAGATTCTCCACATTTTCTTTTGTCTTCTAATTGCTACTTATCTGTTGGTGCCACCCCTTTCCCAAAACTTACTAGTGACCACCTGCTGTCCCGTAGAGCCTTTCATATTAGAAGTTGCTTTGCAAAATAAAATTTAAAAAGCCTGCTGTTCCCTGGGCTGACTCTACCATATCATACAAGAGAACCCCCATAACAAATTTGAAACACTAGCCAAAAATGGATATATGCGTTCGACAACAGTTTTGTCAGCCATGCAAATGAAGGAAGCAATTATTTATTTTTAATATTTGATTGAGCTGTTAATGACTCCGCTCAGTGCTTTCAGCCTTCCTTTAGAATAGCAAATCAACTTACTGCCTTCAGCGGTGCAGTGTTTCAGTAGCACAGAGTACTTGATGGTAGCGCCAGAACACATGGAAAGAAACCCTCTGTTTAGTCAGTCAGTATCTCTTCAGGCCTACTTCATAACAGTAGGGCTGCCGTACGTCTGGGTTTTCCCTGGAAACATCGGAGGATTGGGCTGCAAAAATGACGTCAGGGTGGATTTTTGCCGAATCAGCAAAACGTCCTTGGAAAACCCAGATATGTATGGCAACTAGGGCGATTCTTTAAAGAAAAATTATTTTAAAATCCAAAAAAGAAAAGAAAAAGCTGTTGGGCTTTTTTGGGGGTGGGGGTTCATTTTTGGGAATATGGCAACCCTAACAAACAGGCTGTGGTAGTTGGAATTCACTGCTATCGAACTTGCTGCCTCTTGAAAAACATCATGTTTTATGGCCTCGTATTGCCTGCTGTAGCCAATCTGACTAGTAGAAAATGGCTCCATAAATGCCTACTTACATGAGATGGCAGGAAGTCTTCCGGGTTGGCGCCTCTGGCAATGGCGGATTTCCTCCGATCGGGAGGAATCCGCTCCGTGGAAAATAGGGTCTGAACTGCCACGGCAAGGCGGAGACCCATCAAAAACCACAGGTGGGAGAAGCCTGTGGACGTGGGATTCGGCCGGCACCTTTGCGCCCCCCCCTACTCGCGGGGAAACCCAGTTTCGGGGATCCGGAGCGACGTGGGGTGAGCGGCGCGGTGCTTTGAATCGACTGCTTTTTTCACGGAGTGAAGCCGCATTGCTGTTGCCGGGGATCGCTGACTTTTTCCTATGGACAATTGGATTTTAAATAACTGCCCGTGAGTAGAACAGAAAATTGGATTAAGAAATTTCTTTTAATTTGGCACTGAAGCGGGAAGGTCTAAACAGGAAGTCCGCCTTCCGCTTTTGTAGATAGATTGAAGCAAAGACACGGCAAGCTAGAGTTTAGAAAGTCGTCTGTAAAGGATCAATTTTCACCATTTAAAATTACTGAACCCCCCTTGGAAGCAGGAGAAGAGGGGGGAATTTTTTCTGGACTGTTTAAACCTGCAGAAGAGAGGGTAAAGAAAAGCAATTTTCCACCGTCTTGAACCTGGGAGCGGGGTGTCAGGACAGACGTCCTCGGGAAGTTCATTGACTATAGACAAACGTTTTTGACAGATAGTTAAAAGAAGAGAAACATATTGATTCCATTGTTCCCTTTCGCATCTAAAAGGAACAAAATATTGACAAAATATCTGAAAAAGGAAACTTTGTTGTTAGATCTGCTTTTTTTTTTTTTTTTAAAGAGATGGATACAAATAGAAGCTTTTTCCCCTAGAGGGAGCTTGTGAAACTGTTATTAAATCCGAACTGGGGAGTTTCGCAGCTGCAATAGATTAAGATCGTGGGACCAGACTTTAACCTCGAACAAGAATGTACTCGGAGGCTCTGGTGCTTGCCTTTTGCAAGACAAGTGCCTTCTTGGAACAGTTACATGAGAAGATGGATTTGATGACTGTTGGGATCGAAAATTTTGGACAGGCAGTGGGTACCTATATAGAACCCACTCAGGAATTAATCCAGGAGTGTGCTCTGACAGATCAGATGAGGGAGGAGGTTGTTGCTGGACCTCGGGAGGCAGAGATGGAGGGAACTGTGGCCCAGCAGGAACATGAGTTGTTGGATTTGACGAATGAACCTGGAAAAAGCCAGATTTGGAGAGATAGAGTCTTGTTTGGCTTGGAGATGGGGGGGCTGGATAGACCCCCCTATGCAGGGATGTATTGACCTTTCAAGTCTGGCTTTGGGCCGGGAGGAGTTCGGAGTTGTGGGGGCCCTTAACTTTGGAGGGACCTTGAAACATGTTTTTAAATACCACATGGAGTTCAGTGTTGACTATGGAAAAGGGGCTGATCTGTCGAGAAGGGACAAAAATATTGTCAAGCTGGAGTCTCCCCGAGTGAAAGGAGCAGAAGACAAAGTAAAGTACAGGTATAAATATGAAGAAGACCTGCGGATGGGACATGGAAAAGACTTAAGAGCTTCGGATATAAGGTCACCAGGTTGATGGACTAGATGGATGGGATAAAAAGGACTGACAAAACCCGAGACCAGGAGGAAAAGACGTTGGATGAAGATTGGAAGAAAGTCTTAAAAAAATTATTTAGGAAAGTTTTGTAAAATTAATGAGTATTAGAAAAATGTTGGAATGAAATTATTTGGCTTTAGCAGAAATGTTAAAAAGAATTATGTAAGAATATGTTATGGTTAAGAGAAATTGGTATAAAAAAGATTTAAGTTTTAAGTTTTAGGGTTTTTTATGGTAAGATAAGGTTAAAATAGATTAAGGTCATTTAATGACAGAATATTATGAAAGATGGAAAGGATTTGCTGAGATAATTAACAACTAGAATACAAAAAAGGGAGGTGTGAGGAGGTCGATGAAATAAGGTAATGACAGTTAAGGATTTGGGAATATTGGATCTGTTTTTAAATTTTTTGTTTATTTTTGCTTTTTGATTTTGATGTATTATGTGTTTTGTTTTTTCTTTTTGACTTTTATTTTGATTGATTTGTATTGTTTAATTGTTACTTGTTTTTTCCCTTTTTCCCCTTTTTTTCTTTGTAATTTTAAAATTCTCAATAAATATCATTTTTTTTTTAAAAAAAGGAATCGTATTGAGCAGTGTGGTCAGGTGGGGAGAGATTAGGCTTTCTCTGAAAGAAGTGCATTTCTTTCACTCCCATTTAAACCATACTGGAACAGGAGCTTCCTCGATGCCCAGTTTGACACAGAGTCCTAAACTAGCACCAGAAGTCCCTTCTCGAGCCCAGAAGCGGGCACACCAAACTGCTGCTCATCACGATTGCTACCACCCAGCTGTAGACTTCATTGTTTGCACTCTGTTCTGCCCACCTGTTTGACCTCAGCAACGAATCTGCCTGCATCTCTTGCACATTATCTAGGTTGTGAAACCGGATGGGCTCTTATCATGGGAACTTGTTACGAGAACGTCACAAGCGGAGGTCAAAAATGATACTATTCCCTCCCTTCCATTCCCACCCTTTTGGCCCCCTTTTTACTGGCCAGTTCTCTATTACGGCCTTTTCCAGGCTGGTACCCTACTGATGTCTGCGGTTACAGCTCTCATCATCCCTGACCATGGGCAAAGCTGGCTTAGGGCTGATGGGAGTTGCAGCCCAAGATATAGTTGCAGCCCAAGAGTTATATGCACCAGGCTAGTGAAGGCTGCACTATTGCTTAATCAAGATGAAGGGAAAGGTCTGCTCAATGGACTTCAGCTGTTCATTTTATCTGGAATCCATCTTAATTTATTTGCTGTGACAAATGTGGAAAACAAGGGTGGGGGCACCAGAAGTTTTATGTTCCGTATATTTTGTGCATGCAACGTAATATCAGACAGAGAGTGCTGAAGGTTACAACAGCAGCTGAAATCTACATGTAAAGAAATGGTTGCCAAACTTCAGTCTCAAAAAAGAATCCCCGAGCATAAAATTGCATTGCTTCCTCCAAATTTGAAAGTGCAATATGCTATATTAATAAACCTCTTGCATTGAATACCTAATGAAATAATAACCTTGTGAACAGCTAGGTAAGTGTTACTCTATCCTCTACATTATTCATAGAATAAAACTTAAAACATTTTGTAGGTACTGTAACTTCAGTCTAAAAAACATTTTGCCTCAAGAAAGGCAGCTAAGCAATTTCACAAATTTCATTCATATGCATATTTTCCTCCAGGGTTGCATTATCCTTGTGGCTTTTTTTGTTTGCTACCCTTTCACCTAAATGATTTATTTCCCCCCCTGCAACAGCTTGCTTTCTTCTATTTGTGGTTTCGATTATTAAAATAACAAATTGAGTGCTGTGCTTGCTCTCGGCAATAGGCGAGAGTAACTTGTGATGTTGCGTTATTGCGTTAGAGAAGTGTAAAATCTTACTGCAAAGATTCATCCTCCTTAAGAAAAACTCTGGCATAATGCTTTGATTCAGTATATACGCTCATAAAATTACACTGAATTTCAAAACTTTTATGACAGTGGTGGTGGAGCTGTTTAGAAATTTCACTTAAGTGGTAGAGGACAAAAACTCATGCACCATTTTATTTTATTTTTTTAAAAAACCCCATTGATTCTGCCTCATTCTTCATTCCTTTTAATTCATTTATTCATTGCTGTGGGTACTTGGAACCATCATCTGTCAAATGAGCGGAGGAATGCATACAGGGATTCCAAGTATTTATCTCGAAATGCCAAGGGGCCCTGACCGGATTTGGGGTCCCCCCATTATGCTAAATGTTTTGAGTAAAAAAATCTGAAGCAACAACTTGCTTTAACTCCATTTAAGTTTTGTGAAGGCAACTAGCCATCTAAATCCATCATGGATGAGCAGTGAGGCATATGTTGATTTACTCCTCCATGGTGGAATAATAATAATAATTAATAATAATTAATAGTAAATAATAATAATAATAATAATAATAATAATAATAATAATTTATGCCCTGCCCTCCCCGGCCAAAACTGGGCTCAGGGTGTCTAACATCAAATATATAACATATTATCATAAAATTAAGCAATCAATTAAAATACATCCTAAAATCAAATCTGAATCAAAGTGAAATCTAATCAGATGGCAACCTGCAAATTAGGGATGGGGACCTTAAATTCTCACCAGGCCTAAATCATAAGCGACATGACTGATGATGGTGGCAGTAAGCTTTGCCTCCTCTCATCATGGTGACAGCAGCTCTGCCTTTCCAGATGCATCTCGCTTGCCTCTGCTTGAGGAAAGGGCAGGAGTGGGCTCAGCAGAGGCCTGGCCTCATCTCCCTTTTCGCTTTTGTAATGGAAAAACTAAAGACATGGTGTCTCATCCTCTCTAAGTCTTGAGTCGGATTCCAGTAAAAAGACAATAGTGGTAAAAGTAACGGCAGTCAGCATACAGAGTCAAGAACGGCAGCAACGCAGGGACATAACCTGGTTGGAAACCTGCTTCCAAGTGGAGTGAGGAAAGATGTTCCATCTGGCCATGCCTGCAGTTGCTGTGCCATCATGTGCTCAGTGACCTTTTCCAAAAAGGAAAGATCTATCCTGTTCTATTTTTTATTCCCCACCTATCTGACTGGGTTGCCATTCTAAATCTTGTCATCACATCCTTGTCTGAAGACTGCCTTTTCAGGCATAGGTGGAGACTGCTCCAACAAAAGACAGAACCTCCCTTCCCAATGTGACAATTTTACTATTTGGTCAGTGGACTTGGCTGGCCTTAATGAGCCGGATTGGGAAGGGTTCGGCATCCTCAAAACAAGCAAGGCTGGCAGATCCAAGCAGCTGCAGTTGATACCTTTGTTCTGTCTGTTGCCTTGCTAACATTGTTGTAACTGTGGTAATGCACGGGGAAGAGTTTAAAAGCACCTTTTTTTGGTCCTTAAAGCAATAAAGCACCCAAACTGTATTTACAGCCCTATTTTTGAATGTCCAGGTTTATAGGCTAGCTTTGATGGTTGTTCCTGGCATGTAATTGATTTTCATATTTCTTTAAACAGATTTATTTTTGCACGTTGGAAGGCAGTTGGTCTAGTATACATCAAAGCTGTTTAAAAGCATCTTTGTAGTTCTTACCATACAGTAGATTAACTGCATTCTGCTAAATCAGCAGTATTCAGTACGAAGTGCAGAGTACGTTCAACCGACAGGCCATGCTTATTTTGCCTGCAAGGCACACAGTGCTAATTAGTGTACGAAGGTTGCCCTGCCTAGCATGGAGACATGCTCTGTGTCAAAGCACAATGTGAGCAGCAGATAAATAGAACACATTCTCTTTGGGTTCCTTCTAAAGGTAAAGGTAAAGGAGCCCTGAACAGTTAAGTCCAGTCAAAGGCGACTATGGGGTGTGGCGCTTACCGTTCTTCAGGAAAGGGAGCCAGCATTTGTCCACAGACAGCTTTTCCGGGTAATGTGGCCAGCATGACTAAACTGCTTCTGGTTCAATGGAACACCGTGACAGAAGCCAGAACGTGCAGAAACGCCGTTTACCTTCCCACCACAGTGGTGCCTATTTATCTACTCACACTGGTGTGCTTTCAAACTGCTAGGTTGGCAGAAGCTGGGACAGAGCAATGGGAGCTCACCCCGTTGCTGGAATTTGAACTGCTGACCTTGCGATTGGCAAGCCCAAGAGGCTCAGTAGTTTAGACCACAGCGCTACCTGCGTCCCTTCTAAAACTGTGTCGGGTGCATATTGGTGGTATTATTATTATTATTATTATTATTATTATTATTATATTATTATTAATAATAATAATAATAATATTAATAACAACAACAACAACAACAACAACAATACAGATCATTGGCATAATTAATGCTTGAGTTTTCATAAAATAGCAATGCAAAATATGTCTTAAATATGGCATGTTAACTGCCGAAGTGCTAAGTTTTAGCCAGTGCTAGAATATTTCAGATCTGTTGCACTGAGCTAAAATTTAACTGCTTTTTCATCTACTATTCCATACGAAGCATGATCATTTTTGTGCAGCAGCACTTTAGAAAACCAAGGGCAATTTCTGAGTATCTCTTGTCCTCCTACATTTCCCCCATCTGGTCATTGTGGTCACACCAGCTACATTACCTTCTTTGTTACAAAGCATAGTTGTAAGAGGCCGCATCTGTTGGAGGGAGAAGTACCAGATAGGACTTTTGCTGATAATACTTGTTAGACAAAATAAACTGAATGAATATATGTAAATATTAAATGTGTATGTTTAAAATTTACCTCAATGGAATGCTGTTGGGATAAGATTTCTTGGAAAGTTTTCTAAAGCATTTATACCCTTTAATACCTTTGAAACAGGAAAAAGTAGTATTGTCAGTTTCTCAGCACTCCTCCTAACTTGCCTTAATATGACAAAATAGAATGGTCTGGAACAAACTTTGACCCCAAATCCACTTTTACATCATGCAGGAAACTCTTTGATTTGTCAATCGGATTTATCTGTTCTGTTTCAGATTTGGTGTTAAAAAGAAACCAATATACATCAATGTCATAAGAGATCCTATAGAGCGGCTGGTTTCCTATTATTACTTCCTGCGCTTTGGCGATGATTACAGGCCTGGACTCCGAAGACGAAAGCAAGGGGATAAAAAAGTAAAAGTACATTTTGGCAGCTTCGTTCATGGCTTTAATTATGGAGATAATAACTGAACTCAAAATGTAGCAATTTTGAAAAGCAAATTTAATCCAGAACAATAGGCTCGATCCTAAAATACAGTTCCCACTCACAGGAGTCTTCCATGAATGCAAGAAACTTTGGTTCAATGGAGGCATCTGCTTGTGTGTGTGTGTGTGTGTGCGTGTTTGTGTGTGTGATTATTAATATTTTTTAATCGAATCCTTCCTGCACTACCTTCTACACCATTCTTGATGGTCTCACAACTCTCTGGAGCAGATTATTAGGGGTCTTAGGAGGGCTCATCAAAGACCGTCTCCGTCTTCATACCTATTAGAAGGTCCCAGAAGCACTTATTCCATGAGTGAAGTGCCACTCATGAGAGATTTGCGTTTGACTCAATATTAATTATGTAAAGATAGGATTGCAATGAATTGTGCATTAACTGTGGACAAAGGGAGCTATGGAAATATGGTTTAATGTTGAACGAGGAGCTCCACATTGTCTTAGACCAGTGATGGCCAAACTTGGCCCTCCAGCTGTTTTGGGACTACAGTTCCCATCATCCCTGGTCACTGGTCCTGTTAGCTAGGGATGATGGGAGTTGTAGTCCCAAAACAGCTGGAGGCCCAAGTTTGGCCATCACTGTCTTAGACCAATGGAGCATGCGCATACACGCAGCTCTCTGGCCTTCTAATTTAAAAGAGCAAATAAGAAGGCACAGAGCACAGGGTGGTGTCCCTCCTTGTTAGATAAGTTTCCCCACCCACTGTTGTTCCCTAGGCCAGTCTTCAGAATGACTTTTCAACACTAGCATTTGATTTCCCTTGGTAGCAGCAATATGACTTGTTTTCTGACACACTGGCTTTTGCAGAACAAATATAAGTAGAATTTAAATTGGTTGCTGTTAATAAAACAGAATCCAAGAACTTCTGAAGTCGGACACATGGATGACACATTGTGGGCTATTTTGAGTCACCGTTCAGTTCTTGCTGTGGTTACCGTGTGTTGAGGCAATTGCGAATCTTGACAGCGCCCACAAAATGGCTTGTGGCTCTGCACACCAGTGCAGTTGTCGCCTTTGGGGCACTAGCAGCTGCATACCAAATGCCACACTGCAGTGAATTCTGTGTGTGCCAGCCACCCCTCACTATCTCATTGTGCGGTGCCCACAGCTGGGAGTCAGCCTGTACTGATGCACAAAGTGACAGGCCTCTTAGTAAGCTATTGTGAGGTAACGCAGCCCAAGTTCATGTAGAAAAATAACTGCACTAAGAAGTTTGATATTTAAGATGGAAATTTATAGCTCACTCTTGAGTTTTTGTCTTTGTTCCAGACGTTTGATGAATGTGTAGCAGCTGGAGGCTCAGATTGTGCCCCTGAGAAACTCTGGCTTCAAATTCCGTTCTTCTGTGGCCACAGCTCTGAGTGCTGGTAAGACGATGGAATTGCTTTAAATTGCAGATTAAATAAATTATCCATGTGAAGTGTATTTTATTAAATCAGAATGTGTAGCAGAGGTTAAGATTTTGAGAAAGAACACATTTGATTAACAAGTGTACTTTGTGGTTATCTTCCGAAGTATCAAACTGAAAAATGGTTGAATTGTTATTTGTTAAATTTCTATACCACTGTCTATACCAGGATCATAGAGTGGTTTACAAAATAAAAACACAAAGATACATAACACAGTAACAAACAGAAACAATACGCCCATTATTATTGATTGAATTTCCATGAATGCTACAGAAAACTACCAACCATTTTCAAACTGAACTCTGTATCCCCTTTCTAAACACCAGTGTCAGTGTTTGGGTATGTTGATTAAAAACCATGTAACTATGGGATCCCCCCCCCCCCCCGGTTTAAAATGTCATGGCTTGGATCTAAACTTAGCCTTCTGTGGATAGAAGGCTTCTTTCATCCACAGAAAGCTTTCGATCCCACTGGCAGAAGTGGCATTGATTTGCTCCTCACCCTGTCATTCCTCCGCTGTTGTGGATGGTCTCCTAAGTCTCTTCCCTCTCCCTTTAAATGACTGGAGCATCATCTGAGCAAAGTTCTGCTTAGGGAGATGTGCTCACTGGTAGCAGCAAGATCAGTTTCTAACCCGGTATAAATGTTCAACCTTTAGGTCTCAAACCCAATTGTTCTTAGCTGGCAGAAATAAACTTTGTGGCTGCTATAATGTAAACATGGATTAATTTGAGTGCTCAATTCCATTTTGAATGTCTGAAGGTGTTCATGAAATGAAGTTTAGAAGTTGATTTGTCATATTACAATAACTAGGGTAAAGCCTTGTTACACGGTTTGCTTAATAGTAGGAGAAAAAATAGCAGCTCTAATTTATTTACTTTTAATTGAGATAATATCCTTAATATGCTGTGTCAGATGGCATATGTATGACATATCTCCTACACTGTATTTCTATGTAGGAGAGAAAAGCATATATGGTCGCTTCAGATTATTTGGACCAAGGCTTCAGCAAGTGCTTTCAAAGTATCAGACATACGAATTCTCAACCATTCTGCAAACCTCTTTTTGTTTATCCTCTTATAGAGCAATCTTGCTAAAATGCAGATAAACTGCAATCGGTTGTGGAAGACTGGTGCAAAGTTCCAACATGCCTTTCAGTTTCTGCTTTTATGCCACGTCAAAATTGATACTTTTGAACTCTTTGATATAACAGCAAAATTTTCCATACTGAACACCATGCAACATACTTGAAAAAGGCATTAGTGTTATCAAAAAGTTAGAAATCAGAGCCATAAATCTTTTGACATCTAACCTAGGCCATGAAGAGAGCAAAAAAAATGGGGAGCAGGGGGGGAAAAGCAAAGGAAATTAAAAATGTGTGTGGCTGAAACTTTGTTTTCTTGCCTGTGCAAAGATAACAGCTAAGCCATTCTTTTAGCCTGGTGTGAGAATATCTAAATGAAGGGAACCAAAATTCTTGGCAGACATCAAAACCTTCCTGTAATTACTTTTTATCGTTTTAGGAATGTGGGAAGCAGATGGGCTTTGGAACAAGCCAAATACAACTTGATTAATGAATATTTCCTAGTGGGAGTTACTGAAGAGCTTGAAGACTTTATTATGTTGCTGGAGGCAGCTTTGCCCCGCTTCTTCAGGGGTGCTACAGAACTATATCGCACAGGTATTTAAATAGCCACCCGCTAGGCCATTTTCATCTTCCTCCTTTCCCCCCAAAGCGTCTCTTTCACATACCCTTTAGGACAGGGGTCCTCAAACTTTTCAAACAGGGGGCCAGTTCACTATCCCTCAGACACTGTTGGGGGCCAGACTATAGTTTGAAATATAATATGAACAAATTCCTGTGCACACTGCACATATTTTATTTGCAGTGCACAAAAAACAGGAAAAACAATACAATGTTTAAAATGAAGAACGGTTTTAATCAACATAAACTTATAAGTATTTCAGTGGGGGGGGGTATGAGAGAGAGGGAGAGAGAGGAGGGTGACTGAATAAGAGGGAGGAAAATAAAGAGGTGCCGCCTCAGGCTCTGGGCAGTGGTGGCGGCAGCATCTGGCTGCTCCTGCCTCAGTGTCCTCTAGCAGGAGACCCAGCACCCCAGGCCCGGCTGTGGTGCTGGTGACGGCCACTGTGCCTTTGCATTTCCACAGGCCTTCCTTGGTGGCAGTGGCTCCCCTCGGCTTGGCTCCAGGCCCGGCTGGTCCAAGGACTGGTCCCTCCCCATTCGGACCTGCTTTGCCTGGCAACCTGGGATCGCAATGGGATTGATGGGCGGCCAAGTGGGAAGGTGCTGGAGGGTGTGGTCTGAGGAGAAGCCGGAAGGGATTGGACCCAGCTGCTTGGAATAGTAGCGGTTTGGAGGGAAGGAGGAGCGCCGCGGGTTCTGCAGTTCCTGGGCGGGCCGCATGTGGACCTGGTGGGCTGGATGTGGCCTGCGGACCGTAGTTTGAGGACCCCTGCTTTAGGGCATGAATGAGCAATTTTCCTGAAACAGCAGTCCATTCCCCTACCCGCCTCAAGAGACTGACTTACCCATGTTGGTACATGTGCAATCCCAGTGTCATTTCCAGTTTCCTCTTTTGGATACTCTGCATCAAGTACACAGCTGTATTGCCCACTAGGCTCCTCTCTGCCTGTGGGTGAGAAGCTACATGCAGTACGAACTGCACTCCCAGGTCCTTATGGGGCTTTAAATACCAGCCAATGTCACGGGGCCATAGAATCATAAATGGTACAGTTGGAAGGGACCACAAGGCTCATCTGACTAGCCCAACCGCCTGCAGTGCAGGAATTACAACAAAAGAATCTCTGACAGATGACTATCCAACTTCTGTTTCAGAACCTCCAAGGAAGGTGGGTCCACCAGCTTCCAGTCAAACAGCTCTTGCTGCCAGGAGGTTCTTCCTAATGTCTGTAGTTATTCAGTGTGAGAATAGTTGTGCAAGTTGCTGGAAAGAAGGAAGAGGGGCTGCCAGGCTGACATAAGGAAGCTGAGCAGTGTAGGCAAAGTCCACAAAGAACGTGGGATCAGACCAGATTGATTCAAGTAAAATTTGAATGATTAGCGATAAGACTCTACTCTTGTTCACGTCGCATAACCTGCTGACCAGCCCGCTTCGGTAAGCTCATTGTGGTTTGCAACTTGCCTTGGTTGAGGCATGCAGATTCTTGGGGCCGCCGTCTAATGCAAAAGAAGAATAGGAATGGAACTGTTTTCTATCTCCCCAAGGATGAAGTGACATTGAGAACGAAGCCTGCTCCTCTATTTCTGGATTCTGCTGTAGTTCAAGGGTAGCCCATGTGCAGGTGTTATTGGGCTACAGTTCCATCGCCCCCAGACAGCGTAGTCAGGGGTGGTGAAACATGTAGTCCCTCCGTATACATTGACTGTCCCCGTTTGTCGGAACCTTGAGAACTGGCTTTGATAGCAATAAGAGGTATATTAGTACTGTAAGCATATAATGCATATAACACATTGCAGCATAGAATGCAAATAGCATATTCCCACAACAAATATTCAGGATGACTCACTTACCACCTTGCCTTTAAATGAAAATTGTTGATGGCATCATGTGAGAGGTTGCTGTGAATTTGGTGGAACAAATTGCCCGGTTGTTGTGAAGTATTTTTTTTTACTAACTTTATTGTTGATCATACTGAATTTCCAAAGAAGCATTAATCATGATTGAAACAGATATCTTAAATGGATGTGATGTGAGGAAATGCAGTTCCCAATGCAAACACTTCCTCTTTATGGTTTTAATAATTAAGCTCTTTAAACAGCGGGAGGAATGTGCGCTGAGAGAGCACACTAATGCAAATGCATTCATGTTTAATGTCAGAGCTTCCAGTTTCTCAGTCCCGGAGGCTTAATAAATCTTGGCCCAAGTTCTGTCACTTTATGTACCCATTTAGCAATCTGCTGATGAAAGAATACCCTGCGCAGAGACACACAAACTTTTCCCGGTCTATGTTTCTGCTCCTCTGGGAGCATTCAAGCTATGAGTCAAAGTGAAGTTATGACTTTCTACGTTTTGCTTTTAGGCAAGAAGTCTCATCTTAGGAAGACAACGGAAAAGAAACTCCCCACAAAAGAAACCATTGCAAAGCTGCAGCAGTCTGAAATATGGAAAATGGAGAATGAGTTCTACGAATTTGCACTGGAGCAGTTTCAATTTGTCAGAGCACATGCCGTCCGGGAAAAAGATGGAGAGTTGTACATTCTGGCACAAAACTTTTTCTATGAAAAGATTTACCCTAAATCGAACTAAGGACGATGCATCTTTTTAGGCTAGGGACTAAACCTTTGGGCCACATTCTTATTTTCAGCCCCAACTTGTAGATTGCTGATGCACCAACTGAGGCACCTCAGTCCTTGAGCTCAGTAAAATGAATTGTGGGTTCCTCAAAGAAGTTGGCTGCTGACCAGATACGTTGGTAATCCAAAAGTATAAACTTCAGTTTAATCTCAAAGAAGGCTGCTCTTCAACTCCTGCAGAAGCCTACATACACATTTACAGAAACTAACCACTTACCAATTATGTTGCTGAAACGATAAAGATGAAAGGCCTCTCTTTCCGCTCTTTTTGATTCATAGAACAGCTTATTTTAGTTAACCTCCTGGGAAGAGGAAGCTGTTGGTTCCCTAGCTTCAACATGGAAATTTGGGTTGTATACGTTTATGAATAATGTTAATAACCGGCTGACATCTGTGCTTTGTTCTTGTGAATTCATATCACATGAATCATGTTCAATCATGTTCTGCTGAGAAATGCTGCAGCTGGACTTGCCCATATTTTATCAATGTGGGGTTTTCATTTTAAAGAGCTAAATTGATCATCAGTGTGTTTGAAAATTCAAATTCCATAGTGATCTTGTCAGAACGCCTAAAACCAAGGCAGTGTTTCTTTAATATCCTCTGCACTTCCAACTAATGTTGGGAAAACACCTCTTCAGAAGCTGGCTTTTGCCTGCACTTCAGTATAAAACAAATAGTGAATTCTGTATCCTTGTTCCATAGATTCTTTGTACTTTAAAGAACTACTGGTGAATCCATATTATGACTCAACTAGTGAGCTGTGGTATGGTTAGGGGTTTCCTATTTAGATACTTTTACCTGTAGAATATTTTTACTAAGGTGCTTTATAATGTGTTTTAAAGCATTGCATTTGGAAAAAAAAGGAATAAAATGCTGTAAATAATGCATATTTTATGTATTTGGACCAAAAGGTTATGGACAACTAGTTTAACACATTTTTGCACCAGTTTTGCCATATGTGAAGTAGAAGCATCCCACCTGCCGTTCAAATTCCAGTTTTGAGTTAACTCTTGGACATCGCTGAAATGCACTTCAATGACCTCAACAACTTTAAATACACAGTGTGTCTGTCCAGGAGCCCCCTTTGCAAAAAGAGAGAGAAAGAAACACCCTCCTTAATCTGCATCCTTTTATCATGCTTAAAAGGAAAAGGAAAACGGATGCCTGTGGCCTGGCCAAAAGAGATACACAGAAATTGACGTCAATGTGTTCAGGGCACTGCTTTATGTTACTTCAGTAAATGTGCATTTGCCATGATTAGCACCTTATAGTAACTTCTATACACGAGGTTGTTTAGCAGTTGGTTGTATACTGGGAAGCTCCATTTTAACAAAATTCTAGAAAAACTGCAGTTCTTCAAATTCCCTAGCTGCATTTGTTTTTACTGGAAGGTTTATGTTTTGTTTTTTTTTTTTTTTTTTTAAAAAATATATATTAAAGTTTGCAGATTTTTTTTTTTAGTTCATTTAAATCCAGACTTTGAGCGTCATATTCTATAGGATGTCAAAGTGCAGCATAGATGTATTGATAGAAGAACATTACCAAAATTGTCCGCTATACGAACACAAAGTTGTTAGCTGTCTGTAAACTGAATGTTTTGATGCCAAAAACGGGATCCTGTTACAAAAGGGTAATGAGTATATTAAGGAAAGCTTTTAATTTGCTCTTCTTCTTCTTCCTTTTGCCTTGTTCTTAACGATACAAAAATAGCACCGCCTTCCTAGGCAGTTTCCTCTTTTTAGTCAGCAGTCATTCGTAGTGTTCTTTGTTAATTTTCCCCCAATGTATGACCATGAGCCAGAGTGTTTTCATAGCCATGTTGGTTCAACTGAACGAGACGCAGAAAAAACAAAAACAAAACAAACTGTCATTAGACCAATTTGCTACTTGCAGCAGCGTGTTCAGCGTCAGGTGCTGATGCTCGGAGTACAACTAGAATCACGATTGTCCAGGCTGATTGATATGTTAGTGGGCCTGTTGATTCCATTCTAACGTGTTAGGAAGAGAGTCTGAGTGCCTCAAAACCCAAGGTCGGCGTAGCATAGTGCCACCAAGTTGACTGAAAGTATGATTGTGCAAACAATTAGCAAAGCTGCCATTTGGACCCTTCAGAGCCGCGGTACAGCCTTCACGAGGTAGGCTGGTTACAATTCCTGATACTATATCCACTGTGTTGACACGTCCTCAAAACAAGAGGTGCATTTATATTAATTAGGTGTTAAGATATTTAGGCAGCCTGTAGAAACGGCTTTGGTAGTTAAGGTTTATTTTCGATATTCCGGCTGTCCAGTGTACAGTAATCTGAGGGTAAAACGCTAATGAACCCGGCGGGGCTTCTGAATAACCATGTCTAAGACCACACTGGCAGCGTAGTAAGCGAAAAATAGTTGACGGGTAGATAATAAAAGTAGAAAGTGTTGGTTTCCCATGTGCTCATCTTAAGCTTGAGCGATTGTGGACGGCTTAGCTTAAGTTACCCTAAGTCATAAATGAAATTTCTTGAGTTGCGTTTGGCGTCGCCATGCCCCACTCTAGTTGGGGAAGATAACATTTCTCATGACGTTTTGGTTCTTCTCCCTAGTTGTGTAAGATGTTGCAGAACTGAGAGGTAGGCAATTTTGAAAATATTGGCAGAAATTTATAATGTGCATCCTCCCTGCGCTCTCTTCCATAATATATACTTTATTCATGAAGCGGCGGCAAACTACTTTTAAGGAGAGCACCGAATAAAGGTGCTTACAAAGTGAAAGGCAGGCATCTAAACGCTTTAAAACTCCCTTTGCAAAGAGACACTGAAAATGTGACTCGTACCGTCTGCTCATATGGACAGTATTTAAAAGTTTAGAAAGGAATGGTTTACCTATAGCTGTTTTTATGTTCTGCATGTATAAGATCTGCTTTGCAAGTGCAAAAACTAAAATCCAGTTTCTGGTTCAACAGCTGCAAGGAGAAGCTTTGGGGGTTCATTATCTGAATTTCAGGGGTAAGAGGGAGGAAGTTCAGAGCTTAGGTCTCTGGGGTCTTGTTCACTCAGGACTAAAATACTCTGGACTTAGCTATCACGATTTACTTAAATAGTTTCTTCCCACCCAATTTTTCAGACAGTTCCAAATACTTTGGAACCTTGTTTCTCAAGGTTTCAAAGCTATCCATTACAACTAGCATGGTTATATGGATTGCGTTCTCATTTGCAGCGCTTATAAAATTGGCTGGAACGTAATCAAGTATGAGTGGCTGCCCTGCTCACACATGGCAGGTCCTTCAGACATAAAGGCAAGCCATGGTTTCTCTTCCCCTCTTTTCCCTGCAAATCCCTGGATAACCTCCCAAACCATGGTTTAGAGTATGAAACCTCATCCCAATCCAGACAGTGATTTTGTGTTGCTGACAAGCCATGATGGCTTGTTGGAACATTGTTCTGCAGGCAAGGTTTGCAAACCAGTTTGAAACCGTGTTTTCAGCTCCTGATTTTGATGGCTGTTTGTAAACCATGGTTTGTTGTGAGATTAGAGATCAGGAATCATTTCTGTTTTGAGTTCCCCTGCTCTTTAAGAGGCGGCCCCCTGAAAAAGCTCTTCTCAAGGTCAGGAGCCCTCCAGAGTAGCATCCTATAAAGGGGCTGCTATAATAGAAAAATTGTGCACAGCATATTATCAGGTGATGGATCTTGCCCATTGTTTTCTCGACACAGAGCCATGAATATACCACTATGGGGGGAGAGCTGTTTAAAATGTTTGGATCTGAACGTAAAATGTTGGAAAGGGGTGGAGAGGAGTGTTTTGACCAGAAAAATGTATGCCAGAGTTTCCAAGCCCAATAGTATATGCCAGGACTATTGTGACTAATTCCCGCCCTGCCCCCCAATGGGGAACTTATTTTCCCAGTTTAATTGTCAACCAGAAATAAACTTGTATTGGCTATTGAATAAAATATATTTTTTCAAATTGTAGCCCACAATCCCTGGTGACAGTTGCCTGTAGATTTAAGTTCACTGAAATATTTTGATGCATGAATTGAAAAGTACAGTTAGGAACATTGGAATAAGTCTTACGGAATTCATTTACAAATCACTAGGTAGCGAGGGACTTCGTTTCTCTTTGCATGTTTATACATGTTTGGTGAAACCTGGAATTCTAGATGGGTTTCTATATCTGCCATAACATTCCTGATTATGATAGTATTTCCTTGAGCTATTGGATCATTACAAATTATTGTATGAGAGTCCACATCCATACAGGAAAGGGCAGTACTATTCACATGGATGGGAGACTTGGATAATTGTGTGCTTGCCTTGCTGTGTTGAATTTAAATGGGAGATCTATACATGCAAGCACTGTGGAATTGGGACGCAAGTATGGAGAGGTTGCATTGTGGCACTAGTCTATGAGTGTTTGTCTACTCTGCAAGTGAAACTGTTTTAGTCATGGTTTGGCAGGTCAGGCACCCTAAGTATATCCTATTCATTTCTGGGTCCAGTTCAATGTGCAGCCTTTAACCTTTGCAGCCTTTAAACTGGACTCCAGTAGTATATCCGAACTACCGCTTGCACCCATATGAGCCTACCAAGGTGTTAAGATCAGCTTCGGAGGCTCTGCTGTCTGGCTCACCATTACAATTATTTAATTGCAGGTACCAGAGACAGGGCCTTGTTAGTGGTGACTCTTGGCTTCAGAATGCCCTCTCCAGGGAAATATGCATGGCCATATTAATACTGGCTTTTAAAATAACTTCTAAGACTTTATTTCAATCCATGTGTGCTTGATGCGCCGGTTCATTAATTTTATTTGTTACTTCTCTTAGAGGATTGTTTGGGGCCCTTTGTTTTTGTTTTGTATAAAACATTATGAACAGCTAGGCTCTGGAAGGTGGATTAGAAATCTGACAAATAGCCTACATTTCTTCCTTACAAATGAGAGATGCTCCCTCCCTCCTGAATTCACTGAATTTTGTTCTTCTAGAATCTACAACCTGCAAATTCACTTATGAAAGCGTGCAAATTGAAGAGCTGAACAGTATTTGTAGCAGATTCTAATTATTGGTACCTTTTTGGAAACCTTTAACGTGCAGAGCCATGTGGTCTGAAGCAAAGCTTTATTCATAGAATATTTTTGCGAGCAAGTGCTTCAAAATATACAAATGTGTTCATTCACGGACTTGTTCAAACACTGTATATTCTTAGAGACTTAAGCGATGGTTTCTGAAAAAGCGGTCTATTTCCGAATCTGTATTGCTGCCGAGACACTTTACATTTCTGAATACAGGCAGCTGCCACGTCATTCCCATCCTAAACATTTGCCTGTGTTTAAAGCCTTCTGGTCCTGTATCCATGCCCTTGGCAACAAAGCCTTACTGATTTCCGTGAGATTTGCTTCCAAGTAAGTATGCATAGGATTGCAGCCAGAACAGCAGATCAAGTTGTGGCTTTTTAAGCGGAAGGGGGTGGGGCGGAATACATCATGTGGCATTAGAAGTGTTTTGTATAAAGAAAATATGGTGCCTAAACTATGCTGCAGAGAAAGCATGCTGAAAAGCCTGTCTCATGCACTGCCAATTTAGCTCTTAAAAGGTGGATCATTTTGTGAGTCCTAGAGATCAGACCAGAAAGAGATTTTGAGGGGGAAAAGCGTGTAATCTACAATCAGCTGCCAGAATATTTTAAGACCATGTAGCTATGTAAACTTTTGTGGCACCTATTTATAAACTGAAACCCTTGTAAAGATTTTTTTTTTAAATAGCAGGTTTGCTTTCAAAAATCTGTTTAGATGCTTGTTTTTCCCCTCGTACCGAAATTTTAGAAAATGGAAGCCGTAGCTTCTGTGTTAGTTTGAGCATTTCAGAAGCAGTGTCGAATGTAATATTGAGAACTTGGATTGTGCCTCATTATTTTTTTAATACACACAGCTAAATGGTGCCTTTCCCCCCTCACAATCCATGTTAGAAGATGCTCGCCCCCCTCTCTCGTTTTCCTTCCTCTTCACGTGCTGATTTCAGTTGTGCAATACTCCCAAATCTAAAACCGTTTTGTCACATCTGTTTGAGATAATTGCTTCATTCCTCCCCCCCCGTACTTTGCTGAGAGCTTTCTGTTGTTGAAGTGTTTCAGTTGATTACCTAATGCAAATGATATATAAAATAAAATGCCCAATGGGAAAGGGGGAGGAGAGTCTAGTGTCTTTTTTTTCTTCTTCCAGAAAATAAAATCTCAGATATTCAAATTGCCAGGGCGGGGGGCGGGGGGAGTCAGTACGAAAATGCACACATTTGGGTTTAAAAAGTATAAATATCACAGGGATGGTTTCTCTTTATCGTTGTCCCATTTCTGCAGTCAAACCAGCCTCAATACAGTGGTACCTCGGGTTAAGTACTTAATTTGTTCCGGAGGTCCGTACTTAACCTGAAACTGTTCTTAACCTGAAGCACCACTTTAGCTAATGGGGCCTCCCGCTGCCGCCGCGCCGCCAGAGCATTTCTGTTCTCATCCTGAAGCAAAGTTCTTAACCTGAAGCACTATTTCTGGGTTAGCGGAGTCTGTAACCTGAAGCGTATGTAACCTGAAGCGTATGTAACCCGAGGTACCACTGTAGTCATGTACACAGAGGTAGGACTCTAGAAACCTTGTGTTATGAAATGAGATTCAGTGGGTGATCGATTAAATGGTGGCAAGGCCTAGCTATGGATTGAGTGTCCATCTTTTTAAGAGGTTCCAATTGGAACAGATTCCTGTTTGCTCAGGTAGGCAACTCAGTAAGAGCGTCTGCCTTTGAAACCAAACTCTTGGGCATCACCCTTAGGCCTTAAGGAAATTGTGAATAGGATGAGCAAAGGCACAGTTGCTCCGGAAAGCAACTAATTTGGAAGGAGGATAGCTGAAGCCCGAGCCAGCCACCACCCCGGCCAGCAGTACATATAACCTTGGCCTATCCAAGCCTGACTTTCCTCCCCGAGGAAATGGCAGTGCAGCTCCAATTACCAGCACAGGCTTGAAGATGACTTCCAGGTGGTGGCAGTTGCTGCCATGCCACTGGGACTCAGAAAGCTCCCCTGGTTTTGAAAAACAGGGAAGCTTTTGTTTGGAGACTTAGACACACACACAAGCATGTTAAACTGCCTTCTTGAAACATTCTGCTTTCTGTAAAAGTGAGCTATCTCCAGAGAGGGACGTTTCGGCATGCGATTGAGGCGGTGCAACCCCCTCCCACTGCCCATTTGTTACCCCAAAGCTGTAATGCATCAATGCAACCTTTATGGAAATTCTGAGCTCTTAGCAGTTCTCTACCTCAGCTGTCCTTTTAGCTGAGGGACGGTCAGCTGACTCCGCTTTTAAGTGCTTGCTTTGATCTCTTAATGGGATAGTTCCTAAATATTTAGTCATCAGCGTTTTACGCGCCGAAGCAACTGTTGTCTGGAGTTTCAGCCCTTTTTTGGATGACCTGCACTTCCAGCCAAGGAGACTTCTGAAGGTTAAATCTACTTGGGATTTAGCTTGGGAAGCAGATGAAAGGAGAGAGGTCTCTTGTATTTCTAAACTTGAATGTCGAACCTGCCCTATGTACAACTTTGCTACAGGTGCAGTCCGATACAGCTTTTTATCCTCTAGAAATGGGCAGTTGCGTGGCCTATAAAACTAGGTCACTTCCCCGCAACTTTCAACATGGAGCCATTTGGTTACCAAGGAGCATGACAACATCACAGTGTTCAAGGCCAGCATGCTGTGAAATAAAACATGCACATTTTTTAATGATGTCGTATAAGTTGTGCAAAGATCTTTAAAGGTGGAGACTGCCTTGCCGATGGTCTGCTAGGTAGCCCCAAACTTACCAAGCAGAGAGAATGCTTCTTTAGAGCTAGGCTTGTGTATTTTTTATAGAAATATATTTTTCCTGGGTGCCACAGTTGAGCACAGTGTAAGTTTCTTTGCTTAATAAAATGCAAGAAGCTGCAAGTGAATCTCGAAAGCGATATCCAGATGTTTTCTGCCTGCTAAAGCCCCCCTCCTGCTGTGACCTCCCCCTGGGTTTCATTACCACATAGCACAGATGTGGTAACTCACAATATGAGCTAATTTAAAAAAACAAATAAGACTCTTTATTAAAAAATAGGCCCTACAAAGAACACCTGTGGGTTCAAAACAAAAGCTTCGGGACCTTTCAACTTCTGATAATAACCCAGGGTAACCCCATCAAAATTAAAGGGGCCAGGCAAGAGTTTGCCAGTTTTTTTTCTTCATAAACACACTTGTTTTAGATGGTGCCCTTTCAAGTTGTCTTCCCGCTTTGAGCATTAAGCTGTTTAAAATGAATGTGATTGCAAGATAATTCACATACTTTTAATTGGATCCTCAAAGCGAGTGCAATTTGGGTTTTCTACTGAAACGGATACGGCACACAAGATGTCCTGCTCCAAGTATGCACGACCCACCGGAAGCTCGGCGGCTTTGAGAAGACATTGCTAAGATGTTCAAACAACACTTCCTAGTATGACATTGATGTTTTATGTTATCTACACTCTACAGGACTTCACTCAGGCAAACAGGAAAACCGATTTGGAGAAGGCAGTAGACAGGCCTGGGAAATGGGCAGAACTTTGAGGGGGACAAGCATAAGGCCAGGTACCACATTCTTAAGAGGAAGTCTGAATACAAATTAGTACTATTGCACTGAGAAGATGCTTGTTGGTTAGGGAAGGGTTTCATCTGGGTACAAAGCAATACTGTTTAGTCTTGTTTCCGATCTAGCCCTAGTCTTATGCAAAGCCATAATAACAGTCTTGATGGCTGGACTCAGTGGCATTTTTTTCATAGTGCCGGATACTGATGAGATAATCATAAAATGTCTTTCTGGCATTCCAGATAAACCTGCCAGAATACAAAATGAATGGATTTCCCCTGATGCAAATAAAGGTAAGACTTAAGAAATGATAGCAGCGTAAAGAGTTTCCCTTGCAGGCCCTATGAAAGGCTACCTTTTAGGTGGCGATATTGCTTTCAACTGTTCAGTGTGCTTTCAACCGTTCAAACTACTTTTTACAACTACCCTCTAAAGTTAGCAGCACCAAAGCAACCTTCCTGGGGTGCCAGCCTGGGCAGTGTGGATGGAGGTCCTGAGCTGCCCAGACAACAGGACCCCCCTCTCGACCTTGCTGATGTGGTCCAAGGGAAAGCAGAGCAAGACGTTTCGCACCAGCTGGGCTGCAGGGGTTGCAAGAAGGAGGCATACAAGGCTCCACGGACTCCAGATCTTCTTAGCCTTTTCTTCTCCTGAAGATACCCTGCAAAGAGTCCTGGGTTCCGTCCCCAGCACCTGCAGGTAGGGCGGGGAGAGAACCTTGTCTGAAACTACCTGGAGAGCTGCTGCCAGCCAGTGTCAGTGATACTGAACCAGGTGGACCAATGGTGTGACTTAGTTGAGCAGTTCCCTACTGTGTACTACCCAGCCTATAAAACTATAAAGAGACCTCCATAAAACCCTTTGCAAGCTTATCTGGAGGGCCCTAACAGTGTGAAGAAGGTTTTTGTAAAGAGCTGTGTTTGCTGAGGAATAATCCCTTAGCTTTCAGTAGGTTTTTATAGCGTGGTAGAAACCAAGCTGGCTAGAATACTAGTCCTCTGAGTTTTGGGGCTTAATTTTATATATATGTAGATATAAAACCCTCCAATTAGTCTAGGAAAGGAAAATGCCATGAGCAGCAAAAAAAGAAGAAGAAAAAGAAAGAGCTAGCACATTTGACCCTTCGGACAGGGCTCGGAGCAGATGTGCACACTTCAAAATCCGGTGAATGCTGTTTTGTGCAGTGGTTTCCCCAGCCTGTTTCCTTCGGCTTCGGAATAAAGTATTGCAAAGGTTATGGCTTGTGTTTACTCGCATGGACACAACTGCTCTGTTCCTAAGTTTCTGGGGTGTTTCGTTTTTACTCGGGTTCAGATTCTAAACACTGGTGTGTAACGCAGTTTCATACGCAGTAATGGGATGTCAGAATCACAGGCCTAGGACTCCTGTGCTTCTGCCCTGAATATCTTTTAAGTTATTACATTTGCCAGATTTATAAACTGCTTTGCGGCTGGAGACCATCAAAGTTGTATACAAAATAAAAAATAGGATAAAACACAAAACCCTATTTCTGAAAGCAATTGAATCATCCACAAAAATCTCTAAAAACAACAAAAGCAGATCTTGCCATTCTAGAAAACAATAAACCCAAATCTATGGGGCATTCCTGAAAAAAGAAACTTAACATTGTGGGCAGGTATTTGAGAGATGGGTGCAACACTTCTTTTTTTGTTTTTTAGAGAACGAGCTGGCAAAACCTTGACTCCTATCTCATACTAGTCATGAATTCTTTTGTGGCTAGTTTACACCACTTGCCAATGGCCACTAGGATAGGGGGGAATAAAAATACTGTCTTCTCAAATAGTCATCCAACTGTTGGCTGCTCTAAACAAAAGTAAATTCGGTTTCAATCTGCTGCTCTTGCTTAGCAGATTAAAATTCAGGATTACATTCAGGTCATTAATTTCCTGGCTTGTCGTTAGAACATAAGAGAGCCAGTGTGGTGTAGTGGTTAAGAGCGGTAGACTCGTTATCTAGGGAACTGGGTTCGTGTCCCTGCTCCTCCACATGCAGCTGCTGGGTGACCTTGGGCCAGTCACACTTCTTTGAAGTCTCTCAGCCCCACTCACTTGTGGGGGGAGGAAGGGAAAGGAGAATGTTAGCCGCTTTGAGACTCCTTCGGGTAGTGATAAAGCGGGATATCAAATCCAAACTCCTCCTCCTCCTCCTCCTCCTCCTCCTCCTCCTCCTCCTCCTCCTCCTCTTCTTCTTCTTCCTGCATCAAAACAAAGGCCCATCTCATCCAGCATCCTATTCTCATAGTGTCCAAGCAGATGCCAACGTGAAGATACACGTTGCCTCCAACCGTGGGAACAGAACATCTCTTCTCTTCCCAGATCTCTTCATTTTGTTTTTCTGCGACAGCATCAGTCTTTGCTTCATGCTGTCTCATTATACCACAGTGCAACTTCTTCTGCCCCCTCTGTATTTGTGGCAAACATGTTGGGGTTTGGTTTAGCGTAAAGCGTTCTGATGCAAATAAGCCATTTCAGGACTCTGGTGTAGCAGTCAGTGCTGCTTTGCACTCTTTAAGATTATCCTGATAGAGGGTTTGGTTTTACAAACGGGCACATATTAAAATGCAGCAAAACTAGGGAGATGCGTGCAACAGGTAAACTGCACCACCACTGGGGGCCCAAACGCACACCTGGAAACATGGTTGATAACTGAGATTGGACATGATGCAACAGCAGATCGCAAAGTTCAGCCAGGGCAGAACTTGCTCCTGCAAGCTGACCCTCTTGCAAATCCTCCATGTGATTTGTCTATGTGGGTGGAACAAGTTGTTCAAATGGAAGGTTTTAAAGGTCTTCCCCTCTACTTTTTATTCTTTGACATGGTGGCCCTTAACCCTGCCATGGGACGTTCTACCAGAGGGTGGTGTTTGCCGGAAGACAGGAAGAAGTCTAAGCGCTGTACTTCTCTCCCCTCTGCTTTGTAGAGAAAGTATTCTCCTCTGATGGCCCTAGGAAAAGCTATTCGGTCACCTGTTGGCAATGTTAACCATCTCATAAACTCTACAGTGTATCCTTATAGTATACTTTTAGGAGATGACTCCGTATCAAGCTACAGCTTGTTGTCATTTTTAGGCCTTTTACAAGCTGTGTGCACTTTAGCTGTCCTCATAAAACTTTGTTTGAACCCTGGTGTCTCCCTTCTTTTTCTCCCTCCACCCCCTTGAAGAAGGATTTTCTCTCAGCCCCGCTTTATGTATGGAGTACAGTGACCTTCATGGGCTTGGTGTCTTCCATCTGATGCACTTGGGCCAACTGTCACACAAGTGTTCCCCGGCTTGTATGGATAGCAACTGTCTGCGGGTTCCCCCTGCCCTTTTGTCTTGTCTCTTCAGTTTTACAGAAACCGTCTCTCTTATTTTTAGCTATCTGTTTAATCTCCCTGTCAAAAAGTCCACGCTAACCCAGTGAAGTGGTACCTTTTTTGAGAAAGTGGTACATCGTTTGGCTTATGACTATTGTTCTCCAGGCCTCATCTGAAACATGTCCCAAGCATGCCTTGTCTAGTTTGTGCTGGAGTTTTGAGTTTATTATTATTTCTGTCTGAGTACTTAATGAACTAGGTCAATAAACTTGAGTCTCTTTGGCTATGTATCATAAATGACTCAAGTGCAAGGGAATAAACCAAATGTTTCCTTTTAAAATCCTTTATGGATACTATACCTTTTCTACAATAGGTAAACAGAACTTTTATAACCTGTCATGCTATTTTTTTTTTTAACTGCCAGGCCTGAAGAGAATACATAAGAGGCAAATGCAGCCCACGTTAACTCAAAAGTGAGGCCCGCCGAATGCAATTGAAATTCCCAGGCTGAGGATTGCGGCCCAAATATGCTCAGCACCACAACATTTAATTGTAAAGCTCCAACCTTGCGCATGTATGTTCAAAATTAAATCCCATTTAGTTTGGCGGAACTTATTCCCAACCAAAGTGAGCTTAGCAATAGGACCACAACCATATTGCTAAAGCTGAAAGCTAATCCAACGATTATACGTACATACGTAACAGATCTGTTCTGAGTGACCCAACAGGCTATCCGTAGGTAGATTTGAAAACTGAATCTGGAAACAGCACAACAGCCCTGTAGCATAATAAGTGATCTTGTACATGTTTTCTCAGAAGCAAGCCCTACAGAGTTCAGTGAGACTTAACACCCTACTGTGTTTTTCCCCCTGGCATTCTGAGTTTCTGCTTGTTCATCCTGCTATTTGAAGGCTAAGGAATCTGGTCATGGAGTTTTACTGTAATTTTTAATTTTAGCTGTCAGACTTGCTCTCTCCTTGAATCCACAAAGAAGGGAGCTTCCTGATTCTGGCACAGATGTAAAGCTAAGGTCACTAAATAGAAACAAAGATAGTTCACGTGAATTTCTATGCTCATCGGCTTTTAAGGGAAGGGCTATAACTCAGTGCAGGGAGCCAAGTGCCTTGCGTGCAACAGGTCTACCTTCAGCCTCTGTAGTTAGAGCTGGGGAAGGTATTCACTCTCTGGGCCCTTCAGGGTGATCTGCCTACTGACCAGACCCTGATTTGTTTGCAGCGAGATTTAGTTGTCATTGGCTATTGATTGAGCATCCACCCTGATCCGCTTGCAGGGAGATTAATTGATGTTGGCTATTTAATGAGCATTCATTCTGATCCATTGCAGGGAGGTTAGATGCTGCTGAATCAAAGCAAGAATCCCTGCACACTTCCCAGTGCGTTTTCCCCATCACTTCCCTTACAGCAAGAAGTCTGCTCTTTTGAGAAAGTGGGTCTGTTGCATGAAGCTTCCCCACTGACTATAATAAGCAGGCATGCGATGGAATCCCAGCTGAGAATAGCAATACCCTCTGTGTTGAGACCATGGTGAGTCATGACTAGACCACCTGAACTTAGATGCCCAGGGGTCTGGCCACTTCTTACATTCCTGTGTTCCACTTCAGCTGTGGAATGTGCAGAGCTAAGACTGAAATGGAAGCATGGCAAGAAGCCATGCGCTTGGCCTTTGAGTGGAGCCACAGCGTCAGGAGCTGGAGTCAAGCATAGACCAGGAATCAAAGCAAAGCATGGTGTCGGTGAAGTTAACTCTTTGTTCAAGAAACCAAAACTAGCGATCCCAGCAGCTCTTCAGTAGGTCTTGCTCCAACAAGGCAGTTGTGGCGAATGAAGGTCACTGCCTTCCCTCCTCTCCAGAGTCTTTCCCAAGCAGTCACAAAGTGTATCTATGTGCAGTCCTCCTCTGCTCTGTCCTTTTCATCTCTCTGTCTGTTCTTAGGAGACCGGTGGGCAGGAAGCTGGTTGCAGCACGAAAGGGAGACTCCTTGGCTTCTTCAGCAACCTGCCTCTGTCTCCTGGCCCCACTCCCCTCCAGCCTCCGCTTCTGCCTTGACGTCTGGACTGCTCTCTGCCACAGCATCTTCCTGCTCACCAAACCCTGTTGCCTCTTCTGTTTCCGACCCCTCATGTTCCCGGTCTGCTCTCTCTTCTCCCTCTGACCACGCATTGTCATCCCACCACCAGTCCCCTGGCTCTGAGCCTTCTTCCCCTGGGGGTTCCACAGCTGGTGCCCCCCCCACTCCTCTGCATCCAACCTGTGTCTGTGACACACAGGGCCAACTTTTATACTCACAACAGGAGGCAAAACGTTTCCAGAAGTGGGCCACTTTGAGAAATATTTTTGACTGCTTCCTTAGCTAATGAACTCCCTGCTATTACCAAAGCAGACCACGGGCCAGCCTAGATGTCCCTGATGAGCTACTTTTCCTACATGCAGGTATGAGCATGCATAATGAGAAGTATTTCCAACAAATCTACCTCCCCCCCCAAAAAAAAACACCATTGGGAGGGGAACAGTCTAGGAAAAGCGTTGCAGCTAGATTCTGCTGATTTGTGCAAACAGATCTGCAGTTTTGTGGCATCCTGTCTCCCCCCCCCCCCTTCTGATTCAAGTAGAGCTGCAGCCATGATGCAAAGTGGGGACTAATTAGCAATAGGCAATTTGTGTACTTTACCATGGGTTCCATTGCCAATGGGCCTCCCCTTTAATCTTCTGCTTGACGGATCTTATGTTAAGGCCGATAAAACCAACTGCCTTACTTCAGCTCTTATCTAGCGTTGAGCAATTATCAAGAGGCAATTATCTAACTGCAAGCCCAGTGACCATGAAAGATAAGTAGCGACAAACATACAGCTCTCGCTGTTTCTTCTCTGCCTCACCTTCCCGTAGAACTTTGATTTTATTTTTTAAGGCATTCTTCTTTTAAAACACACACACACACACACAGCAATATTCCTTCCCCTCTCCGTTGTTTTAATATGTCTTTGCAGCTGTTGAGAAGGCTTTGTGCATCTGGCAATGGTGGCTGTTTTCATGGTTAGAGAAAACGTGAGATTGATACATTTCCTGCTTTGTGGGGGGAGGCTGGTGGCGGAGGAGAAAAAGAGGACAAAATTCATCCGGACCACGAATTAAAAACTCAATTTTGCATTTTCGCCACTAGGTGGTGCAAGAGGAATTCGCACCGTATGCCGCGAAAAGTATGTAGAAGCCCTTCAGATGGCCTCATTCAGCTCCCCATTTTGCAGCTTCAGTGGAGATACGCTTGGTTTCACTGTCAACTGTCTTCCTTTCTGCAGAGGGCAAAGAAGACCCTCGCTGCTCGCGTTTAATCCCGAATCAAGTTCGCAGGAACCCAGCAAACTGATTTAAAAGGGCCTGCATTCATTTTAGGCAGGTTTATAGTGTATAGTGGGTTGCGGGTGGCGCTGTGGGTTAAACCACAGAGCGACTTGCCAATCAGAAGGTTGGTGGTTCGAATCCCTGTGACGGGGTGAGCTCCCGTTGCTCGGTCCCTGCTACTGCCAACCTAGCATTTCGAAAGCAAGTAGATAAATAGGTACTGCTCTGGCAGGAAGGTAAACGGTGTTTCCGTGCGCTGCTCTGGTTCACCAGAAGCGGCTTAGTCATGCTGGCCACATGACCCAGAAGCTGTACGCCGGCTCCCCCGGCCAATAAAGCGAGATGAGCGCCGCAACCCCAGAGACGGCCACGACTGGACCTAATGGTCAGGGGTCCCTTTACCTTACCTATAGTGTAAGGCCCCTTTCTGTGGCAGAGGAGGCAACTCTGCTTAAAAGGCGACCAATCTGGTCCTGCTGCCCCACTGAAATCAAAGTTAAAAGTTAAGTCATGACTATGGGCTGCTCTCTGAGCGGCCAGACTGCTCTGTTTTTTGGGGAAGTTAGCCATCTCCCGGTTAGTCATTATCTGACACTTCTTTGTCACTTTCCTAACTGCAACAAGTCTGTTTTGAAAGAGCGGCTTCGGAAGTGCGTCAACACACTACAATTGCACACACCCGCATTTCCAGTATGCAACAGGATCTGCCCCACAAAACAGGTTGTCACTGACTGAAGTTCCATGGGAATGCAATGTGACTCACTTTTGCGTGGATCCAGCCCTTACACATTTCACATTTGCACAGCATCAATGCTTTCCAGCTCTGGCATATTGTGGCTGTTAGTTGCTGGGCCTGCCCCAGACCTGTGCCTCATATGCTGATACATATCTCCAAATTAGGCTTGCAGATTGACAGCTCCTTTGCTCGGGTGCCAGATCTGACAAGCTGACTAACACCTGCACAAGCATATAACAATTAATATGCATATGAGGTTCCAAAACCTTTAATATTTGGACATATTTGTTTCCATTTCTCTCCCACGCCTCCCCAGTGACTCATGGCAGGTAACAATGGGTGAAAATAAAGTGTGCGCGCACACACACAACTAGCCCAAAGTACAATTAAAACTCATCCTGCCAGTGGAATGCTAGTCCAAAGGTGAAAGTGTCACAGCTCTTTCTGGGAGATGGGCTGCCTTGGGGTTTAATGTATGTTGTCACGGACTGGTTATAGACACAGAGGAAGGGTAGAAGTAACCAGCTGGGGAATCCCCAAGGGATGAAGGCTCAGAGCTTGAGGATTGGTGGTGGGATGATGATAAGTGGTCAGAGGGAGGAGACTGGGAGGAGGAGGTGCCAGAAACAGAAGAGGTAACAGGGCTTAGTGAGCAGAGAGAGTCTGCGGCAGAGAGCAATCCAGACGTCAAGGCAGAAGCAGAGGCTGGAGGGGAGTGGGGCCAGGAGACAGTGATGGGGGAGGCTTGTGAAGAAACATGGGTGTCTCTCCCTTCTGTTGTGACAAAATCCAAGGTTGCCCATATTTCAAAAAGTAAAATCCAGGACACCCCAAAAGTCATTGAAGTTTTTTTTTTTAGGAACACCCCAAAATTGTTGAGCCAACAAAAATGCCAAAAAACCGTGATTTTTCGGTTGACTTGTCCAAGATCCAGGACAAAGTGCCGCCTTACGGAAATCCACCCCCCCTCCCCGGACATCAATCCCGCCTTTGAAATCCCGGTAATGTGTAGACGTATGACAGACTGGGAAAGATCTCTACTGAAAAGGCTTGTTGGAATAGGAAGGTCTTCAGCAGGTACTGGAAAGATGAACAGAGACAACGCTTGGCTAATTATTAAAGGGAGAGCATTTCAAAGAGTAGCTACCACAACACTAAAAGCCTGATTCCTATATTGTGTGGAATGGACATCCTGATAAGATAGCATCTTCCAGAGACCTGCGGATAGGGTTGCCATAGTCCCAAAAATGAAAATCCAGACAAAGTTGTTGTGCTTTTCTTTTCTTTTTTGGTCAAAGTTGTTGAGGGGAACATCTCCAACATTTTGGGGCTTTCGGGGGATTTTTAAAGCATTTTTTTCTTTAAAAACATTGCCCTAGTTGCCATACCTCCGAGTTTTCCAGGACATTTTGCCGATTCAGCAAATTCTGCCTGGACGCCATTTGCCAGCCCTACCTACGAAGCACAGTGATCAGTTGGATATGAAAGGGGCGAGACTATATATTTTTTTCTGTTTTTATATTGTAAACTACCCTGTGGTCTTTGGATGAAGGGCAGTCTAGAAATTTAATAAGCAAACAAACTTTCAGTTATCCTGGTGCCAAGCTCTGTATAGGGCTTTTGACACCAAAACCAATACCTTCAACTTAGCTAATGGTAGCTAATGAGCAGCTGGTGCAAATCTGTCAACAGCGGGATAATACGTTGGCAATATCCTGTCCCAGTCAGCATTTCAGCTGCTACGTTTTGCGCCACCTGTCACTCTTGAGCCATCCTCAAGGGCAGACCCACAGAGAGTACATTGCAGCAATCCACCCCAGAGGTTACCAGCGCATAGTGTTCAGGCTGTTCCAGTCTAGAAGCAGCCATAGTTGTCTTGCCAGCTGAAGCTGCCAAAGGCCTCCTAGCCACTGAGGTCACCTGGGTCTCTAGTGGCAAAGATGGATCCTGGGTCACCCCGAGAGGAGTGCCGGGAACCTACTGTTGGTGTCCTATTCATAACAGCATTGAATATTGTCTTAAAGCAAGTTTTCTATGAGCTGTCCAGCTGATGGAAGGAACAAAGCAATGGCTACATGGAACTTGGTAGAAAGATTGCAAAGGGCTCAGCTATTCACATTAACCTTGTGTACATACATATATCTATAACTGCTCAGATTCTGAAAGGACTCAGGCACAGACTCCATGCCAGAAGAGTAAGCCTTCAAAGGTTTGCCCTCCTTTATAAAATGAATAGCCCAGTAGGTGCTTAGTATTGATTTGCTGGGCATTTAAAGTGCTGTGTTTTATCTCGCCGAACACTTAGCAAATTTGTCATGATGGTATTTAGCAGGGCAACCCGCTCATTACTTATTTTCCCAAACCTTTCTGGCATATCGCTTGAAACCCTATTACACCTTGGGCGAGCCGCTGCTACAGTACGGAGGAATTATACTGCCCTTTCTGCTTAAATAAGCACGACGGAATAACATCTCTATTCAGCGGAGGCGCCAGGGAAAGGAATGCCCCGGTGCCAAATGTAATACACTTTGCGGCTGATGGAGAGAAGTTGAATCTGATTCAAGAAGACTTGGAATATCCCTGTTGCTGTTTAAGTGGGCATGGAATGTCTTTTGTGTTTCCTGTTTCTGCACCTCACAGAACGGATTCAAATCTTCTTTAGGTAAACCCTAGGCACAGGGATATTATGAGGGTCAATTGCTCTTATTACAGCTTCTCCTTGTGGCTTGTTCATGGCACATAGGGTGCATTTTCCCACATGACTTCCAAGAGCTGTTGGTAAGGAAAACCACTCAGGTATATGACAACTATTTTTGTGTGGGTCATCAATTGTGCCTACTTATTCCTCTCTGTGACTCAGTAAGCTCCCTCCTGGTAGTGGTTCTCTCAGCTGAGTAGCCTTTCCTCTGTGTCACCGAGTTATTCTTCCTGCCTGCTTTCTTAATCTCTCTTTCTTGGTTCCACCCACGTTGATACACACTGTGCTATTTTTGTAGAAACAGAGGTGCCGGAACTCACCATTAAACACCTCCCTTGGTCTCTTATAATGGCAATGGTGCCCACCTGAGAGGTGCCAGAACCAAGTTCCGGCTGAAAATATTGGCCTTCTGTAGAAGAGAAAAATGAGAGGACAAATGACACAGTGCTGTTCTATAGCAACTAGGAATGGGTGAATCAGTTTTTCTCAGTTCTCATTTTTTCCAATCTTGACTTCTCCATGTCACAGTTTTTGTTTTTTTAAGAAAGTCCGTATCAGCATTTTAATGTGACTTTTTCCTAATATACACATTCTTGTATGTGATTATGACAAATATACTTGGCCCCTATGAGAACAGGGTGCTTCAATAAATGGGCCTTTGGCCTGATGCTTCAAATAGGCACATATTTGTAAAACATTTTTTTCCATAATAGAAAATCTTTTTATATGTTATTTTCATGAATATATGCAATTTTATTCACGCTTTGCCCTAGTATATGCATTTCTGTACATATTACTTGGCTGGAGATCGGCATTGCAAAATTAGAAGAAATGCGCATTTTGAAAGATTGCTGTGTTCTGGTCTGCATAATGTTTCAGAAAGTGCAAATTAGGCGGATTCTCACTTAAATGTGAACGGAATAGAGTTTCTCCTCCATCCTTAATAGCAACTTCTGCTATCTGAACTATTGGTCTCTCCTGATGAGCCTTTCTAATAGAGGTCTGTAGAGCAAGTTCAATGCCCAATGCCCATATTGCCTGGACACATCTTTGCCCAGGAGATGGCCCATCTTTTCAGTGGAAGAGAGAACGGTGAAGGTGGATCGGACCCTTCCCAGACACACAATTGGCAATGTCAATCCTCTCCAAATGTGTCATCTTGTTTAAAAGAACAGGAGAGAGAGAGTCATTCAGGAGAAGTAAAGAAAAGTGTAAAGGTAAAGGGACCCCTGACCATTAGGTCCAGTCGTGGCCGACTCAGGGGTTGCGGCGCTCATCTTGCTTTATTGGCCGAGGGAGCCGGCGTACAGCTTCCAGGTCATGTGGCTAGCATGACTAAGCCACTTCTGGCAAACCAGAGCAGCGCAGGGAAATGCTGTTTACCTTCCCGCCGGAGCGGTACCTATTTATCTACTTGCACTTTGACGTGCTTCCGAACTGCTAGGTTGGCAGGAGCAGGGACTGAGCAACGGGAGCTCACCCCGTTGCGGGGATTCGAACTGCCAACCTTCTGATCGGCAAGTCCTAGGCTCTGTGGTTTAACCCACAGCACCACCCGCGCCCCGAAAAGTGTACAATGCTACAAATACCACCATCCACAATCACCAGCCTTTTGCCATTTAACTGTCTATCAATATTATTATCATTTTAAATGTGGAGACTGCAAATCTCTCCAAGAACAACCATTCAAGCCAACTCAAGACAAAGATGACTTTGTTGGAAGCAAACAGCTTTTCCTTTCCTGTGTCTCAAGAAGACACAGTGAATAAAAGAGAGAGAAGAGTTATCAAGCCTGCATGGGCCTTCAGGCAACATCGTGAAGTTCCCAAGAGCTTTTCTTACTTTTTCAACCTGCACAAAAGTTTTTTTGGGTTTTTTTTGTCAGGGGGGAAGTGGCTTTTCTGTTCCCTCACCTCCAACCGTGTCAGTTTTTGTAGGAGCAGTGAGGGGAGAGAAAGCGAGGGGTGGGCCCATCTCCTCCAAGATTTCTCCAATGACAATAGGGACCTCCTATTCAGTCATCATCATCACAGTAACATTTATACCCCGCCAATCTGACTGGGTTGCCCCAGCCGCTCTGAGTGGTTTCCAACATATATTGTTGTTGTTGTTTAGTCATTTAGTCGTGTCTGACTCTTCGTGACCCCATGGACCAGAGCACAGCAGGCACTCCTGTCTTCCACTGCCTCCTGCAGTTTGGTCAAACTCATGCTGGTAGCTTCGAGAACACTGTCCAACCATCTCGTCCTCTGTCGTCCCCTTCTCCTTGTGCCCTCCATCTTTCCCAACATCAGAGTCTTTTCCCGGGAGTCTTCTCTTCTCATGAGGTGGCCAAAGTATTGGAACCTCAGCTTCACGATCTGTCCTTCCAGTGAGCACTCAGGGCTGATTTCCTTCAGAATGGATAGGTTTGATCTTCTTGCAGTCCATGGGACTCTCAAGAGTCTCCTCCAGCACCATAATTCAAAAGCATCCATTCTTCGGCAATCAGCCTTCTTTATGGTCCAGCTCTCACTTCCATACATCACTACTGGGAAAACCATAGCTTTTACTATACGGACCTTTGTCAGCAAGGTGATGTCTCTGCTTTTTAAGATGCTGTCTAGGTTCCACCCAACATATATAAAAATATAATGAAACATATATAAAAATATAATAAAACATTCAACATTAATCCCCGCCCCCTATATAGGGCTGACTTCAGCTGTCTTCTAAAGGTTATAGAGTTACTTATCTCCTTGGCTCGGGGGTCACATAACTCCATACCTTCCAACATTTCCAACATTTCTCCAATGGAAATAGGGACGTCCTAAGGACATTGCAAAACCGGGACGGCCTCTCTCTGGTCGGGGACAGAGGGTGGCGCTTGGGGGGGAATTGTCATCGCGCCACTCCTTGGTGTGTGGAGTGCCTCAGGGTGCGATTCTCTCCCCGATGCTTTTTAACATCTTTATGCGCCCCCTTGCCCAGCTTGTCCGGAGTTTTGGGCTGGGTTGCCATCAGTATGCCGATGACACCCAACTCTATCTGTTGATGGATGGCCATCCTGACTCGGCCCCAGACACACTGACCAGATGTCTGGAGGCTGTGGCTGGATGGTTACATGGGAGCCGGTTGTAGTTAAATCCTTCGAAGACAGAGGTCCTCTGGCTGGGACGGGACAATATGGGATTGAGGGGGCAACTCCCATCTCTTGCGGGGGCGCAATTAGTGCCAGCATTGTCCGTTAAGAGTTTGGGTGTAATCTTCGATACCTCCCTCTCTATGGAGGCGCAGATTACAGCTATAACAAAGGCGGCATTTTTTCATCTCCGCCAAGCTAAGCAGTTGGCTCCTTATCTCTCTCGCCCTGACCTAGCCACTATGATCCATGCGACGGTCACCTCCAGACTGGATTATTGTAACTCGCTCTACGTGGGGCTGCCCTTGAGACTGACCCAGAAACTCCAGCGGGTGCAGAATGCCGCAGCGAGACTCCTTATGGGGTCTTCGCTGCGTGATCACATTCATCCGGTATTATACCAACTGCACTGGCTCCCGGTGGAGTACAGGATCAGGTTTAAGGTGCTGGTTTTAACCTTTAAAGCCCTATATGGCCTAGGACCCTCGTACCTACGGGACCGCCTCTCCTGGTATGTCCCACAGAGGAACTTACGGTCTGCAAATAAAAACATCCTGAAGATCCCAGGCCACAGAGAGGTTAGGCTGGCCTCAACTAGAGCCAGGGCTTTCTCGGCCGCAGCTCCAATCTGGTGGAACGCTCTGTCACAAGAGACTAGGGCCCTGTGGGACCTGACATCTTTCCGCAGGGCCTGCAAGACAGAGCTGTTCCACCAGGCCTTTGGTCAGGACGCAGCCTGACCCCCTCCTCTGGCAATCTGCACAGAATTTTGCTTAATGGTTGCCATCAATTTGATTTTAATTAATTTTTATAATGAAATGTTTTTAGAACGTTGGATTATTTTGATTGTTGTTAGCCGCCCTGAGCCCAGCTTCGGCTGGGGAAGGCGGGATATAAATAAAATTTATTATTATTATTATTATTATTATTATTATTATTATAAATCCAGGACTGTCCCTGGAAAATAGGGACACTTGGAGGGTCTGCCGATCCCCTCAATTAGTCCACCTGAGCTTCGGGGTGGGAGTTTTTGTTTCACCGTTTAGGGTGAAGGTGAAGTTGACAAACGTTCCGTATGGGCGGCGTTAAGGGATGACCTTGCTAATTCAGAATATAAAGGCAACAAAAAAATAAGCCGTTCCATTTAGAAGACAATGCGTGCATCCGTAGCACGGGAAGTGCATGAAAGCATTGATGGAAGCGCAAGTGCCAAAGCCTTTTAACCAGCCGGGTATCTTTGGAGTGGGAGCCGCAAATGGAGGTAATAGATTTAATTATTATTTTTCCCATTGTCCCATTGTGTGCAAGACAGGGTTCAAGGTATAGCCATCCCCCGGCTTTCACAGATCTAATTTGTATAATTATTGCCTGCATAAAGAATGGCTTCGGTTCTTAACTCCCTCCCTCCCGCCCCCTTCAAATATTATTTCAGGCCTGCATTCCATAAGCGGGAACACCTGCTGCCGCTTCAAAGTCAGCTGATTGTGTACCGTGATGCAGTGCGAGCTGCCGGCTCCGACATTCCTTTTTAAGCCTTTTTTGTCTAAATGAATTATTGTGCGTCCTCTTAATTGTACTGAACAAATTACATTTGTCAAGGTCTATCTTTGTAAATAAATAACTAGAGACGTATTTATACTGCTCAAGGTCTCTTGTTCCATTTGTGGGAGCCAGATGAACATGAAACAAAAGAGAACTTTCCTCTAAAAGCAATTATCTCCCTGCATTCCCATCAGGATAATTATATTGCAGGGAATTTTAAGAAGCTGCAGAAGTAGAATTGAATGCTTAAAAGGCACGTTTGCCGAATTGTTATGCAAAAGTTGAGCAGACAATACTGAATCATACTCACGGGTGCTGCCACCCGTGCATCCGTAGCTCTTGGCGGAGGAAACTTTCAAAATACAAGTTGCAGTGCAGGGCTGAAGCAAAGGTTACTTACAGGAAAAGCAGAGAAATATCCCCTGGAGCTGTACCCAGTTCAGACATAATGCTAAGTCATGGTTTAGCATGATGGGGATAAGTTTGCAAGGCCTTAGGCCTTCCCTCTTCCTCTCTCCTCCTCCTGCATAAGGAGACCCACAGCTTCCACCTTGGAATCAACCACAGTTCCTGTGGTTTGCTCTAACTATGGTTAGTCAAAATGAGTCAGAATGTTAGGCTACAGTTTGATTCTGGCAGTGAGATTTCTCGCTGTTTTGTAAGTCTCATGTTGGGCCATTGAGCAGTCGGCCACTGCACTGGAGAGCCCAGATAACCCATAGCCTTGAAATACTTGGATAAGTTTCATTAACCGACTTTGTCCCAAAGCAGCCAGGGCAACATAGTTGTAAGAGTAGGCATATGGACAGGATAGGGTGAATGGGGCCAGAAAAAGCTGTAAAGGGAGACCCTAATGGTCCAAATTTGGCAAGTATACCTTTTGCTAGGGAGATTGTTGCTGGACCCCAACACCCATTACCTCCAGATGCTGTTGGACTCCAGTTCCCATCAACCCCTGCCATTATGGGCAATGGTCAGGGATACTGGGAACTGTAGTCCAGCCAAAAATCTTAAGGATCATAGGTTCTGTGCTCCTGCTATTCAAACTCACCTGAGTATTGAACTTATGTGAAGACCAGTTTCCATTGGTCCTGCTCATTCCTGTGGGAATGTTGAGGATAGTAGGAGAGGATGTATTGATTAAATATTATCCCTCCTCACACTAGTGAGCTAGTAGCAGAGCACATTTCCTTGTACATTGCGGGAAGCTAGTTGGTGGATTCGTTAGAACCATTTGAGTTAAGCAATCCAGTCTGGCTTGTCCAGATTGGATTGTTCCTGGTAAATCCCCTTTAGGTAAAGGTAAAGGGACCCCTGACCATTAGGTCCAGTCGTGACCGACTCGGGTTGCGGCGCTCATCTCACATTACTGGCCAAGGGAGCCGGGGTACAGCTTCTGGGTCATGTGGCCAGCATGACTAAGCCGCTTCTGGCGAACCAGAGAAGTGCACGGAAACGCCGTTTACCTTCCCACTGGAGTGGTACCTATTTATCTACTTGCACTTTGACGTGCTTTCGAACTGCTAGGTTGGCAGGAGCAGGGACCGAGCAACGGGAGCTCACCCTGTCGCAGGGATTCGAACCGCCGATCTTCTGATTGGCAAGTCCTAGGCTCTGTGGTTTAACCCACAGCACCACCCGTGTCCCATGAACAGTCTTCTTTTAAAAGTAAGGATAATGTTTACTTACATTCAGTTCACAGTATGGTCCTGAAGGCAGGCTTTGGCTTGTAGTTACAGTTACAGAGAAAAGTGTGGGTTCATTCTCTGTGAGGGATGAGCCCATGTGCCGCTGGCTGAGAGCCAGCAGACAGCAAAAGAGCAGTAGCAAAAGAGAAGATGGCTGCGTGACTGGCCCTTTTGTAGGATCTGCCAGGGTCACGCCCATCTACCTGGTCACACGCAGGGGGAGGAAGCTCCAGACCAGGTGTGACAGGAAGTCCTCCTGGCTGGAGCAACATTCCCCTGTGTGTCCACTCTGGGCAAACAGGAAATGGTGTATTTGACTGCAACAGTGATGTTACATCCCCACAATTCCCACCGAAATCAATGTTAAACACTAGTTTTGATTCACTGAAGCACCATTGCAACTAACTTTCTCTGGCTTGAGGTTGATCTCTTTCAAAGGAATCATGAGCCTACATATTTTCCAAGAAGAGAGAGGGAAAAACAGAGAGCACGTCTTGTATGGCTGTGAGGATAACAGGAACCAACTGACTAATCTTCATCTGGAGAAATATCACGAGCCAACCAGGAACTAAGTCAAAAGGTGACTCAACAGCAGCTAATGGGAGAATAGATACATGTGGTTTGTGGTGCATTATTGAGTCACCAGGCCGACTTGGGCACAGTTTTTCCTTAAGGAACAGCACGCCGCTGATAGTTTGCGGTCCATGTCTGGATTTCATGTTCTCATTATACTTTGTAATGCACACAGGCACATTCAGAATGCACGATTATTTTACATAGGTTGCTTTTTCTTGTTTGGAAGGTTGTGAGAGGGTGGGATCCCTTTTACAGAAACATTTGCAAGGCGAGTGCTGGAAAGAAGAGAGGTCTCTCCCCCCCCCCCCGCTCATTAATGTGGCTGATGAGCCTAAAAATCACGACTCTTGAGCTCTAGGCTATTAAGGCACATGCCCTACAATTTTCCTTAATCAAGTTGATCAGAGATACTTAGCTAGAGAGGGACAAATAATTTTTCTTTTTTTAAAAAATGAAACTTTGGAAGAAATCAGGCTGGGGCCATGTGTTGCTCTTTTCACATGAAGAAGTTGTCCATCTACTAGTGTTTCCTGGACAAGGGGTGTAAACCTTGAAACAGATTTTGGATTGCAACATCAACAGATTCAAAAGAGGTGAAGTATACAGTGGTACCTTGGGATGCAAACGGGATCCCTTCCGGAGCCCCATTCACATCCTGAATAGAGCGTAAGACACGACTGCGCGTCTGCGCGTGACATCATTTTGAGCATCTGCGCATGCGCGAGCGGCAAAACCCAGAAGTAATGCGCTCCATTACTTCCGGGTTGCTGCAGAGCGTAAATTGAAAACACTCAAGCCGAAGCACATTCAAACCCGAGGTATGACTGTAGTTGAAAAAATGTACTTTCCCTTTCTTCGTGTTTTTTTTAAAGAAGAGTTTGGATTTGATATCCCGCTTTAGCACTACCGTAAGGAGTCTCAAAGTGGCTAACAATCTCCTTTCCTCCCCCCCCCCCAACAAACACTCTGTGAGGTGAGTGGGGCTGAGAGACTTCAGAGAAGCATGACTAGCCCAAGGTCACCCAGCAGCTGCATGTGGAGGAGCGGGGAAGCGAACCTGGTTCACCAGATTACGAGACTACCCCTCTTAACCACTACACCACACTGGTTCTCCCTCCCTTCTTTGTTTAATGTTTCCTGTCACCCAAGGAAGCATTATTCTATTAAGTCTCCCACCCCCTCTTATCCAAGGGTTGCCTGACTCTTCCTCAGAGCAGGCAACAGAGGTTGGTTAATGTTGAGCATTGGCCGAGACCCCTTGGCCCAGCCTTGCCGCGTGAAGCTGGTAACCTGGAAATTAAAAGGAAATGAGTCTGGGGGTCTTGCCCGTGGGCTACTTTGTTCCACTAACCCCCCATCTCTTTCTCAAAGTGGTGCTGTGACAAGGCTAGTTGAGGACCGGGCCTGAAGGTACGGAGGGATTCAATAGCAGGCTAATAGCTTAGGGACTCACCCAAATGTAATGGTTTATGTGTTACAATAATAATAATAATAATAATAATAATAATAATAATAATAATTTATTATTTCTACCCCGCCCATCTGGGCTTCCAACAGAAGGTTAAAAATACATTAAAACATCAGTCATTATAAACTTCCCTAAACAGGGCTGCCTTCAGATGTATTCTAAATGTCATATAGTTGTTTATTTCTTTGACATCTGATGGGAGGGTGTTCCACTTTCCCTTCAGGGAGCTCATGGTGAAACACATGGTCCTCATTTAATCCCCGACTGGCCCAAGGTCACTGAGTGAGCTTCACAACCGAGCAGGGACTTGTCTCCCAGGTCCTAGTTTGACACTCTGTCAGACTGGGCTCTCCATCAGGTGCCATGTTTTACATGTGAAGAGACACAGTGTGTGTATTGTGGTCCTTGTTTTGCTTGGCTTAAGCTTATTCACAAGCCACCCAGAGCTCCTTTTTAATAATCTGCTATTGTTCACCAGTTGTAATCTTGCAGGAAGGGGAAGCTGCTGTGACTTTTTTCTTACAGTGCATTTTTCTTTATCGCGAGTCTTTTTCCCGCCGCTGCCTTCTCGGTCCGCCTCTGCCCTTCCTCTGTTCGTCTTGGCCTTCCCAGTTAAGCTACAGCACATTAACTCTTCTTGAAGTATAAATTGGAGGACAGCAATTGCCAGACCCTGTTTTTTCTTCCTTTCTCAAATGGTTTCCAAACGCTGCGGAATTTCCTGCCTGGCTACATCAGATCGGCCAACAACATCGTAATTGTCTGAAAACAGTTGGTTGACTTTTCTTTCCTCCCATGCTTTTTAAAGCTAGCCAAGCTGTGTGGCTGCATCTCCCCACCGTGTGTATGTGTGTGTGTGTGTAAGTAAAATAAAATCCCCAATCTTGAAATCCTAATGTTTCCTCAGGTTTGTTATTTATGACCAACATGTCCAACAAGAGACAGTTTTAAGTCTGTGGGCGAAAGAGAGGAATTGTATTCCTTTTAATGACTGAGAGTAGGAGCAGGAAGCCACTAATTCTGATGCAAAATTAGGAATCCACTTAAAATGAAGGCCACGTGATTCCCAATCGGAGATCATTTCATTCCCACCCTCCATTCCCTTTGCAGGAGAAGTTGGAAAGATCCACACTTGGTGAAAATTTTATTCCGTTTTTATCCCACGTCAAATTCAAGCTCCTAGATTAGAGCTGGAATATAGGAACTGACTAGAGGACTGTAAAGGGAAGATCCACACAAAACATTTGAAGCGCATTCAATGCACAGTTAAAGCACATGGCTTTCCCCCAAATAATTTTGGGAAATGTATGGTCATACCTTGGAAGTCAAACAGAATCCGTTCCAGAAGTCTGTTTGACTTCCAAAAAGTTTGGAAACCAAAGCGCGGCTTCTGATTAGCTGCAGGAAGCTCATGCAGCCAGTCAGAAGCTGCAGAAGCCCCTTCCGATGTTTTGGTTCCAAAGAATGTTTGTAAACTGGAACACTCATTTCCAGGTTTGTGGTGTGCGGGAACCAAAATGTCCAAGTACCAAGGCGTTCGGGATCCAAGGTACGACTGTACAGTGGTACCTCGGGTTACAGATGCTTCAGGTTACAGACGCTTCAGGTTACAGACTCCGCTATCCCAGAAATAGTACTTCGGGTTAAGAACTTTGCTTCAGGATGAGAACAGAAATCATTGAGTGGTGGTGCGGCGGCCGCGGGAGGCCCCATTAGCTAAAGTGGTACCTCAGGTTAAGAACAGTTTCAGGTTAAGAACGGACCTCCGGAACGAATTAAGTTCTTAACCCGAGATACCACTGTAGTTTGTTAAGGGTGCTGAGAATTCAAGCTCTGTGAGGGGAAAACTGCAGTTCTCAGGATTTGTGGAAGTTATGCATGTTAAAAGCATGGTGCAGATCAGCTCTGAGTTGACTGGGTGCTCTGAAGATGTTCTAAACAAGCAAACGGATACATAATACAGAGTCGGACCCTTGATTCATTTAGCTCAGCATCGTCTCTGACAGACATCTCCAAGTAGTCTTGGGAAACACCCCTGTCTGAAACTGCAAGAGCTGCTACCATTCAGGCCAGACTAGGGAAGGCAAACCAACCCTGTTGGCCCTTCAGATATTGCCCCGGCCTGCATGACCAATGGTCAGGAATTATGGGATGGGGTGGGGAACCTGTGACTCTCCAGATGTTGTTGGACCATGACTCCCATCACCCCTGACTGTTGGCCATGTTGGCTGGGTCTGATGGTAGATGGAGACCCACAACATCTGAAGGGCAAGAGGTTCTCCATGTTTTGCCTGTGCCAAATGGCAGCAACACTCCAGAGTCTTTCCCATGTCTACTTGGGGGTGCCAGGGATTGAATCATGGAGCTACAGCACTTCTCTGCCTGTCAAGTTGTTGGCTCTGATGTGCATGGCCAGCATGATGCTATTATTATTATTATTATTATTATTATTATTATTAATTTACTGAATTTACCCGCAGATTTTCCCATGGGGAAATCTACGTCAGGGTTCCTTTTGACAAATGGTGCCCTGTGTGTCATGGCGATTATAATAACAACAATAATAATTCTATTATTTGTACCCTTCCCATCTGACTGAGTTGCTCCAGCCACTCTGGGCTATTATTATTATTATTATTATTATTATTATTATTATTATTATTTGTATGCCACCCTATACCTGCAGGTCTCAGAGCAGTTGCAACATAAAAATACAAAATACATAATAAAAACAAGAACAATAACAAAAAACAATAACACCTCCCTTCCCACATTAACAAGGATATAGAATGTTCATCAGCCCAAGGCCTGGTTGAAGGGGAAGGTTTTTGTGTGAGGTACAATAAAGACACCCAATGGGCCTCCTTAAGGAGAGCATTCCACAAATGGGGAGCCACTGCAAAAAAGGCCCATTCTTGTGTTCCCACCTTCCAGACCTCTCATGGAAGAGGCACATGAAGAAGGGCCTCAGAAGATGATCTGAGGGTCCGGGTAAGTTCATATGGAAAGTGGCGATCAGATTAATGTGTGTAGATGTAGCATCTTACAGGGCAGGGAGAGATCACATTTGGAAATGTCATAGAAATTATGCAACAGCCTACGAATGCAATTTTTTTTAAAAAAAGGTATTCAAAAGCTGAGCAACTGAAGGGGTGCACCAGAGATTATGTTCCTTGCCGGGGTGCCAGTGGCGTAGCGTGGGTTGTCAGCACCCGGGGCAAGGCAAGTAATTTGTGCCCCCTAACCCGTGGATTTTAGCACTCAGAGAGCTGCGAGTGTGAGCGCGCCCCCTGATGTTGTGCCCGGTGCGGCCGGCCCCCCTGCAGCCCCCACGCTACGCCACTGCGGGGCGCCACTAGGTCTAAGAGCCAGCCATGGAAGAGTGGGCTCCTTTGGGGTTGCTTTCTGAAGAAATCTTTGTAGAAATAATGGCGCCCCTCTGATCAACCCGGGCCAAATTAGTGCGGTGTGCCACAGTTCTTGCGCAGCCAGGATAACGGTACATTTGGGATTTCAGATTTCTTCTTCTCATTCGTAGCAATATCCCATTAGTCGATGGAAATAATAAATTAGCCTTGTGAAAGTTGGCTGCGGAAGGGAAACCCCCTCCCCCTCCCCCCTCCTCTACAAACATTTTGGTTTTCTTCTTGATTGTTAGCTATGCCTGCCCAAGCTCATTAAATGGCAACAGGCGGGTTCCTTGCAGTAGGTGAGACGACTGGAGGGCTTTCCCCTGAATCTCCCCTCCCCAGTCTATCCCAGCCAGGTCTGTAGGAAAAAGCATAGGTTGCGATGCCAAGGGAAACAATAAGGCGGAAATGTTATGCTCAGATTTGACCAAATGACCCCTTCCCTTTTTAGATTAGTTCTTAATCCCAGCGCAAGGGTCATCCTGTGAGAATACGGCTATGACAAGTCGGCGTTCCCAGCTCACGTGGGAGAGGGGCTGGGGTGGAGGGAAGTGACTTATAAAACTCACCGTACTCATTGCAGTTAATGAGATGTGGAAAGCTTTGTAATTTGATTTGCGGGACCATATGCTGTAAAAGGATACTGCTGATTTCATTCCTCCGCATTTAATTTAAGCAGTACGCAACGGCTTCTTCATATGGCTACTTGTATAATAAAAATTAACTTGGAGTATTAAAGTGGGGGGGGGGGAGTAAAGAAAGCACACATCAATGTTGTCTTTATTATTTAGTGTGGTTGGATTGCAAAGGGTTTTTTTTTTGTTTGTTTTTTTGGTTCCCCCTCCTTCCCCCTTGTTGAAAACATCTGTAAGTAATGTGCGGGTCTAATTTTAAATCTTGGCAAATATTTTCCGCTTAACATTCGGTTTTTACTGACAAGGTTGGAGTGGCGTTTTTTTTTGGGGGGGGGGGAGCCTGTCTGTAACAGATCTGCATTCGCAAGGACAAAAACATTTCTTAATTGGAGCTAACTGTAATTCAAAACTTTGCGTTCCCCTGACCTCCCTCCCACACTTAATTTAGACGCTGCAACACAAACAGCCGTGCAATGAAATTATGCTTCTGTCCTTTTAAATACCAGCTGCAGTGGAAGACATTGTTTCTCTCCAAATAATGGTCCCTGGGTTTTTTCCCCCTCTCTGTTTTTTTGGCGTTCTCTCCGCCATCTGCTTAGAGCAAACACGGACTCAGAAACGCAGCTATAAAAATTGCCGGGCAAAGCTGCACTCGCTTTGCATGGGGCTCAATGCTGACATTCCATAAAACGTAACCACAATAAACTCGCCAGAGGTCAGGTTTTGACCCAAGCTGTATTTGTTGCATTTGCCTCTCCACACCCCACCCCACTCCACAAGCCACAAACATCTGTGGGCTGGAGTCCTCAGTGAAATATTCAGACTTTGGATCCAGTGACATCTTCCATGTATGCACTTGAAATACTGGATGTGCTAGGCCAATGGTTGTCTTGCTCATCCTAAGTCTGAGAAATAGGAACAGAACCCGGTGGCAGTAGAAAATTTATGGTGGCATGAGTTTTTGTAGGCGAAAGGTATCAAACTGCCTGTGTGAGCCTCCTAGAGATAGGGGGAAAGTTTGATTCCGTTCACATTTAAGGTGCCTAATTTGCACTTTCCGAAATGTGCGAACGGAACGCAGCCATCTTTGGAAAGTCACACTCCTCTGAATATTGCGATTAAGTTCTCTGTCCAAGGAATGTACGATGGTACCTCTGGTTACGTACTTAATTCGTTCCGGAGGTCCGTTCTTAACCTGAACCTGTTCTTAACCTGAAGCACCACTTTAGCTAATGGGGCCTCCTGCTGCTGCCACACCGCCGGAGCCCGATTTCTGTTCTCATCCTGAAGCAAAGTTCTTAACCCGAGGTACTATTTCTGGGTTAGCGGAGTCTGTAACCTGAAGCGTCTGTAACCTGAAGCGTATGTAACCCGAGGTACCACTGTAGACAAAAATGCATGAGTCAGGGTGTGCATATTAGTGAAAATAGCACATGAAATGCATTACGTTCTTGGGAAAACTGGTTTGCAAAAATATGAATATCAGTAGGGCTGTGTACCAGATTTGACCAAAGACCAAACCCCGAACTAATTCAGGTTGATTTGGGGAGATCCTGGCTTTGTCCAAGTTGGGTGGAGTCAGGCCTGGACCACTGTGGGTTGGTTCCACCCAGAGTGATCTGGGGCTGGGAGAGAGGGGGGTTTGGAAGCAGCAGGAAGGGAAGAAGGAGAAGCTACAGAAAGGCTTAGATGGAGAGTAGAGCGACCTCCCAAATTGCCTGCATCTTCCTGGGAGAAGGTGGAGTGGGGTGGTCTTCTTCGTGAGAGGCTTTGCCCTCTCCATCCTGCCCAAAATTCTGCCCCCCCGAAGCAGCACCCCACAGGATCAAATCCAGCTGTTGAGCAGAAGTTTCGATATGGCAGACCACTTTTCACAAGCACCTTCTCCAGAGAAGAACTGCATTGAGCCACCTGCTTCTGCAAGAGCATGCTTTAGATAATAATAGTAATAAATACATAAAGCATTGCTTGTGGGGTGGGGGACACAGGACAGGGCCTTTTCAGTGGTGCCCCCCCATCTAGGGAACTCCCTCCCCAGTGAGATATTGTGTGTGTGTGTGTGTGTGTGTGTGTGTTTAGGCACAACTTAAAAACAAAATAATTTGACAAATTAATTTAAACAGCAGCAAAAACCAACATCTACATCTCAAAGGCCTGGACAAAAAGCAATCTTAAAGTATTATTGCAAGCTCGTTTTATGGATTTAAAGATAGTTATTGGTTGTTTTATTGCAAGCTGCTGTGTTCCCCCGTTGGAAGGAAGGCAGGGGTATCAATTAAAATAAATAAATGCCTAGATCATTTATTTATACCATGATCTTCTGCTAAAAGTACCCAGAGCAAGGAACAGCAGCATAAGAAAACCATATATGGTTGCTCGGCCTATACAGGTACTTTTTTAAATAATAAAAAAATCTTTGCTATGATAATCTAATAATGCTGACAGAATTGTGTTTATTCAGAAGGAAGTCACATTGCATTCAATAGGACTTGCTCCCTCGCAATTGTGTTTTGGCTCGCAGCCAAAGTCTCTAGCACTTTGCTCTGAAGAAAAATTACCCTGTAAAGCTTCTGTGAACTTTCCTCTGTGCAAGGAAAGGGGAATGAGAAACAACATTTCCCCTCCTCCCCAAACTCAGTCAATTTCCCAGCAATTATTTATAGACCCAGAGTGGCAATGCAAAGCCCACGCACCAGATGTGGCAGTCCTATCCGTTGGATATCAGCTAACAGACTTCTAGAAGGAGAGCGGAATGTGTCTTCTACAGATTTCCAACTTCAGGTTTGCCTGTTTGGGGCCAAAAGGTGCAGATGCCATTATTTTAGTAGCATAGTCAGTGTCTCTGGGCATGTGTCACTTTTCCTTGTTGCTGTCACACCCTTCGGCACACAACCCCCTGTTGCCGCATGGTAGGGATGGCTTTGCCTGCAGCTAGGGGTTTTCACAGACAGCTCGCAGATCCTCACTTCCCCAAGGTAACCTGCAAATGAAACCTCGCCCTGTTTCAAGATTGGCACTTCTCCAAACTTTGCAATGCAGCTCTCTGACAAAAGAATGTGTACAAAAATGCACCTGCTAGTGATTGGTACAAAAAAATAATTATAATATTTATAGTCATACCTCAGAAGTCGAAGGTGATTGGATAGTTACAGAAAGTTGTTACTGTTGCTTTGTAGTTGAGCTCTATATAAGCAGGCTGGCTGAGCCCTTCAGCCCAGTTCTATTCTGGCCTGTGAATAAACAAGAGCTGCTTGAAGAATCGCTGTGTCCTCTGATATGTTCACCCACAATTTAACAATTATTATTATTATTATTATTACCTGCACTGGAAGACACAGGCCTGCCCTTGTCACTTCTCGTTCCACACTACTAGGGCCTTTTCGAAACAATTTTTGTAGTTCTTTTGCACAGACCATCCCCAAGCAATCACTCCGTTTCAGTTGCGGCTATTTGAGGAAGGGGAGTCCTGCCAATCACAGGAAAAATGGGGGAACTTTGTCCAGCTCTTCTGATCCACTAGACTTAATGCTGCATTAAAAGAAAGAACATCTGTCAGCCTCGCTAAGGGTGGGAAGATGGGAGAGACGCTTGTCTCAATGACAGCCATTGATCTTTTCCAAGCCCAACTGCCTTGGCTTGCATGCTGCAGGTCAGACCTTTTTGGCAGGGGTTTATTTCAGGTTATTTGATTCCCCCGCCCCCACCCCTTCAGTCAAAATGAAACAGCTTTAGCAGGGAGGCCGAGCAGCGCAGCCCATAAAAGTTAAAACCAACTTGGCTGGTTGTCGTATGTGCATATTCCACTTGCCTGTGGAAGGACACACAGCTTTTCTATTTATGGGGCTTCATTCTGGAGTCAGGGAAGCAATCCGGAGGGGGGTGTCAGAAACAGTCTGCAAAGTAATTAAAGGTCAGTTTGGAAATTTAATAGGAATGTGTTAAAGGAAATCTTCAAAGGCCAGGGTTTATGGGTTTCACCTTAATATTTTTTTTTTTTTTTAAGTAACTGCTTTCCCTTCATATATAAAAAAATTAGAAATGTTTGTTCTGGCTCTTCATATACAGTGGCTGTCTTGGTTTTAATATCAGGAAAAATGCAGTTTGGAACGGACCTAATAGTCTGAGTGTACTTTGCTGGGAATTACAAACAACACGTAGGGTTGAAAACACCCACAAAGTCCCTTCTTTGTGCTTGACTCTTCCTAAAAGCTTTCCTGGACTCTGAGGAGCACTTTGCACATGACAAAATTCCTACGCAGACCAGACAGGAATAACTTCTGTGTTGTAATTGCCACGACGGTCCTTTGTGGCAATCTTGCACATTTGCTTATGAGTCTCAACGTTCTTATCCCACTGAAGACCTCCTTGGTCTTGTCCCCACTTAACCACCGGGTCCAGGGATAGCACCAGCCCATCACTGCATATTTTCGTATTTAATGCACATGAAACAGAGTTATGTTCAGCAGTAGCTCCTGGTCTGAGCACACCCAGTGGATTCGAAGGTTTGTCACAGTTAGGTGCTAGGTGAATTTTTGCAAATCAATCAAAACCCGTCCGTTGCATTTGAGTAAAGAAACAACTTTTTGTACAGGGAAGGGAATCTGTAGCCCCTGAAACATTACCATCCCCATCCCTGCGCACTGGCCATGCTGACAGATGTTTTTGAGCCCAGCAACATCTGGAGTCACCAGGTTTCCTACTCCCAATATAGAAATAGCTTGATGCCAGCATTTAAAGTAGGGTTGCCATACTTCCAAAAGTGAAAATCTGGGCAAATAAGTTGTTGAGTTTTGGGGTTGTTGTTGTTGTATTTTTTTTTTGCAAACTCTCAACAATCTCTATTTTCACTGGAGAAATGTTGGAGGGCATGGAGTTATGTGACCCCCCCCGAGCCAAGCAGTTAAGTAACTATACCTTTAGAAGACATCTAAAAGCAGCCCTGTATAGATTTTTTTTTTATAAAAAAAACAATTCAGTGTTTTATTATGTTTTTATATATGTTGGAAGCCACCCAGAGTGGCTAGGACATCATCATCATCATCATCAATTTATTTAGGACATCCCTATTCTTAAATGTTGGAGGGTGTGATATTGTTCCTGGCAACCTTGAAATCATTAGCTGTGTGAGGATATGCAGCTGTTCTAAAATGTTTTGAGATGTTTTAGGCTGCGATTCAGAAACACAGTACAGTGGTACCCCAAGTTACATACGCTTCAGATTACAGACTCCACTAACCCAGAAATAGTGCTTCAGGTTAAGAACTTTGCTTCAGGATGAGAACAGAAATCGTGCTCCGGCGGTAGCGGGAGGCCCCATTAGCTAAAGTGGTGCTTCAGGTTAAGAACAGTTTCAGGTTAAGAACAGACCTCCGGAACGAATTAAGTACTTAATCCGAGGTACCACTGTACTAGAGTAAGGAAAGTGTGGCTCTCTAGATGTTGTTGGACTACAACTCCCATGATGCTTCACTGTTGGCCATGCTGCAGTCCAACAAGCGCTGAAGGGTCGCAGGCTCCCTGCTCTGGTAGGGTTGCCATATGTCTGGACATATCTGGAATATAGCAGTCAGCAGCAGTATCCCGGCGTGAAAATGTATGGGAAAATCTGGACGTAATATAGCCCCTGTCGGCAGTTGCCGCTTTTCCATTCAAATAGCTCAAAAACTGCATTTTTTTTTAATTGTGATTTTGCTCAAAAAAAAAGCTCAACAAATATTCTGTCTGCCCTATGCTCTAGGGAAGCCAGCTCCATTTTGCTTGGAGTGCCGCTCATGATATACTGTAATTGAAACACAATACATCTCACCACAGTGGGCCTCCTCCCCCTGCTCTCAAGCTGCAAACTACTGGTCAGCAGCTTCAAGGCTCCTAATATCTTTAAAGGTTTTATTTTTATTTTTAACCTGGACAGACAGCCCTTTAAGCAGAAGTCTGTCCTCTGGAAAAGAGGGCCTGTTGATCACCCTACATTTAACTTGCTGGAATTTACTTTTGCAATCACATACCTAGGATTGTCCTGTGAAGGTCACAGATCCTTTTGAGTCCAATAAGAGAAGCTATATTAAACGTTTTACTCTCGAGGTGGTTCCTCAGACTGAGAAAACCTTCTCGGGGCAAGGCTCCTGTGTGTACGATCATCATTGGGGATACATTTTAAGATTCTAATCTGAGTACGTCCCTGTTTTCCACTGCCAAGAAAAGTTAGAAACCACTTCTGGAGAGGGAAGATTATAACTAATGGCAAATTTGGCTCCCTCACTCTCTCACTCTCTTTCTAAAGACACTGCAATTTGGCCGGGAGATGATTGTTGGTTTCTGTGGATGGTGTATTGCTTGTTTTTTTTGTTTTAACTGAGCAAAGCACATAAAATTAACTGAAAAGAAAATGAGCACTCTGTTTACCAGAGTGCCAGACCCAGAATTTTTTTTTAACTGCAAAGAAAGATGTTTTTTCATACCAAAAATGGCAGAGGCCAAAAGTTTAATCTTTGCAAGACAACTTATTTTATTGCATTCTTAATTTCTCCCTGCATTAACATGACCCTTTCTCTGTAGCTTTTCATGCCTAGTGCTTAATTACTTATCATTAGCAACATGCATGGGGGGGCCCCTATCTGCATATTTATAAATGTGATCATTAGTACATGGAAAGACAAAGGTTTCTTTAGGACCCTCATTAGTTATTCGGCTTTCATGGAAAGGATCATTAGGAAAAGACGGCCCACCTGGTTAAATAATTACAGTTCAGATTTGGAAATCTCTCTTTCATTTGTCACTGGTTTTTCCAGCGTTGAGTTTCCTGAGCACCACACTAGGAAAGTCATGTTTCCCAGCTATGTGTGCCTGCACCCATTTTTGTTGTTGTTTAAGGTGGATTTTTTTCAATGCCTTGTTTTGAAGAAATATCTGTGATGGTGATCTATAAGTCGGCAACTTTGTTTCTTCCCCCAGTCACCTATTGGAAAAAAGGACTTTGATTTCCATGGGTCTACACTGGATACGACTTTGGGTGCTTCCAGACAACCTGTTCATTGAGCACTCATTCTGATTTCTATGGAGGGAGATTAGATGGCATTGGCTATTTGTTGAACACCCATCCTGCTTTGTTTGCAGGAAGATTTGGTGACATTGGCTAGTTAACAAGCATCAGTTCTGATCTGGAGCCTCCTGGATGCAAGCGCTGGAAGATGAAGAAAACCAGAGAAGCTCTTGCTTCACTCTTTCTGTTCCCTTACCCCATAAAGCCTTAGCATGCAACTGCTCACAGATACCAGATCCACCAAGTGTCCCTATTTTCCAGGGACATCCCTGATTTAGAGAAGCCATCCTGGTTTCTGATTTGATCCTGGAATGTCCCACTTTTCCTTGTTGTTGTTGTTTAGTCGTTTAGTCGTGTCTGACTCTTCATGACCCCATGGACCAGAGCACGCCAGGCACTCCTGTCTTCCACTGCCTCCTGCAGTTTGGTCAAACTCACGCTGGTAGCTTCAAGAACACTGTCCAACCATCTCGTCCTCTGTCGTCCCCTTCTCCTTGTGCCCTCCATCTTTCCCAACATCAGGGTCTTTTCCAGTGAGTCTTCTCTTCTCATGAGGTGGCCAAAGTAGTGGAGCCTCAGCTTCACAATCTGTCCTTCCAGTGAGCACTCAGGGCTGATTTCCTTAAAAATGGATAGGTTTGATCTTCTTGCAGTCCATGGGACTCTCAAGAGTCTCCTCCAGCACCATAATTCAAAAGCATCAATTCTTTGGCGATCAGCCTTCTTTATGGTCCAGCTCTCACTTCCATACATCACTACTGGGAAAACCATAGCTTAAACTATACGGACTTTTGTTGGCAAGGTGATGTCTTGTTGGAGGGTATGCAGTTATCTGACCCCCAAGCTGTCTGAAGGCAATCCTGTACAGTGGTACCTTGGGTTAAGTACTTAATTTGTTCCGGAAGTCCGTTCTTAACCTGAAACTGTTCTTAACCTGAAGCACCACTTTAGCTAATGGGGCCTCCTGCTGCCGCCGATTTCTGTTCTTATCCTGAAGCAAAGTTCTTAACCTGAAGCACTATTTCTGGGTTAGCGGAGTCTGTAACCTGAAGCATATGTGACCTGAAGCATATGTAACCCGAGGTACCACTGTATAGGGAAGTGTTGGTTTTGTTAAAAATGTTTAAAGTTTTGTTATGTTTTTATATATGTTGGAAGCTGCCCAGAGTGGCTGGGGCAACCCAATAAGATGTGGAGGATGTAAATAGTAAAATTATCACTATGGAATAGGACGTCCCTATTTTCATCAGAGAAATGTCAGAGGGTATGCTCGAGTGTCATCTCGTCCAACCCCCTGAAATGCAGAAATCTTTTGCTTCACGTGGGGCTTGAACCCACAACCCTGGGATTAAGAGTCTCAAGCTCTGCCGACTAAGCTCCACCAGTACAGGAAGCTGCCCACTTTGGAAGATCATCCTTCAACTCATGGAAGGTGTCAACAGAGGCGTGTGTAGCTCATCGCTGTGGCTCCTTGATGCACTTATGGAATGTGATTAGCTAACACATGATGAGAGCAGGGATAACCATGGACTGGGGGGGCAGGATGAGCATGCATGCCGCCTTGAACTTCTTGGAGGAAAGGTAGAGTACAGTGGTACCTCAGGTTACATACGCTTCAGGTTACAGACTCCGCTAACCCAGAAAGAGCGCTTCAGGTTAAGAACTTTGCTTCAGGATGAGAACAGAAATCATGCTCCGGTGGCGCAGCAGCAGCAGGAGGCCCCATTAGCTAAAGTGGTGCTTCAGGTTAAGAACAGTTTAAGGTTAAGTATGGACCTCCGGAAGGAATTAAGTACTTAACCCGAGGTACCACTGTATAAACGAAATGAATTAAAGGGAACCTGCCCATGCTTATTAACAATTTCAGTATTTTTCTCTTTAAAAACTACAAGCAGAATCCTGCACCTACAAATAAGTGTTAACGGATCTACACTTTTAATTAGGGACTTGCCTTTTTTTGTTTTCTTTTTCTTTTTGCTTCTGCTGTAGAGCATCATATGTACGTTGAATGTGCTTACATAAACTGGAATAAGACGCCAAAAGGTGGCGTCGCTTTTTTTTTTGCTTCAAGGCACGAATTCTGGAAATAAATGTGTGGTGAAACAAGAGTTGTCATTCATATGCCATTAGTGCTTTATTGGAGTAGAAGACATCCTGATAGGGTAATTTTTCCCTGGTGATAAACCACAACTGTAAGGGGAAAGAAAAAGGGGAAAAAACTTGTCAGAGGCCCACATCTTGCCTGTAAACAATTATGCAGCTCCTGCTTCCTTCAGCACAGCTTGAAAAAGCTCTGGAAATCTGCAATCAGTTATATCTCCAATTACCATAAAAATATATTATCCATCTATTCATTTATTAATGATTCATCAGTTAACCACACATAATGAGCAAATAATTAGTAATGCTGCATGGTTGCCAAAAATTGAAGAAGCGTTGGCATTTTAAAGATGAAAGGTTGCATTTATGCAAAAGCCTGGCGATGATAAAGTTAATACCAGAGATAATTATGAAAGCGCCTACCCTATATTAGAGGCTGAGGGCCCACAAAATGTGCCTAATTGAACTGAAATTAATATTCTTCAGAAGCATGCATGCGACTGCATACTAGCGACCGCCTTTGCTGGAAGATCTCCCTTCAGTGAGGTGCACTAATAATAATAATAATAATAATAATAATAATAATAATAATACAAGTTAATAAAATGCCAGACAGCAAGACTGCGTTCTTTGTTTGCCTGGTTCAGGGCCTTTTCAGAAAACAATAAATTGCATTCATGTCAGCTGGGGCCCATCCCTTTGCTAATTGCCGTTTGGTGCTGAAATGACTTCTGTGAAATTGGGAGCATGAAGAAACATACAGCCGTACAAGGGAGGCTTTTCAGGCTATGGCAGTAAATGTGAGACAGGCCCGAGGCGCACAGATGTTAAAACAGTGAATTCCCCTACAGATTACGCTAATGGAAACCCTGTCAAGAGCAAGTCAAATCCGGGGTCTGTGGTCAAAATCTAATTAATGTTTCTGTACTTAAGAAAGAATCGGAATGCCTGGAGGTGATGAAGACTCGCATAAGAAGCTCGCTTGTTTGTAAAAATGGTTTGCGTGAATAGTAACTAGCACCGAGCTATTGCTTGACAATGTAACACCTATTAGTTGAACAGCTCTGCGCACCAAATTTAATATAGCACATTATCAGCCGGGCTGCCTGGTTCAACTAATGCAGCGACAACCTTTAACCTCTGCAGTATAGCTGGAGTCCATTTTGTCTGGGGGGTGGGGAGTCTATTATTCCTTTGCAGAGTCTCGAGCGGAAGTGTCTCTCAGAAGCATTAAACCCCCGCTGATTATCTGGCACTGATTGAGCCTTGTTGACAGTCTTCATCTAGGAAATACTTAAGAGACCAGAATTCTACCCCTAAAAGGGGCAAATGGTGGGATTAGGCTAACCCAACCAACCGCGGATTGTCCTTGAGGATGCCACTGGCACGGCCTTCCAGAACTTCCTCGCAGCTGCATCCTGCGCCATGAATTTCTAACGCCGCAGTCTTTCGCAAGCACCCAAAAATTCCTCCTGAATATTTAACAAATAACCCTGCAAAACGGGACAGTCCCTTAACATTGGGAAGAAATGAAGGCCTCGTTTCAACGTGAAGCCGTTCAGAGAAAGCCATTATTAAAGGAATAAATTTCGGAACGGTGAGCGGTTTGAGAACGTTAAAATTTCAATTATTTAAAATCGGCTTTAAGATAACTCTCCAGTGTGCTTTGGGTTTTGCATGGTGAGAGTGCATTTCTGGGAAAGAAACCCAGAGCCTTGGAACTATTATAGGCAATGGTGATCCAAGCTGTAGACACACACACACACACACACACACACACACACACATTAAAGAGCAACTTGGTGATATTTACCTCTCTGCAAGATCCCGGCATGAAAACTGCACAAAGTAATTTGGGATCTTAGGGGAGTTCGTTTTGCTCTTTTGGCTGAGTCTGAGGCACAAAGCTGTCAGGTACACTCTCTGAGCATAATCCTTCTGCAGCTTTTTAGAGAAGAGATATACTAATAATCCCCCTCTAGCAGCAGCTTGTTGCTGTGGTTATGGAGGGAAAGGAAACAGGACCAACAGAAAACTCCAGTGGTTGGCTTTAAATAAGGAAACAATATCTGCAAAGTTTTTATAGGCAACTTATCCGGCGATCAAGTGTAACATGAACTTCTTGCCACCTGATGAAATGCCGGGGAATTTCACGGTGCTCACGGTTTGTTAACGTCACTGGCTTTCGCTGTTTAAGGGCGGATTCTCGTATAATTCCTTCCTTCCTCCTCCTCCTCCAGGTAGGAAGGGGAATGAAATGGAGTAGCCGATGGACTGGAGCAGTGGACTGAAGCATGGTACACAGGGACATCAGCATCATCCCAGCACTGGGATGCTGGGCATGGATGCTACAGCTCAAGGTACGGTGTGTGGGCCCATCCATCCTCAAAAGGGTGAGTTTTAGGTCATGAGACTGAGACACGTGTTGTTTCCAGGTTGCTTCCTGGGGTAAGCTGGAACCACCTACAGTTCTACACTAGAACTGGAGGCTATTGATGTTGAGCCAAACCAAACCAGGAAGCTTCAGGAGCACCCACGCAGCCGAAAAAGTAATACAGTGGTACCTCAGTTTAAGAACAGTCCTGTTTAAGAACAGATTCGGTTTGTGAACTCCGCAAAACTGGAAATAGTGTCCCGGTTTGAGAACTTTACCTCAGTCTAAGAATGGAATCCGAACGGTGGAAGGGCACCGGCAGTGGGAGGCCTCATTAGGGAAAATGCACCTTGGTTTAAGAACGGTTTCGGTTTAAGAACGGACTTCCGGGACGGATTAAGTTCGTAAACTGAGGTACCACTGTAATAGCTGATCCCATGGTTCTCCTACTCAACTGCGAAGTCTGCACTGCTTGGCTTGTGGTATGCAGAAGTACAAAGATCGCGCAACTATAGACACAAAGCAAGGAGTGTCTTACCCTTTGACCAATCTGCTGGAAGCTGCATGGCAGTGGTGGGCATGGCCAAAATTGAATCCCTCACGTTCTCACCTGCATATTCAAAGTCTTGGTGCTGACCTTTAAAGCCCTAAACGGCCTTGACACAGTATACCTGAAGGAGCGTCTCCACCCCCATTGTTCAGCTCCGAGGGCCTTCTGGCAGTTCCCTCATTGCGAGAAGTGAGGCTACAGGGAACCAGGCAGAGGGCCTTCTTAGTAGTGGCACCCACCCTGTGGAATGCCCTCCCATCAGATGTCAAGGAGATAAGCAACTATCTGACTTTTAGAAGACATCTGAAGGCAGCCCTGTTTAGGGAAGTTTTTAATGTTTGATGCTTTATCACTTTTTTATTACTTTTCTTACTAATAATATTCTATTGGGAGCTGCCCAGAGTGGCTGGGATTATATTATTATTATTATTATTATTATTATTATTATTCATATTCACAGAACAGTTTCCACTTAGGCTGATCCATGCATATCAGCCGAGTTGGGCAGGTATTGCTCCCTCCACAATCAGCAAATGATTGATAGGATGAGCGGGGAGAGGTGGCAATTTGCACCCACCACCGGGAGCTGGACTGTTCCAAGAGGTTGAAACCTCGGTGGCATGGAGGGAAAGAGTTAAACTTGCTCGTCCTTCCCACCCCTGTGGGTCCAGAGCTGCTCAGATACCTCCTAAGCAGATTTATCAATGCTTTGCATTTCCTCATATGTTGAGAGTCTTAATCACGAAAAAGGAAAACATGGTACATTCTGCTTGGCTTTTGTGTTGGGCTTCCAGAATTTTGAATAGAACCCCCCAACTATTGATGGCATGATTTGTGGAACAAAGTTTATATGCTCCCCATCTCCGTGTTCTCTGGGGAGCTTATCAGCAATAAAACATTAAACTACCACACTGAGCAGGGAACAGTAAAAAACAGGAAACATACCCCAGGATTGAAATTTAGCATAAAAATGTCAGCAACAGAGCATAAACCAGCCTAGAGAAACACCTTGCTGAAGGTGTGCCTTAGAGATAAAATTGGATGGTTTCAGAAGTTCAAATTTTAAAAACTGGAAGCATTCTTTTTTAAAGAAAAGGTCTTATTCTGGCACTGAAAAGCCTACAAAGAACAGACTAGGTAACCTTATCTGCTGTTAGTGTGTTTCATAACCAGGGTGCCACCACTGAAAAGTCCCTTTCCCTAACAGCTGCCCATTGCAATTCACTTGGTTGAAGGCACTGAAAGCTGATCTCAGGGAGGAGGAAATCCTCAAAATTGCTAATTAAACTCTTCATTTTATATCATTGTGGGGGCCAGGGATCATGGGAGTTGCAGTCCAGGCAGCAAGCAGTCCAGTTCCTCCAACTCCCGTCCTAATGAAATAGCCCAAATTGGTTTTTATAAGCCACCTTCATCACCCAGTTCCAGGGAAGAGAAAGCCAGGTTTGGTCCACAGGCCGGAAACGGGGAGTGCAAACAGTGAAGAGAAGAGCGGGAAGAGACGTTTTCATGTGGAAACTTGAAAGTGACTGGACTTTGTGAGGCATTAGGTTCATCTGTCGTACAAGGAGTTTGAAGCCCCGGAGGGCTTTCTCGTCCAGGAATGTTTTCTTTATAACTGGTTTTTAATAAAGCAGCCCGCGATTAATTAGGCTAATGCTGAGGGTAAACCCACAACTAAGCTATTCGGTTACCAGCCTGAAGCAAATACCTCACGCCGAATCTTCCTGGTCTCTTTTTGTGTGTGTGCTGTGTGGGTAGCCTTTCATGTTTGCACTTAATTCTTACACAGAAAAAAATATTGGTTCTTCCTGAGTGATCCGGGGTGTGTCTGTATATAGAGCACTTTTTATTATTATTAGATATTTGGTTAATCAGTTAACTGCTGGCAAATATATTGCGTAACCTTTAGAAGCGTTGCAATTGTAATTAATTAAATTCTGGAGAAAAATCTCATTTAGGGCCATTATGTTAATTAATCTATTATGGATGGGGAGGCTCAGCAGGAGCTCTTCTCCCATAGTTGAGTCTGTCGCTGGTTTTCTTACAAAAGCCACGTTTATCTCCAAACACCATGTATCGATGCTGCTCACCCCATTCATAGACGCAGCCTTTCCTCCAAACTCGTTGAAACTGCAACCACTTTAATTTATTTTAGGGAGCAATCCTAAGCAGCTGAGAGGTCATTGTTATGTTGTGGGCCTCCTTCTCCATCTGTGGAGACGAAAGCCTTGCTGCCAGAGATCTCCTTGATGAGATTCCAAGGAATTTATTATTTTTTTACATTTATATGGCATGGCTCATATAATTGGTAGGAGAATTGTTAGGAGAACAACGACCCCATCTTAACACCCAAGGTTCCTCAGGGCAATCTATCAACACTAATTATATCCAGGGATATTGGGAGCCTGAGGACAATGAGGTCCAGCTCTGAGAGCCTTCTGGTGGTTCCCTCATTGCAAGACGTGAGGTTACAGGGAAGCAGCCAGAGGGCCTTCTCAGAATTGGCATCCACCATGTGGAATGCCCCCTCCCCCCAACATCAGATTTCAAAGAGATAAATGATTCTATGACCTAACGTAGACAATTGAAGGCAGCCCTGTATTGGAAACCTTTTAATGTGTGACGTTCTCTTGTGTTTTTGTATGTTCTGTTGGAAGCCACCCACAGTGGCTGGGGCAACCCAGTCAGATGGGTGGGGTACAAAAAACAAATTATTATTATTATTATCATTATTATTATTCAGCTTGGAGAGGAGAAATGTTTGGTTCACCCCCCTCAAAAAATAAATAAATCACATGCTTTCTTTTGACTGAGAAGTGGAACATTTTAATTTTCGATACTACTGTTGCTTCCAACAAACTTTTGTTTTCGAGGGCAGAGGAGGAGGAGGAGGAGGGGTACCGTACGCTCAAGGTCAAGGTTATATTTCTCACTGAGTAGCCAGTACCATATGCTCATTACATCCATGTAGACCATTTGAAAGAGATGGAGTGGTTCCTGTCAGGATCTCTGCCAAGTGCAGATGCCAATAGCAGCAGGAGGAGCCGCAGGATAATTGTCTGTATCTGTTTATTCTCTTTCCTAAGTTGTGGCAAAAGCACTCCATAATGTAGCTTGAGCCGCAAAATGCTGTACATTGGAACAGGGAGATGAATGCTCCATGGTGATACGGGAATGAACAACTCCCCATCTAAGGACAGGTTTCTTCTACCTAGGGGATGTCAAATCCTACTCCCAGGGCTATTTAGAAAACGTTACTAAAGTGCTGAATTGTTTTAAAATGGAAAAGCGAACAATGTGACTTAACAAGGAAAGAAATTAAGCACAAGTGTAGTTGTGCCAGGTTACGTTTGAACCTTCTTCTTCCCAGTTCTCCTGTCTTCTGCTGAATCTTTCCATTTCACCACAGTCCTCCTCACCACCGTCTCCAGTTGTGCAAAAATGCACAAAGCATCCCTGTGTTTCTCTGGTGGGCTGGTGCTTTGGCACAAAGAAATTGCAGTTGGGGGAGGGGAGGAGAAGAGAAGAAAAACAATGGCTGAAAATTGTTTTAGGAAAGTAAAACAAAAGGCCAACTCATCAACAAAACGATCCTGACCCAGGGGTGTAGTTACAGGAAGGTAACCACCTATAACAACCAGGGTGCATGGTTCCCCACTTAATTTCAGCCAATGAAGGATTGCTCTGAAGGTGACCAATAGGGCAGGCCTGCACAAATGGTGACCCGATGTCATGGACTGGCTGGATGCAGAGGAGTGGTGGAAGGGCCCCCAGGGGAAGGGTAACCCCCAGGGGAAGAAGGTTTAGAGCCAGGGGATTGGTAGTGGGACAGCGATGCATGATCAGAGGGAGAAGACTGGAAGGAGGAGGTGTTGGAAGCTGAAGAGGCAAGAGGGTTTAGTGAGCAGGAAGAGGCTGCGGCAGAGAGCAGTGCAGAACCAGAGGCAGGAGAGGAAGCTGATGAGAGGCATGAAGAGGCAGCGATGAGTCAGGCTGCTGAAGAATCCAAAGAGTCTTCCCCTTCTGCTGCGACCGGCTCCCCTCCCTGGTGGTCTCCAAGAACACAGACTAATGAAGAAGCTGGAGCAATGAGAGACAAGACGACAGAGCCTTAGGCTGCTGGGTAATGAGCAAAGGGAGGAGCCTTAGGGATTGGTGGGAAGGTGGGGACCTTCAGTCCTTGCAACTGCCTCATTGGGGCAAGACCTGGGAAGAGTTGCCATGATCACTAGGCCTGCGCTGTTTTAGTTTCTTTGAGTAAAGAGTTAACCTCGCTGACACTGGGTATGTTATTATGGACCTGCTCCTGACTCTAGCTCCTGACCCCCACTGAGCCAATACATATCTTCAATGATATCAGGGCTCTCCCCACAGTGATTTCATGAACCTGTTATTTTTCAGGTCTGCCAGGGACTATCAAAACCAAGGTGTGGGGATGGGTGAGCGGTTACAGGCCACAGTATACTGCTGGCATATGACACTTGTGGGTCACAATTTTGCAGGCCTGGTGCAAGGAGATTGGACTAAAGAAAGAACAAGAATCCAGCTATGTTTAATGCTTCTCCTTCTTTTAGAAAAAGAAATCACCATTCAGCTTACATCAGTGTTAACATCTACTGAGAAATGCAGCCATCAACAATTTGCAACTCAATGTGTGTTACTTTAATTAGTATGAAAATTAAAGGGCAACCATAGGCCAACGTGAATGATTATGGAAACACATGGGCAAACCATGCAGTGCTCTCATTTAATTAATCGTCTTGTAAACTATATCGAGCTCTTTAAGTCAGTCACTGAGTATAACAGCTCCGTTTTTAAATAACTACTTAATACTCAACAGGATGTGGAGAAAACACTGCAACAGAGACAGCCGCGTCTTAAGTTTCCAAGTTGGAAGGGTTTTTTCCCCTCCCTTCTTCCCAAGCTGAAACACGTCAACGTAAAAAGAAGAAGAGGAAAGACAGTCTAAGAACCCATGTCTGAACGCCAGTTCTGTGATCTCTCTCTCTCTCTCTTTGTGTGCACATGGAAAAGAGGAGGACGGGCAGGGAGGTGGAAGCGAAGAGTAGCATTTTGTAAAACCAGTGACTTTCGAAGCTAATTGGCAGTAGTGAATACATGAATGAAGGCCAAAGTACTAGAGGGGGGAACCTTTACTACAGTAATTTAACTCATGGCAAACGGGAAGAAGAAAGGCATCTTTGTTTCAACGGTCCAATTAGCTGATCAAGAAATAAAACATTTTAAACATGTTTTTCAATGCCGCATTAATTATATATATGCGCATATATATATATATATATGTATACACACACCATTAAAGCCAGGTTTCATGAATTGCACTTTGTGTGTCTCTGAACTGAACTTTGCAGGAGTAGCAACTCTTCCTGCATTCATAGTTTGCTTCATTAGCAAAAGAAGAAGAAGAAATATTAACATCAGTATTCATTATAAAATATCCTGTGTTTGCATCTCACCTTACACACACAGAGAGATATTGCTTTGGAGAATGCAATTTATGGTTCTGATTGATTTTTAAAAAGATCTAATTTTGGTGTGGGGGGAGAGAACCCTGCTAAATGAGTGGAAATAGAAAAGCACAATGTTTCAGGACTGGGCCTCATTATCCACTCTGTAATGAGGTTCTAAATCAATGGCATTACACGGGCTTAAAGATGGCTTAATGGAGGGGATAAATAGGCCAATTGGAAATAAAGACATTATGAGCATTGGGAAGTTTCTCTTCTTGACTCCAGCTCTACGTATAAGCACAAAACTTAACGGACTTTTCAGCACTCATTTTTCTCCCCTGGTTTCCATGGGTGAATTCAGGGCTACACCCGCACTCTCCCAGCTGCTTGTGTGGGTGATGTGTTACCCACAATTCCTTCTGATGCAGCTTGAGGGCTTATGGAATGCCTGGGAGATCATGCCCCCCACCCTTTGTGAAGAACATTTCTCGCCAGTGGGTGGCTTGTGTGGAGGAAAGTGAGGCGGGAACTTCTCTAGTACTTCATCCATATCCTCCAACATTTCTTCGATGAAAATAAGGATGCCTATTCCATAATAATAATAATAATAATAATAATAATTGTTATGTACTGAAGTTCTCACCCTGGGCCAGCAGGGGGATACTGTAGATAGTTATGCAAATGAAGGATCGAAAGTGACGTTCAGTGATTGGATAGTTTTGGAAAGTTGCTACAGTAACGTTGTACTGGAGCTCTATATAAGCAGGCTGACTGAGCCCTTCAGCTCAGTTCTGTTCTGGCCTCTGAATAAACAAGAGCTGTTTGAAGAATCGCTGTGTCGTCTGATATGTTCACCCACAACTTAACAATAATAATTTTATTATTTATACCCTGCCCATCTGACTGGGTTGCCCCTGCCACTCTGGGCAGCTTCCAACACGTATAAAAACCTAATAAAACATTCGACATTAAAAAACTTCCCTATACAGGGCTGCCTTAAGATGTCGTCTGAAAGTTGTATAGATACTTAACTCCTTATTTTGGGGGGGTTGCATAACTCCATACCCTCCAACATGAAAATAGGGACGTCCTAAGGAAAAGCAGGACATTCCGGGATAAAATCAGAAACCAGGAAAGCTGCTGTAAATCTGGGACTGTCCTACTACTATGCTCTCAGTTCTTGGACAGGAAACAGTCTAGGAATACTGAGCAGTTGCTACAGTGCTGTGCTTAAGTGTGGGGAAATCCAGGTTCGAATCCCCACCCAGGCATAAACCTCAATGGTTGGTCTTTGGGGAAATTGCCAACATTAAATGTGGCAGCAACCACAGAACAAACAGGCATGCACAAATATGGTATCGGGCACAAAACAATGAGGCACATTACAAAACCGTTTCCCCCCTAGCGGATCAGTGGTTTCGCTGTAAATCATGCAAAAGGATCTAGGCTGTGTCTAAGTTAATTCTTTTTTTTAGTAGTCTAAGCACAAGATTCCACTGCGTGGCCTTCCCACCTAATGGCCTATTAAGATACCAAAATTTTGCTGAAATCTGTATGAGTTATAGCAGCAATTATGTACTAAGTGCAGCCATCTCCATGATCTCTTCAAGCGCAGGACTCCTCCAAGGAGTTTGCCTACAGACACACTTGGGAATCAGTGAACTGAGAAATTCACAACAACAGGATCCAGCACATTTTGGATGGATGTGATGGGACTTCTCTGACACATAAAGGGAGTGGGCAGCCGGATGGAGGAATATTGTCTCTAACCAATTTAAATGGACGTTCATGACCCAATTAAAGCTTCTGATTAGAATCATGTGAAGATGACAGCGATACAGAAAAATACTACCTAGATTAAAAATATTCAGCAAGTATACCTTATCACGGACCTGACTATGATAGCTGAAGCCAGTTTTTTTAATTAAATGTGTCCCGGAATAATTTGTACTTTAGTTAATACTATTAAGGTTGACTTTGCTGAAATAAATGATAGAACTTTCCACTTGAAGAATTTCCCCTTAATATATTGGCAACACAATGGCAGTGTTTGCATTTTAAGCTTTAAGAGCGGCCAAACAATGGGCTCATCAAAAGACAAAGCGAGGGTTTGTGACTTATTGTTGCAATACTCATTTAAAGTCATTTTAGAAATTTAAAATTTGCCTCATAGGTACTGAGATTATTAGCATATGTTCCTCTCCTTAGTCATGACTGCCATTTTTAAAGGTGGCGAACCAACACCTACGCTAGAAACATGAGAGAGAGAGGGCCTGATGTTAAATCTCCAAATTGCAGTTGTTAAAGTGTAAGATGAACTCCTTGAAGCTATTAGGACAAAAACGGACCACTGTCGTGCTCCCATTTAGAAGCACAAATTCTACAAACTATTTCCTCCGCAACAGGCCTATACATAAGTTTCCTTGGGCTCTTGCGAGAGGAAAGTTGAGGTATGAGAAAAAGGAAATGATGATGCTTTACACACTGGAATCAGTGCAAATAATTATAAACAAACATTGCTGACACAAATACAAAGTTTATCTGCTGTGAATTAAGCTGTCAAATTTTAGTCTCCAAAATTCAAGAGAGAAAATGCTTCTTGCTCTTCCGCAAGGCATCTCTCTTTTGACTGCCTTGTTCTTCTTGTTAGCTGCAAAGGCTACAAATCTTCCCTGCTTTTACATGCAAGAGCGATACGTTCCCGTTTTCAATCTATTGTAACTTTTTGCTTCCATCTTCCATCCCTTATCTTTGAAGAGCACTTGAAATGATATTGGAAGACGGACCACAGTTAAACTTCATTCTTGATTCACTTCTCTGTATTTATGGAGAAAATGGTTGAATTATGTCTTTCAGGAACCAGCTACCCCCCAAAAATGAAGTATATAGTCCTATAACTCTGCCTGAAAATGGTAAACTAAATGGTGGATTTTAGTGGGGAAAACCGCTCTATTGTACAAGCATTTCTAATGTTTGCATTCTTTATCCTAGTTTCAGTATTATGAATAGCTTGGCCCGTGAGTCATTTTGCAGCCGATACGAATGTACATTAAGCTGTACAGTACAAGTAACCTGCCGTGACTTCAATTCCATATTAAATTGTAGTAAATAGTAGAAATATGTTTGTTTGTTTATGGTATTTACAGTATATTCTTCACCTTTCATATAAAATACTCTCAGGAGGGCAAATAACACACTATCTGAATGCCCTTTGACATTGTTGATATCATGGGTTAGTGACAAGACAATGAATTATGGCAGATGCTCATGGGACTGTGTGCCTAAATTTTGAGAGGTGAGCCAACAGCTTCCCACAGGTGTCTGGTTGCCACTGTGAGAACAGGTTGCTGGACTAGATGGGCCTTTGGCTCGATCTAGTAGGCTTGCCTGTTTTTCTTTGGAGCAAGGTATCACCTATGCCAATCAGGTGAGGCTATGCATGTCCCGAATCAGGGTCTGGCATCAATGATGGATTGGATGAGGGCTGATAAATGGAGCTAAAACTTTGCCAGATGGAAGCCCTGTGGGTAAATGGTTCCTAAACTTGAGAAACAAACCAGTTGTTTGTTCTTGGTGGGATTGCAGTCTCCCCAAAGGAGCAGCTATGGAGATCCATGAGAGGCACAAGTGTCCTTTGTGGTCAGTGTTTTCTTCTAGCTTCAACTGATAGACCAGCTACGTCTGTTATTGTACGAGGATAGCCTGGCCACAGTGATGCATGCCTTGGTAACCAGACAACTGCGATACGCCCTATGTGAGGCTACCTTAGAGGTTGGTTTGGGAATTTCAGCTAGTGCAGAATGCTGAAGCCCAGCTTTGGGCAAGTACAGCGTATTAAACCAGCGCTGAAAGCTCTGCACTGGCTGCCAGTATATTACTGAACTAGTTTCAAGGAATTGCTATTAGCGTTAAAAGCCCTTGGACCAGGTTACCTGAACAACTGCCCTGTCCCTTATACAGCAGCCAGATAGATCACTGCGATCATCTGGAGAAGCCTTCCTGTCCCATAGGTGCTACACCATTTAGTTTCCACTCAAACCAAGATTTTCAGGGTAATGGCACCAGTACTTTGGAACGCTCTTCCTATTGGAATCGGAGGAGCACCTACCATTGTGATGTTTTGCCATCTGTTACAAACATTTTCGCATCGTCGTGCATTTTCAGAGAAGCAATTCTGTCCGTTGTTTGTCAGTGGGTTATATATTTTTATGGTTTTATTATCTTCTAATGCTTTTCGGGTACACTTTTGGTGCACATTAATGCTGTATGAGTTGCTGGCTTATAAAGACTCAAACAACCGAACAAACAAAGGGCAGAGATGTTGCTGGGCTGCGACTCTCACCAGCCCTGCCTATTAGCTATGCTCTCTGGGGATGATGGGACCTGGAAGTCCAACGATGTTGGAGAAGCAAAGGTTCTGAACCCCTCATGCAGGGCAAGGTGCCCCATGCCAAAGTATCTTATTTTGCCAGTGGGTTCTTCCTGTGCTCCCAATTTGCATGCTAACAAAAATCTGCAGAGAAAGCTCTAAATACATATGGGGGAGCTGGTCAAGTTTCCTTTTAATTGAGCCATCCCATTACAGTGGTACCTTGGTTCTCAAACTTAATCCATTCCAGGAGTCCATTCAACTCCCAAAACCGTTCGAAAACCAGGGCGCAGCTTCCGATTGGCTGCAGGAGCTTTCTGCACTCAATCAGAAGCCATGTTGGACATTCGGCTTCCGAAAAACAACCGCAAACTGGAACACTTCCGGGTTTGTGGCGTTCAGGAGCCAATTTGTTTGACAACTAAGCCGTTCGGGAACCAAAGTACCACTGTACTACTCACGTTAAGAAACCCCTGCCACATAACAGCGTTACAGAAATGTCTCTAACCAATCCTCCTTGTCAGCTAGGAGCACGTTTTCATGTTCTGTGCTGGACTATATTTCATTTGGGAAATTGGTTTTTGTCCACCATCGCCAACTGTCCATAAACAAAACTATGCCTGTTATGAGCAGAGTGTGCAATAATGCCCTCCTCTAAAGGGCAGAATGAAAGACAAACCATTTCAGAATGCGACGGCAGTCATATCACTGCAGCCCGCTGCCTGCATATGTCAAATGACTGATAGCAACTACGGAGGCTTTTTCAATTCTCTTCTAGTGCCGTCTTCAGATACCCTTCCAGATAAGCCCTCCTTGGATTGCAATGAGGAGCTTGAAGAATAAATGATGCCAGAAATTATTATGTTTCAATGCCTTAGCCACACATAGGTTTAGAGAGGGGAATTTGCACATGAGGGGGGAAAAGATTCTGCATTGGTGCTTTTCCTCCACATCTGAACCCAAACTGGACAATCTGAGCAATTACCCACCATGTTTGGTCACAACATCAGATGCCTTCACTATGAACGAGAAAAGTTTTTGTGTGGGAATTCCAAGAGTGAGAGAGAAATCATCTCTTCGCCCCAACGCATCCTATTGTTGCTTAAAGGACATGGGTTTTGGTTTCCAAATGCTACATTTGATGGCCTGAGGACCACTTTTGCTGCTCAGCAGTATCATGAGATTACATCGAAGGTGCTTCACCTCCCAGTTTTTGTACCTCCCAGAAACTGGCGCCATGTTGATGGGGAAGGAGCTGTGGAAAACAGCTACATAGTTAGATATTCAGGTGTTACTGAGCAACGTGGGAAGGAGCAATGCTGCTCCATCTCGTGTGTTTGGCAACACTGGGCAAGGTTTGAAGGTAAGAAGAGGGCCAGGGTCACTGGAACGAAATGGCATGCTCCATCCAGGACTTGCAGTTCAGACCTGTATGTCTACATGGTGCTGGCATATCAATGTGGGCATCAGAAGGTATGTTTAACCCTAGAGTCCTATTGCAGCTCCACCTGTTTGAAAGGGTTCTCTTGGCTAGAGCTCCGTACGCTTTGCATGCTATTTTAACCGAAGGTTGTAGGTTTAGACTCCAGCATCTCCAGATAGGAATGGGAAAGACCCCTGTTTGAGACCCTTGTGTGCTATTGACAATCGGTCAGTGCACACAAGAATTAGTCAATATGGCGCCCTCCAGCTGTTGTTGCACTACAACTCCCATCTTCCTTGACCCGTGGCCATGTTGACTAGGACTGATAGGAATTGGAGTCCAACAACAGCCAGGGAAACCACATTGGCTACATCTGGTGTAGGTAATGCCAGGCTTGACAGACCAAATGTCTGGCTCAGTACAGAGTAACTTTCCGGGTTCCACATACCACTAATAAAACCCTGTTGTCCTTTCTGACATTCCAGCTGAACCTATGTTTGTATGCATTTATTTCTTTGTTTATTGCCTCCGTCTCCTTGTATAGAACTTTAGATCGTGAGCTCCTCAGGGCAGGGACCTGTGTTGTTGTTGTTGTTGTTGTTGTTGTTGTTGTTGTTGTTGTTATGTGAAGCCTCCTTCACATAGAATCATAGCATATAGTCCAACCCCTGCAATGCAGGAATCTCAGCTAAAGCATCCCTGACAGATGACCATCCAACCTCTGCTTAAAAACAACCAAGGAATGAGAGCCCACAACCTCCTGAGAGAGACTGTTCCACTGTCGAACGTGGTTGGTATAACAACAAAACAAAATTGCATGGGGAGTGGGTTCCATGGAACTTATTGGGGCTTACTTTTAAGTAAACAGGCAGAGCTTCATGACTTTGTTTGTGTCTTGTAGTATCTGCAAGCTCTCAGTCAGGCTTAAAGCTTAGAAAGTGGCTGCAAAGATGCGGAGAGTTTTGGTCGACATTGATCACGACCGGTGATTATTCCAAGACCCAAAATACTGCTATAGCTTTCGCCCAGATGACGGGCTTCAGTCTGGTATCAACGTACCATCTAGACTAGTTGTGAAGTTCAGGTTTCTCTTTCCAACTGTCATATTAGATATGTTTCTCCTATGTTCTTTTCTTCCCCTTGCCCCTTTTAATCATGATATCATTCCAGTTCGATACCAAAGATCAAAGAAGTTACCTTCATCTTACTGTGGAATTTTCCTTAGGTTTATTTGCTGCGGGGGAATAAGAAGGTATCCACTGTTGTATACCTTAAAAAAAAAGGAAAGGTTTTCCCCCCCTCCCCCCAGCAATCTTTTAATCTTGGGTAATTTGAATGTACAAGGAGGATTCATAGGTGACAGACTGGTTTTGCTAAGACAAGAAGTGACGAAACCACCCCACAACAGTCCCTGGAAGTCCAACAATGCGCTTGGAGCATTTTGAGACAACTCTTGATCCAAAGGTATCAAAGGGTTACAGTTAAGATCAAGAAGAATTAAAACTGATGGCGAGCCAGAAACAACCTGCAATGCAAGGTCATTACTTTCCCTCGTTAAAGCGGTCTCAGTACAGTGGTCTGATCTGAAACTTTAATTGAAATGCTTCAAATGATGCATTTATAAGGATGATGAGGTGGATGCTGCCCATTTATTGACCTCTGCAAGGAAAAAGTAGAACTATAATGGGGTGAAATTCTTAAGAGCTTGCTGGAGGACAGTTGAGGCCTTTTAATGAGGGAGCCTTTCACTCTTCAGCAGAGAGAGGAACTCTTCAAGATGCTAAAGTAAAAAAAGATTGATGCTGATCAATGTCAAAAATATTCTGAATGACCACAAACGTTACAGAGGCAGGAATACAAGGGAAATAAAAAAGTAATACCATCAATGTCCAAAGAAGAATACTGGGTTCTTAAAGAAAAGAAAAGTATTTAATGCTTTATTTAATACGCCGCTTAATTGCTCTCATTTCCAAGTTCTCAACCTCCCTCCCTCCTCCTCTTTTTTCTTCAATAGCCTATTGCATTCTGTATAAACTCATTCCAAATGTTGTCCCATTTATCCAAGCAAAGTCTACGTCTATAAGCAGTCCGTTCATAAGTTGTGAGTGTTGCCATACTGTCAATCCATTGAATAAAGGGGGTCGTATCTTTATTCTTCCAAGTCATCCGTATCAATCTCTTGGCCACCATTGGGGCACATCGAATCCATTTCTGTCATCCCGTTGTTAACTTCCATGCAGTAGGCATATAATTCAAAATGATATTCTCTGCTGAAAGTGTCGACTTTTTCTGTGCAGTCATACTTACAAAATCCAGCGCTTTCTCCCAAAACTTAGTACATATAGAACATTGTGCAAGCATATGTTTGAAGGCAGTTCAAACATGTTTGTCATACACTTGAAGTATTTATACCTAACCGTGGGTGGCATTCAACTGAACCGTCCCGTCCAAGAAAGGGTTACCACGTGCAATGGGACTCCCCCCCACTTAATTCCTGTACTCCTCTCCAATCTGCTCTGGGGGGTTTGGGAAACTGCTAGAACAAACATAGGGGGCGTGTGGAAGGGGGGAAGTTCCGCTACACAAACCAAAATCCTTTGCCGACAGAACTATTTACTTAGCGCTACATTGAACACAGTGCTATTTTTCTAGAAAAAGAACTCGCCATGAACACCTCCCGTGTTCTCTTATACAGTGGTACCTCGGGTTAAGTACTTAATTTGTTCCGGAGGTCTGTTCTTAACATGAAACGGTTCTTAACTTGAAGCACCACTTTAGCTAATGGGGCCTCCTGCTGCTGCCGCGCTGCCGGAGAACGATTTCTGTTCTCATCCTGAAGCAAAGTTCTTAACCCAAGGTAATATTTCTGGGTTAGTGGAGTCTGTAACCTGAAGCGTATGTAACCTGAAGCGTATGTAACCCGAGGTACCACTGTAATGGCAACGGCGCCTGCCTGAGAGGTGCTGGAACAGAGTTCCGGAGAGTTCCAGCTGAAAAAAGCCCTGCTTAGCGCTATGTTTAACACAATCTCTACTAACTGACATTCTCAGGGCAGGTAACAATATATTGAAAATTTTTACTTCGCCAAATCTTTATTAGGCATTTCAAATATAGGCTATCATAAAACATCCATATATAAAATTTTAAAATATATACAAATAAACAGCCATGTAAAACGAAGATTTTCACTGGAGTTTCTTCCCACTAAATGGTACCATTCACCACTCTAAGAGATACTATTGATAAAAAACCTCAGCCACCCTTGCTGTTACTTTCGGGTTAATGTCAGACAGGCAGAATCTGGTGTTTTCATTGTGCCGTGATGTTAGACTGCCGAGAAAAGGGGATAGTACACGTTTGCATAGCTGGTTGTGCAATGGACAGTAGAAAATAAGATGTTCTTCTGTGTCCAGCACATTCAAAAAACATCCGCAATGTCTGTCGTTTCAGGAGATGTTTAAAATATCTGCCCTTGACAAAAGCTGAGGAGGAAACGTTCAGTTGGGTTAACATGCGCAGGACTGGAATTATTAATTTTGAAATAGAAGTGACCCTGCTATTTGTTGTATTTAAACCATAATACTTGGGGGAGCAAATTTTGTTTGCAGCTGACTCGACATTTTGTTTTGCAACGTCCCTCAATCTGATTTGAATATTGCGATAAATATATTGCTCACTTGAATTATACAAGAGTTCCAAGTCAATACCAATAGATCTGATTTTGCTATGTAAGAGTTGGAACCATAAGTCCATAAGTAAAATAGTTTTGGGGGTAGGTCAAATGTGCATGTAAGTTCTTCCTGTGGTTCTCTGGTGTTCTGTCAAATGTCACCCTGCAGCTGAATCTCCTGACATGCTACTGAAGCAGGCGGCTGTTAAGTCACATGCCTGACCTTCCCCACTGGGCTTCTGCTATTGTCTCTTGCAGCCTTTGGGACACTTAATCCCTCCACCAAGATCTCAGATATTCATGTTGTGTTCACTCCTCATTTTTGCCTCCGGTAATCAGGTGTTGCAGGTTTCTGAATTCTTTCAAAACACCTGCTCCACCTGTTTAATCGCAGGCTACATTGCAACACATGAAATGTACCTGAAAGCCAGGAGTGGGGAAATTGTGGCCCTCCAGAGATCCATGGACTATGATTCCTGTCAGCCCCAGGGCCATCTTTCCTATTGGGCTCACTGGCGCGTTGTGCCAGGGCGCTGGCCTCTCAGGGGCGCCCCAGCGAGTGGGGGAGCTGCACGGCTGTGCCACGTCAACCATATGGCTGGCGGGCGTGCAGCTTGCCTCCCAAGCTTAAGATGGCCCTGATCAGCCCTGACCATTGGCCATGCTAGCTGGGGTTGATGGAAATTGGAGTCTAATTTCTGAAGGGCTACAAGTTCTCCACGGGAAGTGAATCTCACTCAGACTATTTTCACTCTCTTAAAAACAAACCAACCAACAAACCCAGTCTCCATTCTCTCCTCCGTCAGTTATTCTGTCTGTTGCAATTGCTCTATTTAGGCAAAAACCCCAGGCCACAAGGTATATCAGATCAGCTTCCATCATGCACCAGTAACTTAGATTTCGCACCATCAGGAGACAAGACAGTGGAAGTCAGAGACATCTCTGTGTTGATTTTATCAGTATTATTTTTTTAAAAATATCCACATCCCCACTAAAGTTCAGTTTTAGCATGATAACAAACTGCATAGACCACAATGACCTAAGAAAAAACAAATACTTTCTTGGCTTTCCCCCTTTCTTTTAATTCTGTTATCTCTTGTAAGCAGGGAGGTCCATACTCCTATCCACATGATTATCTTTCTATCCAGCTGCTAAATTGTATTTTTTTTCTTTTTTCTTCTTGGGTTCCTGGACTATTGACAGAGCCACCATTTTTCATGCTCTACTCTTACCTTAGAGTGACATATGACTTTTGTTTTCAGATAGCTGACCATTTTTAATCTCTCGTAAGCTTGGCCTTCTTAATTCCTCTTTATTTTATGAGAGCAGGGAGAATTCTCTCCAGATGAGTATCTCACTATTTAACAGATTGCTTTCTTTTTCATAACCATTCCCCACTCCCCACCCTGATACTTTTTCTGTTGCATTGTGAAATCCTTACACCTGCACAGGACTGCTAAGAAGAAAGAAAAGCATGGCATTGTGGCATCTGCTTTGATGTTTGAGAACATATGGAGATACTGAGATGGTTTATAACAAGGTTAGTCAATGTAGTTGTTGGACAACAACTGCCACCATTCCTGACCATTGACCATGCTGCCCTGGGGCTGTTAGGAATTGTAACTCAGCAAGATCTGGAGGGAACCGCATTTGCTACCACAGCGTACCTCACAACTGACATTTGTGTTTAGTATCAGTTGAAAGGCTACCAATGTTCACATGTTGTTTAGTCGTGTCTGACTCTTCGTGACCCCATGGACCAGAGCACGCCAGGCACTCCTGTCCTCCACTGCCTCCCGCAGTTTGGTCAAACTCATGCTGGTAGCTTCAAGAACACTGTCCAACCATCTCGTCCTCCGTCGTCCCCTTCTCCTTGTGCTCTCCATCTTTCCCAACATCAGGGTCTTTTCCAGGGAGTCTTCTCTTCTCATGAGGTGGCCAAAGTATTGTTCACATACTCTCCAGCATTTCTCTGACGGAAATAGAATAATAGAATTGTACAACTGGAAGGGAATCTTTTTGCCCAACATGGTGCTATAACCCACGACCCTGAGATTGAGAGTCTCATGCTCAATAGGGATGTCCTATTCAATAATAATAATAATAATAATAATAATAATAATAATAATAATACCCCACCCACCTGACTGGGTTGCCCCAGCCACTGTGGGCAGCTTTCAGCATATATAAAAATGCAATAAAACATTAAATGTATATATTAAAAAAACCTTCCCTATACAGGGCTGCCTTCAGGTTGCATAGTTACTTATCTCCTTGGCTCGTGGGTCGCATAACTCCATACCCTCCAGCATTAATCCAATGAAAGTAGGGATGTCCTACCGTACCTTCCAACATTTCTCCTTGAAAATAGGGACACCCCGTGCTTTTTTAATGGGAGTACGCAGGGGTACACATACCCCTAAACATTTTGTGAATCTTTGTACTTTTGTCCATTTACTGTATTTATTTCCCTCGATTTGAACTATAAAATGGTGATTCTCTTGAGTCAAAATGAGAGTACCCCTAACCATTTTTTTAGGGGGGGGAAACACCCACTGGGGACGTCCTAAGGAAAAGTGGAACATTCCGGGATCAAATCTGAAACTGGGACGGCTTCTGTAAATCCGGGACTGTCCCAGGAAAACAGGGACACTTGGAGGGTCTGTGTTCATGGTGGGTTGGATAGATTCAGGGAAGAGCCCAAAATCCCCTGATACTACACCTCAGATGCCCTTACCTCCTTGATCTCTGATTGCTACCATGCAGGGGCAATTTTCTTTAGCACTTGAATTTGCCACAGACCATTAAGCCCAAGTGGGGCACTGCCAAGTTATGGTGAAGACCTAGCAGAAGAGAAAGGAGCTTATTTGAGACGTGGCACAAGCTGCTTGTCTTTTCCCCTCATGCTCCACTGCTGAGCATATTCGGAGCCGTTTTATATATTCAGCATAGGAAGAATAAAAGCTCTGAAAGCCAACGTTTATCTCATTAAAGCATGTTGATTGAGACCAGATTTTGAAATGAAATGCCAGAGTGAATAATTCTACTGTAATTATTTTTTAATGATAGGTTTAACTTTTAATATAGTTCCCCCCCCTCTTGCCGATCAAACTTTATTTTTAAAAATGCAGCTGTCCTGGGAATTATTAGCAGCTCGGCGTGACATTGGGAGGTTCCTACTGGATGTTCTCTCTCGTCCTCCACTTCCTTGCTTGCATTTACAATCATGCTTTGCATTAGTGCTATGCAATTAGATAAATTGTGTGTGTGGTATTTAAGTTTGTTTTTCTTTCCCCTAAAAAGTAACCAAATTGGTATTAAGTATTCAAGATGTAATCTCCACAGCAGGAAGCAGCAGATCAGATTCATCTTAAATAATGGAGGAACATCAGAGCTGCAAGTAGAATGCATTTTCTTTCCTATCAATTATTTTTATGTCAGTTTAACGCTCAGGAAAGTTATTGAGTGTCTGTGCAGGAGAAATAAGACCTCCATTTACTCCAGTCTTTATTAGAAAAATATTAGCATTTTGCTGTCACTCCTGGAAGTTCCATTTGAGCTACTTATGGTTACTGGTTTGTAACAACACCTTGTGTCAGTGCTTGGTATATTTGTTTTCCTTGGTGTTGTGGTTGTGGTTTTTGTTTTTTGTTTTTGAATTTAATGTTTCTACTGAGATGCTAGCCGACAAATGAAAGACAATATAAGAAACGTAATTAATTTAATAGAGTATTTGGAAGCAAGAAATGAAAAGCAGGCTGCGTTAATCTTTCTAGATGCGGAGAAAGCCTTCGATAACATTTCATGGTCATTCATGATCAAGGTTTTAGAGAAAATGGAAATAGGTAACTCTTTCCCAGCAGCAATCTATACTGATAAATCCACAAATATATTAATAAATAGTATTCTTTCAGACAAACACCAAATAGAAAAAGGAATGAGACAAGGTTTCCCCCTGTCTCCACTGTTGTTTATTATGGTATTAGAAATATTGCTTCAGAATATGAGGAGAAATAGGGAAATTAAAGGTATTGAGGTGGGATGTAGCATTTATAAATTAGGGGCATTTGCTGATGAGGTGGTGCTGACACTAGAACAACCTTTGGAGAGCATTCCCAAAGCATTAGAAGAAATTAAAAGGTTTGGAGGAGTGGCAGTTTTTAAAGTAAATTCAGATAAAATAAAAATGTTGGTTAAAAACATGGATGCGTAGTTGAATATTTTTTTTAGCAAGGATGTCTGGTTCGAAAATAAGTAAAAATGTTAGGTGTTTGGGAATTTGGCTAACAGTAAGAAATCCTAACCTATCTGAAAATAATTATATTAAATTGTGGAAAGAGGTTAAGAAAGAGTTGGAGATATGGGGGAGAATGAAAGGGAGCCAGTGTGGTGTAGTGGTTAAGAGCAGTAGTCTCCTAATCTGGGGAACTGGGTTCGCGTCTCCGCTCCTCCACATGCAGCTGCTGGGTGACCTTGGGCCAGTCACACTTCTGTGAAGTCTCTCAGCCCCACTCACCTCACAGAGTGTTTGTTGTGGGGGAGGAAGGGAAAGGAAAATGTTAGCCGCTTTGAGACTCCTGAAGGGGAGTGAAAGGCGGGATATCAAATCCAAACTCTTCTTCTTCTTCTTCATTCACTATTCCTGTTCCTTTCCCTCCAACTGATGCTGGTGGTGGACTGAGTACCTGGGGGAACACAACTGGAGCAAGTCAAGCCTGTCCAGTTCATCCTCTCAGGTCTCAGCACAGCACACCAGGTCAGCCACCTCACTACAACCAAAACATGGATGAAATTGGCCTTATTGTGGACTTCTCTGATGTTCACCAGCAGCTTCACCAGGTAGGAGGGCAGGTTGACATGACGCCTCAACTCCTCCAACTGTGAGACAGACTAGAAGAAGCCCAAAGCCTCAGCTGTCAAGGAATTGACCTCCAGGACACACTTGTGGATCATAACTTGCATTATCTAGCAGTTTTTCCACTTCCCAAATGTTCTGACGTGGTTCTTGGCTTGAAAAAAAGCAGGTCAAAAATATTTAGGAATACTTTGAGAGAAAAATTGTGTAGAAATGCTTATTTTTAGAAAGCATAATTTGAAAATTTAAAGGTGATGGAAGAGGCTTATGGGTGACATGGACCAAAAGTGATATGGACCAGAAATAGACTGATCTCCCCAGCCTTAATTTGTCTGCATGGATTTCTGTGTGCTTGTTCATGATTTGGGGGATCACTTTGTAAACCAGGCCTAGGTGCAGTAAAATAAAACGGATACCCACACTTTATAGAGGACTTTCATTCTACAGAGAAGCAATTTCCATGCAGAGCTCATGTAAAAGTAGTAAATGAAGTTTGAATTCTCTTTGGAAGGAGAGGAGTCAAGATCATTATGTATTTATTAATCGACAAGCTGCATGCATAAATCCATGGATACTGCAATGGTTTGAGGAACTGTGTATATATAAGCATTCATTTGCACCTGTGAATCTCTATTCAATAAGGGATGTACGTGGGGGATCTTGCCCACAATATATAGCCCCCAGATGAATTGGTGTGAAAGTGTCCCTGATTTCCTGATCCTACTGTTTCTGCTGGATAATGTTTTAATAATTTCTTTTGGTAAACTGTTGCACTGTTTAGCCGTTGCCAAGTTCCACTCCAGAGACAGCTGCATTTCGGCAGCAAATGGGAGAGATTACCGTATCTATCTGGAAAGTGCTTTGGGATTTTTCTAGATTAAAGGCACTATTAGTGTAAGACATTATGAAGGAGAAAGGGAACACTTTGCTGCTTAAATGCAGGTGCTGTATAGCTTTCCGCGATAGATGTGTTCCAAGAAAAGCGTTTTGGATTGTGTTGAAAATTTGAAAGCGCTAAACCTCCAGGCTCTTCGTGGGCTCTCTCTCCCGCTCCTAAATTCATTTCCCCTGTATAAATAAAAATTAAAACACTTTGAAACTTCACTTTAAACTTTCTTCAAAAGGAGGGATGAAAAAAGAAACATTAATAGGAAGATTTTTATATATATATAAAAAAATCCCACTATAAAAGAACGCTAAGCACAGCAGATAGCAGAGGTTTTTAGAAACACTAATGGATAGATATTATATTGTATGAAGTTACATAAGGGAAGGGGAAACAGAGAGAGCAAGGTGGAGGGTTGGGGGTGGGAAGGAGGAGATACAGAGCTTTTGAGTGTGTATAGTCAAGCCAAGATGTATTAAAGGATTACAAGAGTGAAGTATTGTATTCAAGGACTACACAGTAAAAAGGAGAGATGATGCCTGCTAGGGTTAAAATAAAAATAAAATAAAAAAGACTGTAAATGTATCAGTTAAATAACCAGTGCACAGAAATATCCTCAGTTTGTCTCTTCTTATTTGTGGGTGCAATAATGAAAAACTCTCTTTCTCATATTACTTGATCCACTCTCTCTCTGGTTCTACTTGATGATATTGGATTATCATGGTTAACTCACTTACTTTGATGGCTCCTTACGCTCCATCCCCAAACCAAAGGTGTACAAAAATTCCATGTAGCCTGGGCTGGCACAAGACATTTTGTCACCTGAAGCGAACCACCAATATGGTGCTGCCCTCCTGAACAGGGAAGAAGGGGGTAAGTGAAGATCTACATCAAGAACAAGAGGGGAATAAATATCTACACTGGGGTCTGCTGCCCCTGTGGATCCTGCCACCCAAGGCGGTCACCTCACCTTGCCTCATAGGTGGGCTGGCCCTGCAGGTGACATGCTATATGTCCCTGGTGTCTATTTGTCTTCAGAGACCACATTTTCAGTATGTAACCTGTGCCCCCCCCTCTCTCTTCTATATTGTTTTGTTTTGTTTTAGATCTTGAGGTGCAACAACAGAGATCATCTGGGTCAGGGTCCGGAGGCCCATAGAGGGCCTATCTCTCCTGACCTTGACAAGTAGCTCACATGGCACAATGGGTCAAGTAAACACTGGCGTTCTCCAAGTGAGCAACTTCCTCCAACTGAGGGTGGATCTACACTTATGGTTTTTAAGGTTCAGGAAAGGATGAAGAAGGGTTTTGATAACGTAGATGGACACATGACGTCCTACTTTTTATGTTCCTAATGCATACCTTGTCTTTTTTATCATTTATTTTTTAATCGTTCTATGCTGCTATGTCGGTGAAACACTGTTCATATGTCCCTATGTAGTGTTTTACCTTCTTTCTTTTTTTACTGCATTCAAACTCTGACCCCTCCCCCTCCAATGATATTCAAGGGGAGGGAGGGAGGAAGAATTAAAACAGGACACCAGAAGGCAGTGACCACCAGCAGGGAAAGAAACATCCATTTTGGAAAACGGTATGGCTGGGTTTTACTAACATTTGACCATTAAAAACAAAACAAAACCTAAGGTAAAAAACAAGGATTAAATTAACAAGGATGCCCTGTGATGTTTTAGACTGACATATCTAATATTGTTCTAATAGGGGAAAATAACATTAAACAAATCAGTGTAGATATAACCCCAATCTGTTATTGGATGGAAGGCTTTTATACTTCCAGGTGCCACCCCACCCTCAAGGAGTTTTGGACACCTTAAAGAAGCAGACTTCAAGCACTGATACTCTTCTCAGGTAATTCCCTTCAGGTTCCCTGCCTGTGAAGATAGACCAGTGTGCCCTGGAAACCCCCAAACCAAGGTAGAAGTTCATCACTACCCCAGAGGGGACCAAGGATGATGTGCAGGCCATGAAAGCTATTCATGGTACAGTGGTACCTCTACTTACGAATGCGATCCATTTCGGGGTGCTGTTCGCACCCTGAAAAGTCCGTAAGTAGAGCGTCGCTACTGCGCATGTGCAAAGCATGACGGAGCGCTTCTGTGCATGCACGAAGCATGTAGATCGCTTCTGCGTGTGCACGAGGGGCGAACCCGAAAGTAAATACTTCCGGGTTTGCCGCGTTCGTAACCTGAAAAGCTGCAATGTGAAGCAAACGTAACATGAGGTATGACTGTACATTCATGTAAAAACCTTGAGTGACAACAGCTGGCACATGTACTGCATTTGCTTTTGGGGTTCTCTCTCTTTCTGTGTCTCTTATTAATGTTAACCAGTGTCTTTCTAAATGGGCCTGATGCCTTCTAGGTTGTTGCTGGACCACAACTCCCATCATCCCCCTGACTTTTGGCCCTGTTGACTTGGACTGATGGGAGTTTTCAGCCAGAACATCTGCAGGGCACCAGGGTGTGGGAGGCATTCTTAAACGAAAGGGAGAAAGCAGGCAGGCGGGAGTTGGCTTGATTTAGGAATCAGATCAAAAGGAGAACAAAGACCTTGGGAAACAGTTCACAGGGGGGAAAGAAAAACATGACGGGCAATATGCTTCCTTCAGAATTTTCTTCTTTTTCTTCTGGAAAAATGTGTCACAACCTCTCTTCCGCTGAAAATGAGCAACAGCATGAAGACAAAGAGGTGTCTGTTGCAGATGTCCTTGTTTCAGCTATGAGCAAATTGTGTGGGGGGGGGAGGGGGTTTGTTCCCTGCCTCTCCCCACCCCATTCCTAAATAACCCCAGAACATTTGCTCAACCCTACCCAGTTTCCCAGGACAGGAACTTCTATTTCATGACTTGCTCACATTGTCATCGGAAATTAATTTTGCCCCTGAAAGACAAATTGGCTGGTAGCTTACAAAGCGAAATGGGGAAGAACAAGAAGGCATCTGTTTCTTCTGCATTTTGTCTCCTTGGTGTCTTACATATAAATGAATCTGAGTGTTCAAACTTAAATTAAGATCTTTGGCTAGATAAACAGTTAAAACTGGTTCCCATAGCTACCTCTCACACATAGCTGTGATTGCATTATAATCCCCTAGTAATCAGGTCTAAATGAAAGAAAGATGATAAGGGCGCTATTTTCAGTTTTCAGTACTGATTTTTATTAGCTCTCAATCAGATCGGGTCTGCTTTGCCTTTCATCACATCGTGGCTATGTTTGTAGAATCATTAGAGTTATAAAGTGTAAATCTTCCCAAGGTGCATTTTTCTCCCCTTGAGGTGCTTTCGAGAAGGAAAACTCTGGAGATTACACTGGTTGCTACAAGGAAGATCTGTTTCAGCAGCCAGAGTGGCAATGCAACGTATGTTGTCTTCATTTATCCTGGACCCATGTGAATACCTACTGAGTTGCCTAACTTAAAAGGAACACATAGAAGGGTGAGAGAGAAGCCAACCAGCAGCCACAAAAAATGTATTTGCCGGAACACAATCGCACTATGGATTGTAAAGTGTACATAAGGCAGCTGTTTCTTAATCTGCTTTGTTATCTTGCTTTGCATCATTCCCAATGCATTTCCATGTGCAAATGAATTGTAGGCAAAACCACAGGCTTGGCCGGGACTAGAATGTTGTTTTTAGGGAGGTAAAGCAAACCTAATAAAAACATCATGCTGCAGCAATACATGAGTATTTCTGTCGGGGCCTGTTTCAGACGAAGAGACTGGAGCAGCTCTCTGGAGTGTGGTGCACAGGAGAAACAAGTGCCAGCGTCGGGATGAGACTAGACCTAGCCAATAAAGTCACGCTGACATCTATCAATCCACAGTTCCTTCCCAAACAAGCTTATGAAACAAACAAAAAAAAGCATCAATGCAACAAAAGATAAGCTGTTTTAGATGCCAGTGGGAATGTTTGGGGCTGCAATCCTATACCCACTTGCACAGGAGGGCTTACAGCTGCCTAAATACTCGTAGGATTGCACTGTTGATAACATGCCCAACTCTTCTACTGCAATCAAAAGGATTCCAAAGTTATTCATTTTGGAAGGCCCGTTGATCAAGCCAACTTCCCATGCATGGTGGACATTGCCATCTCAGCCAGCCATCACCTAATGTGCCAAAGGATGAGGAAAATATGGCCATTCCCCTCTTAACCACATTTTTAACCACCAGAGGCAGAACTAAAATTGTTATTAGGTGCAACAAAATGTCCCCCACCATCCTCATTTGTTACTTGAATGCCATTTTGTTCATTATCCACATTTTCCATTTGGCCGGATCATATGTGGGAATTTGTTTATTTATTTAAAGGCCTTTAAGGTAAAGGTAAAAGGACCCCTGACCATTAGGTCCAGTCGTGGCCGATTCTGGGGTTGTGGCGCTCATCTCGCTTTATTGGCTGAGGGAGCCGGCGTACAGCTTCCGGGTCATGTGGCCAGCATGACTAAGCCGCTTCTGGCGAACAGAGCAGCGCACGGAAACACCGTTTACCTCCCCGCCGGAACAGTACCTATTTATCTGCTTGCACTTTGACGTGCTTTCGAACTGCTAGGTTGGCAGGAGCAGGGACCGAGCAACGGGAGCTCACCCCGTTATGGGGATTCGAACCGCGAACTTCTGATTGGCACCCGTGTCCCTTAAAAGGCCTTTACTGCGACTTAAATCATTAGGCCGTTCTAAGTGGTGCACATGAAATAAAACAATGAAAGTCATCCTAAAACTGAAGCTGGCCTTAAAATGCCCGCTGGATTAAGAAAATTTGGGTCATGCGCCCAAAGTTCAGCAAATGGGGTGCCTCTGGGCTTTGGCCTGTAACACGGCTTCTGACTTTGCAACATGCGCCTTTCGCTCAGTCGCCACATGTCTCCAGTACTGAGTTGAAGAAGGTGAGTGTTCCTTTTTCTCAGAGGTGGACTGTGTAAATGCATTTTCCCTAGATGAGGGATAAGGAAGCTGTGACCCTCCAGACATAGTTGGGCTTGTTGTTTGCATCTGTCTGTCCCAAGAGACAATGGAGTGCACCTCTGGGGGTGAAGTCAAACTGCTGCATTAGCAGCATCAAAGTGACCTCACTGGGGCGCAAGCCTGGGCAGCACGTATGGAGGTCCCAGTCTGACCAGAGTACAAGACCCCCCTCTTGGCCTTGCTGATGCGGTCCAAAGGAAAGCACAGCAATATGTTTGGCACCAGCTTGATTGCAGGAGTTGCTGGAAGGAGGCATATAAGGCTCCATCCCACCATCATAGGGTCTCGGCTCTGGATTTGTGTAGGGTTTTCTCCTTAGCCTTTCCTTCTAAACGGCCTTGGTCCTGTATACTTGAAGGAGCGTCTCCACCCCTATCATTCAGCCCGGACACTGAGATCCAGCGCTGAGGACCTTCTGGCGGTTCCCTCACTGCGAGAAGTGATGTTACAGGGAACCAGACAGAGGGCCTTCTTGGTAGCGGTGCCCACCCTGTGGAACACCCTCCCTTCAGATGTGAAGGAAATAAGCAGCTATCTTATCTTTAAAAGACATCTGAAGGCAGCCCTGTTTATGGAAGTTTTTAATATTTAATGCTGTATTGTTTTTAACACTTGATTGGGAGCCGCCCAGAGTGGCTGGGGAAACTCAGCCAGATGGATGGGGTATAAATAAATTAATAATAATAATAATAATAATAATCTCCCAAAGATACCCCACAAGGCAATGGAAGTTTTGGATCAGAGTTTTCCCATCTGCCCCTCACTTCCCTCGACAGCACAGGCTGAAACCGCCTTCTTGACTGCTGGACCTACCATTGATCTCATCCACTCAATCCACCGGAGCCTGTCTTCACATGCAGGGGAAGCCCCCAACACACCAAGGGTCTGAGACCCATCGGCTTCCCTCACCTGGTCTAGCTGGCCAGTCAAAGCCATTTCCCGGGATGCGGCTGTTGTCGCACGCTGACAGCTTCTAGGAGCCACGGGTGAGATCTGAGTGCAGGGTGGGGACCAAAGGTAGACCAACTACCCCAGAAGGAGCATGATGTACTGGAGGTACTATCTCCTCCCCTAAGACCCCATTTACCCCATTATTGGACTACAGCTCCCATATCACTTACCATTGGCCACTATGCATGGGCCTGATGCCAAATGGAATGCAACAGCTCCATGGGATTCTCAGGTTCCTATTCCATGGTCTAGACACCTAGTCTTGGGATTGTAATAGTATTCAATATATGATCTTGTGAATCAAGGGTTGGAGTCAAGGGTGAGCACCAGGGCCAGGTACTGACCCCCTTAATTGTGCTGCTACCTTGTAAGTTGCGGTTTCATATTGAGGTCTCTTCTTTTATGCAGCGGTACCTCAGGTTACAAACAATTCGGGTTACAAACTCCGCTAACCTGGAAATAGTACCTCGGGTTAAGAACTTTACCTCAGGATGAGAACAGAAATCACATGGCGGCAGCAGGAGGCCCCATTAGCTGAAGTGGTACCTCAGGTTAAGAACGGTTTCAGGTTAAGAACGGTTTCAGGTTAAGAACGGACCTCCAGAATGAATTATGTTCGTAACCAGAGGTACCACTGTACTGGCCTATTCTTACGTGCATGCACACACTTTTAAATTCTAACCCGCAACCTCCAAAGTTGCATCATTTATTATTATTATTTTATTTTATTGGAACCCCCCCCCCAACAACAACAACACTTCAGTTTGTAAGATGCTGTTTTGGGATCAGAAGTCCTGCATGCTTCTGTGGACAGGGTGCTCTTTTGTATGTCTTTGACGTTTCTGTTATATCTTTTCTGATCTAGTTCTCCCGGGAGCATTTCAAAGAAAGTTAATAATCTCCTCAAATAAGTGTGTAGAGTCTTTTGGAAACGAACCCCAGATTAACTCCATGCTTTAAAAAAAAAACAGCAAAAAACACATCAGGAGTTTTCTCAGTATGTTGCATATCTGAAATTATCATTTAAATACCACAGCAAATTTATTTTACATATGCTGTATTGTATGTGGAACATGATTCAGCACAATGTGTGATATGGTAGCATTAATAATTTAAACATAATGGAAAAATGGTGGTGGGATTTATAACAACAACAACAACAACAACAACAACAACAACAACAACATATTTATACCCCACCCATCTGGCTGGGTTAGCACAATAAAATAAAATATCAAACATTAAAAACTTCCCTAAACAGGGCTGCCTTCAGATGTCTTCTAAAAGTCAGACAGTTATTTATTTCCTTGACATCTGATGGGAGGGCGTTCCACAGTGCGGGTGCTGCTACTGAGAAGGCCCTCTGCCTGGTTCCCTGTAACCTCACTTCTCGCAGTGAGGGAGCCACCAGAAGGCCCTCGGAGATGGACCTCAGTGTCTGGGCTGAGCAATGGGGGTGGAGATGCTCCTTCGGGTATACTGGGCCGAGGCCGTTTAGGGCTTTAAAGGTCAGCACCAACACTTTGAATTATGCTTGGAAACGTACTGGGAGCCAATGTAGGTCTTTCAGGATTGGTGTGGGTGAGATCCTATGGAGCACAAGAGGCATTCACTCTTGCAAAGAGATTTCTCTTTCTTCTTCTCCCCCTGTAGCTTCCCAAATCTACTCTGGAGGGTTTGGGGGACATGGGTGGTGGTGATCAGAGGGGGCCTGGAGGGGGAGAAGAGAAACCAGAAATCCCGCTGTGCATGCAGATTTCCATTGGACAAGCAGGCAAACATCAATGGATAGCATCATAGAATTGCCGAGTTGGAAGGGACCATGAGGGTCATCTAGTCCAACCCCCTGTAATGCAGGAATCTTTTGCCCAATGTTGGGCTCGAACCCACAACCATGAGATAAAGAATCTCATGCTCTCCTACCTGAGCTATCCCTGGATGTTGCCCTTACATGTTTATATATACCTGCCATGTTACTTGTTCCTAAACTTCAAAGATGTGTACAGTTATTCAAAACCAAGGCAGCATTGCAAAGCTGTTGATTATTCGTATTCTAAATATTATTCATATCACTCACTTGCAAAGTATTTTTCACCTACAACGTTTTCTTTCAATCCGCCAGATACAATCCTGTGTACAATGCACAATTTGTATGTATGTTACATGTTAACACTCTTAGAGAAAATCCTGAGAATTAGTGGTGCAGTTAGTCGAATTTTATAAGATGATCTGAAGTCAAGAAGTTTTCTCTCAAAGAATATATATATGGCAGAGATCATTAAACATTAACACTCAAGGGGAGTAAAAAAAGAAGAAGAATCAAAATCAGTTCATAAAAACATATACTGAAACAGCAACATTTGGGTGTAAAAAATTAATCTGGTGCCGCGTTAAATAATATGCAGAGGCTCTCATCTTAAAATGCTTGATTCATCGTTAATATTTCAAACTCCATAAGCTAAAATTCAACATTGATTCTTTCAAAAGCAGAGCAAAATACAGCAATCTGAGGTTTTGTTCGCGAGCATTTCTGGTCCCGTTAAGCACATATAATATCGGAGAGATGTTGCTGTAGCTAACGACGCACTCGGAAAATAAGGCTAAAATTGTAGACTCCCGATGATCAACAGATAACAATATGTGCTGTGTATAAATAAATGTTCGGCATCAAGAGCCATTATTGGATTAGCTATATAATCATGATGCAGGCGGTACGTCTGTGCTGACAAATGAACACTTTTCATTTGGCTCAAGGTCCTCATCAGCAACGGAACTAATTTTACATTCTCACCCATTAAGTGAATAAGATGTGGGGGAAAGCTGTCTGCTTTTTGAAGTGTAAATTTGCTGCTACAGGGCTGTGCAGACCAAAGATCTTTTGAAGCACTGAAATGCGATCATCTCGGGGGACATGTGAACCTGACCGGTTTAGGTCATTTGTGTAAAAAGGTATAGAAGGGGTGAGCGCCAAGGAGGAGTCATTTGGCTATGGTTTTAGACAGATAACAGGGCCATTTGGATGATTCTAAACTTTACAAGTCTCTCTCCCCTTATCTCGGCGAATAGAAAAGAGCTTCCCGCAGAAGCCCGCAGATATCTTTTGAGAGCTCAGGAAAAGAAGCCTTATTATACATATCTGAAGTGGCTGCTTCGCAAAGACTCTGAAGTCTCGGGATCTCTTGCTTTTGTAATGTTCTGAATGTCGTCTTCCAAGGAAGCACAACATTTTTAGGAGAAACCTCATCTATCCGAGCTGAAAAACCAGACCCTCCAAGTGTCCCTGTTTTCTAGGGACAGTCCCGGATTTACAGAAGCCGCCCCGGTTTCTGATTTGATCCCGGAATGTCCTGCTTTTTCTTAGGACGTCCCTATTTTCATCGGAGAAATGTTGGAGGGTATGGTAAAGTAAAGTAAAGGTAAAGGGACCCCTGACCATTAGGTCCAGTCGTGACCGACTCTGGGGTTGCAGTGCTCATCTCGTTTTATTGGCCGAGGGAGCCGGTGTACAGCTTCCGGGTCATGTGGCCAGCATGACTAAGCTGCTTCTGGCGAACCAGAGCAGCGCACGGAAATGCCATTTACCGTCCCGCCAGAGCAGTACCTATTTATCTACTTGCACTTTGATTTGCTTTCGAACTGCTAGGTTAGCAGGAGCAGGGACCGAACAACGGGAGCTCCCTGTCACGGGGATTCGAACCACCAACCTTCTGATCAGCAAGTCCTAGGCTCTGTGGTTTAACCCACAGCACCACATAGTGATTTAATTTACTGAAATGGGGAGGTGAGGTGCTTAAATGCATTGCTGTGTGTTTAATTCTGGAATGTTCCCCAGCAACTCTTGTGTGATTGGTTCATGCTGGTCACATGGGAGGTATCTTATTACATTCTCCATTTTGTTTTGTGTGAGAGTGACTGCATTTCCATGAACACTGAAGAAGAGACAGTGTTAGATTGGGCTGTCATACATCCGGGTCTTCCCGGCAAAACCTGGACATATGGAAGAATTTTTTTTGTGTGTGTAAACAAACAAACAAAAAGTTTTAAAAAGAAAAGAAAAAGAAAAACGGTTAAATTTTGGGGAGATGCTCCCTCCCAAAGCTCAACTTTGACCAAAACTCAACTTTTAACTTTTGGGAATATGGCAACCCTAGCATTAGATAGCTCTCTAAACAGGAGAGGGGTGCTAAGATCCAGCTTTCCCCAACCTGCTTCTGTTCAGATATGTTGAATGACAATTTCTATAGCATAGCTGATAGTCAGGGACGATGGAAGCTGTGGTCCAAAATATCTGGACACAGCATCAGGTTGGGGAAGGATGCTTGAGACAACAGGCTAAAATTAAACATGAATTTAGTAAACTGGAGAGCTGAGCAAATAGCAGAAGCAAGCATGCAGCAATAGGAAACCCAGTAAAGTCAAATGTAACATCTCACACAGATGAACGACACACCAAAAGCACAAGTATATGATGATATACAAGTATATAGCAAAAAATAAACCATGATTTGGAAAGTACCTCTTCAATCAGCATTGCTAAGTTTTCATTTGAAGAGCTATATTCAGGCTTGGACACAACAGCTCTGAGAAGCTGTTTGACAAGCTGAGAAGGGTGGAATCTACACACATATAAAAAAAGTTCTGAAAGTGATTTTTTAAAAAAGCGTTTTTAAAAATACATTGAATTTTCTATAAGTCTCACCATCCTATGGACTCAGCTATACAGCTGCAAATGAAATGTTTTAAATGTGTTGTAAAGTGCAATATACAAATGCGACACCAGATGGCGAAAGTGAGCTATGACAAATCCAATGTATTTTTCAAAACATATTTTTTAAAAAGTATTTTCACAGCATTTTTTTATATGCGTGTAGATTCCACCATGGTTGCTGCTTGAATGATAACAAAGAGTCTAAGGCTGTGTATACCCCATACATGTGAAGCACACACACTACCCAAGAATCCTGGTAGTTTGTTAAGGATGCTGGGAACTATAGCTGTGTGGGGGGGTGGGGGTAAAACTACAGTTCCCAGGACACAACTACACACTGCAGATGACACGCTAGTGTGTCATGATACACAGCTTGGAAAGGAAAAGCGGGACATTCCGGGATCAAATCAGACACCGGGACAGCTTCTCTAAATCAGGAACATCCCTGGAAAATAGGGACACTTGGAAGGCTGCAACATAGGGAAGAGCAGGCACAGGCAAGCTCGGCCCTCCAAATGTTTTGGGACTACAATTCCCATCGTCCCTGTCCACTGGTCCTGTTAGCGAGGGAAGATGGGAGTTGTAGTCCCAAAACAGCTGGAGGGCCAAGTTTGCCTATGCCTGGGGAAGAGGTTCTTAGTTGGCTAAATGGAAACATCGGTTGGCTTTTCGGCTAGACCCACTTGATGGGCTCCTGAAAATTAGAGAAATGAACATGACTGAACTCTTCAAGAAGCGATAGCACTTCTTGGGACAATCTTGTTGTACTGCAGATCATGGAGTCAGCTATGATAACCTGGCTAACTCCGCCTTGTGAGGTTTGCGCTAGTGTAGACGGAGACCTGAAAGGTTTGGCAGTTTCATGACATACAGAATTGCCCCCCAAAGGCCATCTCTTTCTCTAAGCCTCATCTTCGCAAAGTAACAAATGGGCATTGTGCTGGTGGCACGTTAAAGGCAAATGGCTCACCTTGTTTTCAGCTCTGTGGGCTATCACAGGCACCTAAAAAGCCCATATTTATATCTCCTCAAGATGCTAACAGGGGAGTTTCTCCCTGAGGTACAGGGACACATAAACGGAAGATCTAAAGTCAGCAATAAAAGTGTGCAGCCTTCTAATTGATGTAGAAAATGAGATGAGAGAGTTTGCTTTCCTTAACAGATTATTTGTTTCCTGTTTCTTTAAAAGAGAATTCTAAAGAGGGCGGGAGGGGGGAAATGAAAATAGAATCCTCTAGTGGTCCTAGTATAGAATTTTTTTAAAAAATCAGAAATGTGAGTTATTTTGGGAGAGGGAGAGAGGGTAGGGGGAGAGAGAGGGAGAGGGAGGAAGAGAGACAGACTTTGTGGCCTTCGGCAGATTCTGCCCCCCCTCTACTTCCCCATCTGTAAAACACAACTTCAACTGATTATATTTACACCCTTTTTTTGGCAGAGCAGGGCAATTAATTAATGTCTATGGGGGGGGGGAATCTTGGGAAGTACTGTGATGCTGTAAACTACAAAGGTCCCGCAAAGTTCATGCTAGCCAAAGGGATCAAGAGAAATAAGAGGCGTTAAAAATTATATCAAAGACAAAACAGAGAAGATGGGGAAACCTATCAGGCGCAAGTATCCTAGAACTACTTAGCAAGAAACATTTCTGTGTGGACTCCTATTGGAAACGTTTCCAAACTGCTGCTAATGGTATCCTGAAATTGGTGGCTCGGCACACTTTGAGAATTAAAACAGCACAATATGAAAAATTATTAGGAAGGATGAAACACAATTAAAGAAAACTTAGTACGCCTTCCTATAAATTTGCACTTCATTTTCGCCTTTAATGCTGAATGTAGTAGTCATTCTTTATCCAAAGGCTGTTTGATGCTTTGCTTTAACAACTCTGCAGCTAGCGTCGTCTCGTAATTGGGGGGGGGGGGGAGAGAGCACTCACACTGCTAGCCTAGGCTGCATGCATGGCTGGCGCGTGAAGTTACCTTGTCTTTTTTCAGTTGTCCACTGTTGTGGCTCGAGAACCCGCCACCACATAGGATTATAATAAGACACAAAGACACATTATTTTTGGATAATGGGCAAAATAAGGCCACAACCTTATTGGTTACAGCATGTGAGTGGTATTGGATAAAACAGCAATACATGACTCCACCCTGCTCAGCAGGCAGTCATTTCAGGGTTAACAACCAGTGGGAGGAGCTTGTTGATGCAAATACAACTGGAAGCTTCCCCATGATGTCAGCGGGTGGCGTGCCGTGGCTCTAGCCACCAGCAGGGCATCAGACAGGATCCACGACCGCCGGAACAGACTGGGGACAGAGCACTGCCGCGGCTCCTTAAATGCAGCTAACCCCGCCCACCAGCCAGCCCTATGGCCAGCTGAACGGCTTGGTCGCGGCAGCGGGGCAAATCAGAAGCAGGGAGCCGAATACGCCTCCCTGCTGCTGTGGGAAGCCGCTCCCACTCACAACCCCTCCCCTCCGGGAAGAGGAGAGGCCTAACGGACACATTTTTGTGGTCCAAAGCAGTGCTCTTGTTCTAGAGAAAGATGTGCCAGAACTCACCATGAACATCTCCCTTGTTCTCTTAGAATGGCAACGGCGCCCACCTGAGAGGTGCCGGAACTGAGTTCCTGCTGGGGAATAAGCCTTGGCCCAGAGGGATTTTGGAGCACTTTATGTATCCACCTCTTCCTCATCCACTTTTCCCTAGTCAAACTTCCTTCTCTCCTTGTTCCAGGGTCTTTAAAAATCCCAGTGTTTTCCTGGTAACTTGTTCCCACCAGTGTCTTCCCTCAGAAGAACCTCTCTGTTATCTTCTAGAAGAAGAGGAGGAAGAAGAGTTTGGATTTGATATCCCGCTTTATCACTACCCTGAGGAGTCTCAAAGCGGCTAACAATCTCCTTTCCCTTCCTCCCCCACAACAAACACCCTGTGAGGTGAGTGGGGCTGAGAGACTTCAGAGAAGTGTGACTAGCCCAAGGTCACTGCATGTGGAGGAGCAGGGAAGCGAACCTGGTTCACCAGATTACGAGTCCACCGCTCTTAACCACTACACCACTTCCTTCCCTGCTTTGCTAGCATTCTTTGACGAGGAATCAGCAGAAGAGTTTCCCAAAAGATGCTTTATGTTCTGCTTTTTTCTTTTTTCATTACTTTTAGGCTACAACAGTAAACCGAAGAAGCAGGGCTGGCCCGAGACATTTAGTCACCTGAGGCGAACCACAAAATGTGAAGGAAGGGCGAGTGAAGATCTATCTACAAGGTGGGGAATCAAGATCTATATTGGGAACAAGGGTGAGAGGAGACCAGCAGTGCCTTCTATTTGCCAAGAAGCTGCTATGGAGGTGGCATTTGGGTGGGCGGCTGCCAAGGAGGCGGTGGATGTAGCCTCCAAGGAGGGCCACGGATTCCCCATCCCTGGTGTAGATAAAGAGGACAGAGGGAATGTTCCTTCTCCCTTTCCTCCATAACTCTAGAATTTAGAGTCTCCGAATGAAAGTGATTGGAAGTGGATGCAGGGCTGCCAAAAGGGATCCGTTCTCTAGGCCCGTTCGCAACACGAAAAGAGCACAACCTTCAGCGGCACATCTGTGCATGCGCAGGTTGCGATTCACCGTTTCTGCGTATGCACGCCATGTCGTTTTGCGTTTCTGCGCATGCGCGAGCGGCGAAACCTGGAAGTAACCCTTTCCGGTACTTTCGGGTCGCCGCGGGACGTAACCTGAAAGAATGTAACATGAAGCGGACGTAACATGAGGTATGACTGTACTCTGAAGACCTCAACATATCAGCTCCTAGTGCAAGAGGACAATTCCTGCTTGTAGATATCCCAGAAGCATCTGGCTAGCCGATTGGGAAATAGGACGCTGTGCTAAATGAACCTTTGCTCCGATCCAACAGGGCTCGCCAGCCTTTTCTTTCATATATTTTTCTCTGTCTGCCACTTACAGGTGCAAAAGCGGAATGCAACCCATGCTCAGCCCTGTCTGCCAGGGCTCCCTCACCCTAGGAAGAAGAACAAGGTTAGCAAGGCAAGGGCTGGGTGGGTGGTGTTAAATCTTTATCCCTCGACATACTCAAAAACCACTCACTTCAATCATTCTTTTCTGCCTTCATTTTTTATTGGAGGAGTGGCAGAGAGAGAGAGAGAGAGAGCTTAGCTCTTTCTCTACTGGCCTTTCTCAACTCAAATATTCAAGCCCAAGCTCTTTTTTTCTTCCAAGGGGTGGGGGTGGGGAAGCAGGTGGGTATGTGTGATATTTGAATGGAAAATTGCCCATGGTGAAAGGTTAAGCCACCTCCCTCGCCCAGCCTTCTGCTTTTCATTGAGAAAAATGTCAAAATTACCTGCATCATCCTGTAGTCCAGTTTAACTCTGAGAAATAGGAGGAGCCTTTGACATTATGTTGTGAATCTGCTTTTGTTAATTTCAGAGTGGCCAGATTTAGGAAGAAAGCAGGTCCCCAGATAAAATAGGTGGGGTTTTTTTTTGTGTGTGTTTTTTTAAGGCCCAGAAATTGTTAATGGAAATCTTGGTAGCGAAATATGCGCACTTAACCCAATAAGAAATTGATTTTTCACACATAGAACACTGAAGGGGCAAAAGCACACCTTACCTTTCTGAAAGTACTAAAAATTAAAGAAACGGAAGACATTCTTAGCTGCGGAGCCAAACTCTATTCCTCCTTGCCAATGTAAGCCTTCTCCATTTTAGTGTCCCAGTGGAGTGCTTTGAAATTTTGCTACCTGTTAGAATGAATGAAATTTGCAAAAAAAACATTTTGCAGACTTTTATCACACTGTGCTAGCTACTTCAAGGCTTTCCTTGGGCTTCAGACTGGAAATAAGTTAAAATACAATAGATTTAAAATAATCAAGAGGAAATAACTGCTGTGAGGGAGAAGAAACAGCCTTAGACTGAATTCATCATTCTTGATGGCTCAAACGTGCCTTTCTGCCGAGGGATGAAATGAGAAGGAGAAGCCATGCAAAGGATCCCATACATGAATGCTAGATTTAGTGATATGGGATCTTTCAGCACCGACAGAATTACCTGTAGAAACTAATGAGTCCCCATGTGCATAGGAATAAAAACTGGGGTAGCAATAGCTTTGGGGTCTTTTATAGGCCTTGATGTAATCATTCCCTTCTCGGAGTCAAGCTTCCTTTGATACCAAGCCCAAACAAGCTAAACAGATCTCATCTAGCAGCTAACAAAGGTTTCCAATGAACCTGCACAGGAAGAGAGGAAATATAATCTGAAGGAGGGAAAAGCCTCAGCCAAAAAACCAAAACCCCCCCCCCCCAAAACCCTCCTGAAAATATTTAAAAGGTAGGTCCTGAATGTACAAGATGAGCAAGAGATTGAAAGGGAGCCGGAGGAACTGAGATAAAAATACCATGCCAGGACTCACAACTGACCACTTTGTGTGTTTAAGAAGGGGATCTCAGCAGCTGCTACAGATACAGCTGCAGTAATGATCACCAAGCTGAAACGGGGACCCTTTGTGGGGAGCCCTCTGCATTAGGAACACACATGCAGACGCTCCAAGTGTCCCTATTTTCTGGGGACAGTCCCGGGTTTACAGAAGCCATCCTGGTTTCTGATTTGATCCTGGAATGTCCCGCTTTTTCTTAGGACATCCATATTTTCAATGGGGAAACGTTGGAAGATACAGTAGGACATCCCTATCTTCATCATAGTAATGTTGGAGGGTATGGAATAGGACATCGCCAGGGCTTCCTCCCCTCCCTACTGGAACTCGCTGGAACTCAGTTTTGGCACCTCTCAGGTGGGCACCATTGCCATAATAAGCCAACAAAGGAAGCTTTCGTTGTGAGTTGTGGCACCACTTTTTCTAGAAAAACAGCACTGGACGTCCCTATTTTTATCAGAGAAATGTTGGAGGGTATGGAATAGGATGTCCCTATTTTCACTGGAGGTAGGTGATGTCCAGGTAGGTGATGTTTCTCCCTAGTCCCTCCCCTACAAATTCTTTCCTTTTATTAGCAGAATTAGCTAGAATTCGGTGGCTTGGGCTTCCTGGTTGCCAGGTGATCTGCTATTTATCTCTGTGTATTTAAGTGCGCACACACATTCATTAGATTTCTAAAAATACTTAAGCATCTTCATGTAAAGGTCTGCTTATGTAAAGATCTGGAGCCAGAGTATATCTTCATAGGAATGTCTGAAAGCCCATATCAAAATTTAAATAATAAGGGGTAGCTGGGAGTCACGACGGTCCAAATTGCAGCTTTGTGGGCTCACTATGCAAGCACTAAAGGTGACACCAAGAAACCGTATGTTCAGCGTTCTAGCCCGTCAAGTAGGGAAACCTGTGACTAGTATCTGGTTGAAGGCTTGGGAAAAGAGAACTGAGAAGATCCATACTTTATATGGCGGTCAGTATGACTTAGGGCTTCTTCCTACTTCCCTCTTGAATACAGAGCTTTTCTCGCACACTTCGTTCTACGTATCACCCACTGTATACCATCCATAGACATAATGTGGAGAAATGAAGTGTTAGAAATGGCTCACTAAAGCTGACACCTAACTAGAGAATGGACAAATCTGGCAAGTTCAGTTTCTCTGAGTTACTCGGTGGTGGTTTTTGTTGTTTGTTCACCTCTTCACATTTCAACATCCCTTTAAAAGAAGCCCCTCCTCAAAATTCACCAGAATTTTATTGCAAATTTCTGCTAAGGGTTGGCCCTTTAAGGGACCGTCATTCTTACAAACAGGGTGGAGCCTAGGCGAGGTGGGCTGGAGGTGGAGACTCAAAGGGTGACCGTTGACCTCTAGTCTTTCTTGGAGGAAGTTGTACTTGGGACTCTCCATGGGGTGGCAACACCGGACCTACCTTGCCCAATGGACTTCTTCACCAGACCAGAAGAGGACACCTCCCTTTGTTGTGTGGGTATCCCTATTTTGGCTTGGTGCTTGGAAAAAATAGTTCACTATTAATATGTTAAAACTATTCATTCTAACAGCTGTTCTAACAATAGTGCAATTCAGTCTGCTGATACCTTCAGCAATTTGGAACCCACAATTACTATGTCTGAGATTATTTTAGAGTTCCGTTTTGAGTTGGCTGCACTGTTTAGAAAAAGTTACATCACTGGTATGAGGTTTGTAGTATAAAACACTTATTTTATTATGACATTTCAGATGAAGGAGACAATGCTGAAGAATAAGGAAACAATACAGATGCAGCTTGGGTCTGTAAAATATGATTGTTTCGCAAATCATATTGCAATTGCGAGAAGATCAAACTGGAGTGGATTTCTTACAGCTCTTTTTTAAAAAAGCAAAAACAAAAATAACAATCAGACAGAGGAAATCTATGCAGGAAGTACCCGCTCAATTACTCACAAACCATTTATTTGAACAGAAGTCTGCTGCATGTTGTGTCTTGGTTCTTCCCTAGGGTTAATCTGGATATTAATTTCTATTGAATGCAATTGACAGCTTTCCAGTAATAATAAATAACAGCCGTTTCCGTCATCCCATACAGACACAGTGCTGTTACAAGACACTGCTTTTGTTTCTTTACAATATAATTTTTAATATATCTAAGCCTTTGAATCTGTGCCATCCATATAGCACTTATGTCAACAGATGGGGGTTTGAGCCCCACGTTGGGCAAAAGAGTCCTGCATCGCAGGGGGTTGGACTAGATGACCCTCGTGGTCCCTTCCAACTCTATGATGCTATGATTCCACTCAAAGGACATGATAGGATTTGCTTCCAATTTTGCGTTGTTAGGCTGCAAGGGAATGAAGTAAGTGATTTGGGTATCTTAGTAATCTTACTGGAAGGGAGCACTGACAATGGGATTTCCACCTTCCTATTTTATTTTATTTTTAAAGAAATAGTGATGACTTGCTCTCCTCTTGGAAGTTATGGGCTTGTAGGAGTGTGTGGCTATGGCCATGTCACTTTGTGCACCCAATATATCTATCCCCAGCAACCAGCCCATGGGGGCGGCAAAGAACGTTGGATCACATGGCTAGCACAAATGCATGAACGTTATATCCTCCAACCTCCTGCAAAAGGTCTGGAACAATCTGAAAAGCAGAGAGGACTTCTCAGTATTTCTCAGATAAAGCTGCAGAACAAAAAAACCAAACCAAAACAAAACAAAAAACCCCCCACAGCTATTAGATATAGACGATTCAGAGCAATACAGCTTGTTTAATAGAGGGTGTATTGCAGCAGTATCAGCAGTGCAGAGTCCATGCTGCAAATGCCACATACTGGAACTTATTTAAAGAGGCTATTGTAAAAGTCTCCGAGCCAGTTAATTACCAGTTTTTTTGTTATGTCAGGAACTACTAGAGTTAAAGCCGAAAGAAACTTATTCATGAATATGTTCCAGGTCTGTAGTTTAATGGGACAAGTTTAAAAAGACGGAAGAAGGAACTGATAAAATGATTTAGTTCGTGGCAGGATTGAAAACCCTGACTCTAGAGAGAGAGGGGAGAGAGAGAGTTGAAATTGCATATTGTGTGCCATCTACTCTTGCATAAGCCATTGAAATTGCTGTCCATTTAATTGGACTAATCACCCGTTAGAGTTATGCATGGAATTTGGGGCGTACACAGAAAAGTGTTGAGACCCGGGCTTGCTTTGTGATGTCAGAGATGGTAAAACTAACCAGTCTTTTTTTTTGTTTACACACACACACACACACACACACACACGACACTTGTCCAAAACGGAAAACCAATATTCTAGGTTTGAAAGTGCCCAAGGGACTGGATTTAATTTATTAACAAAAGGAGCAGAGCTGAATGTGAGAAAACAAAACAGATTATGTTAGATTAGACCAGACTAGTTGAACAAGTAGATGGGCAGGCAGACAAATAATGCTTAGGTATAGCAATGTGGTCAGCATCTGTAATTTATGCTTTTATAATTTTATGGTTTTATGAAGTTTTAATGATTATATTATATAGTGTCTTGATTTTTTATGAGTTGGAGTTCTATAAACATTAAGGAAGGAAGGAAGGAAGGAAGGAAGGAAGGAAGGAAGGAAGGAAGGAAGGAAGGATCTCAACATTTATTGTCACTGCAAAGAAGCCAGTGGATTAACCAGAAGGTTGGTGGTTCAAGCCCACCCAGGGATGGCTGTGGATTCCTGGGTTGAAAAAAGATTTTGTCCTCCCCATGCCCTGTTCCTACTCTAAACCGTATTTCAAGATCTGATATATGGACAGGGGCTTTTTGAATACCCTCGGACAATTGTATTGCTAGACTAATTAGTATATCTCCTGACTCTGCCTTTACAGTCACCTAAACACGTTAGCAATCTCCCTTCCGCCATAGGCTAGACTACAGCAATCACCGCTACATGACGAGGCAAAATACTGCACCCTCTCCACAGATCAGAATTCAAAAATAATTCCGTGAGCAAGAGGGAAGACGAGTAGGCGGTAGAGAGCAGAATGTATCACTAGCTGTAGCTAGACTGGACTTGGAGATGGGGACGCAGCGTTTTCCTATTGTGCCAGTGGGAGACAGTCATAACATGCAGGATAGCACCTCTATGTTGCAATAGGAAGCATCAGGTTGCTAGGATACCAAGGGTAGGGCCTACCCAACTTCCCAGAATGGCTATGCCTTGTTGGTTTTTGTTGGGGCATGTAGCTGAGCTTATCAAACACCAAACACTAGAAAAGGCTAGCTTTCCCCTTTTCTCCCCCTTTCCTTAATTCTGAGGGGTTGCATTCTTCATGGGAGGTTGGCATATTTCAAAAAGTAAAAACCAGTGCCACATTTCGGAAATTCCCCCCGGACGTAATGTCTGGGAAAATCCAGACATATGGCAGCTCTACCCAACACTCTCCTCCCCCTAGGCAAGGTACATTCATGAGGCAGAAGATGAAGACGGTGATTTTCTTTCTTGCCATCCCCCATCACATGTTGGGGAACAAGCCAGCCAATGCTTACATACTTTTACCTGCTCACATAAGCAACCAGGGCTGAAATGGCACCCTTTCCCCCCTCATCCCTTTTTTTCAACGTGATATCTCGGCGGCCATTTTGGGTGCTGCGATCTCACGCCTTGCTCTCACCCTGAAAAAGCACTTTTCTCAGGACTGACATCTTGTGTGGCACTCACACACATTTTTTGGCACCGCGTGAGATGTTGCCCCCCAAACAGCACTTTTTGGGGGGGGAGAGCAAGGCGTTGGTCACATGACTCGACTCGGAGCGCATCCCGGAAGACACGCATCCCAGTTTTGCATGGGGAAAAGTTGAAAGAAGAAGAAGGAAGAGGAGGAGGAGGAGGAGGAGGAGAGTAGTTTGGATTTGATATCCTGCTTTATCACTACCCAAAGGAGTCTCAAAGCGGCTAACATTCTTCTTTGCCTTCTTCCCCCACAGCAAACACTCTGTGAGGTGAGTGAGGCTGAGAGACTTCAAAGAAGTGTGACTGGCTCAAGGTCACCCAGCAGCTGCATGTGGAGGAGCGGGGAAGCGAACCCGGTTCACCAGATTATGATTCTACCGCTCTTAACCACTACACCACACTGGCTCTCGTACGCTGGTATGCCCTTCTCCTCTGCCTCAGTTTAAAGTGACAGATGAGCTTCCTTTCGCTCTTCTGGACAAGGGAACGCAGGAAACTCATGTATGCAGAATCAGACCCCTGGTCTATCCAGCTCAGGACTCAGCTATACAGCTGCAAATACAACGTTTTAAGTGCATTACAGTGGTACCTCAGGTTGCATACGCTTCAGGTTACATACGCTTCAGCTTACAGACTCCACTAACCCAGAAATAGTGCTTCAGGATGAGAACAGAAATCGTGCTTCGGCGGCACAGCAACAGCAGGAGGCCCCATTAGCTAAAGTGGTGCTTCAGGTTAAGAACAGTTTCAGGTTAAGAACGGACCTCCGGAACAAATTAAGTACTTAACCAGAGGTACCACTGTATTCAAAAGTGACACTAGATGACAATCGTGAGCTTAATGGCAAATTCAATACAGTACAGTGGTGCCCCGCAAGACGAATGCCTCGCAAGACGGAAAACCCGCTAGACAAAAGGGTTTTCCGTTTTTGAGTTGCTTCGCAGGACGAATTTCCCTATGGGCTTGCTTCGCAAGACGAAAATGTCTTGCGAGTCTTGAGATTTTTTTTTCGCTCCCCCCCCTTTATCTAATCCGCTAAGCCTTTAATAGCCTTTAATAGCCTTTTAGCAGCTAATCCGCTAAGCCTTTAAGCCTTTAATAGCCGCTAAACCGATAATAGCGCTAATCCGTTAAGCCGCTAATAGGGTTGCTTCGCAAGACAAAAAAACCGCTAGACGAAGACTCTCGCGGAACGGATTAATTTCGTCTTGCGAGGCACCACTGTATATATTTTTAATATTTCTTTTAAAAAAGCATTTTCACAGCGTTTTTTAATATGTGTCTAGATTCCACCTCACTTTCATCCACACTGACTGGTGGCTGTTCTCCAGGGTGTGCTCTTGCAGTTATGCAACTGCATAACTTCTTTTCTTTCAATAATTACAGGCACTGGAGAGCCTGATTCTTGCCGGGAAGTCAGTCCGCAGGGACTGAAGACTAATCTCTTTCCCCCCATATGACCAGCATGGAGACCAGGCCCTCTGCATGGCATCCCATTGGAAAGTCCCCCTCCCCAGGCTCCTAGCTGTGCCCAGAGGGGCAGCTGTTTTCCATTCTGCTTGTGGCAGAGGAATGGAGAGATAAGCTTCTCCTCCCCGCTTGCTGTGTTCCCTGTAAGAACTGGTCTCCCTTGTGCCTGAAATGGCTGGAGAGAAAACAAGATACATAGCTGGATGCCACGTAATTAAGCAAACATCCCGTTTGGGCCTGGGAAAGAAGCAGCAGCTCAGCAGCAGAGGCACATATTCGAAAGCCTTGGGGACATGAGTTAAGCCATTCACATATGCAGGGGTTTCTTGGGGTTTTCAGCAGAGGCTTTCCATTTCCACATTCAAGTCTTGTCCCTCAAGTTGTTTTGGTACCAGAGTCAGAAAAATCCCACTAGCCTCCCTCCCAGGCTGTGAAAGTACAATAAACAAATATTAAATGGACAACGTCTTGCCCCTTCATGACACCCCAAAATCATCTGCCTGAGGTGGCTACCTCACTTTGCCTAATGCCCGGCTCTGCCATTAGATGAGGGAAGCAAAACTTACTAGCTGTCTTGATACAAGAGCTTCTCAAATTCTGGATGTGATGCTTATGGCTGTGTTTGCGTGGATAAAAGTATAGCAATTTTAAGTGTTTTTGTTGATGTTGTACAGGATTCGCTGCCATCTGTACTGCTTGTTCTAGTGCTGTGTCAAGTGCTCTGGTTTCCTGAAAGTCTTCCCCTGTGAAGGAGGCTTCCATTTTTGTAGCTCATTCTCAGAATATTTTAGAATTTTGGTGGGTACAGTGTTTGGAGCTTACCTTGCTGTTGTGAGGTGATTGAGGGTGATTCCCCACCCCCCAAGTGAACATTTATCTAGCACTTTGCAGCCTCCCTGGCTGCCTGGACCTCCTGATCTGAAAAAGCCCCATGGGACAATTTCTGCTCGTGGGCCTTAATATAAACATGGGCACCTGAAAAGGCTGTGTGGTTCCCCTGGGCACAATTGAAGCATGGGCACCCAGGAAGGCTGCAGAGTGCAGACCAGTGGTAAGATGATTCTAGAATGAAAGCAAAAATCAACAAAAAATAAGGTAACCATGACAAAAAAAAACCAACCTTTGCATCTCATGCATAAGAATCTCACTGATTTGTTCTCTTCCGTTTGATAATTTTTGAGTGTAATTTCTTTTCTTATTAATGGATGGGAAATAGTTGAGGGGTGGGGGATGCAGGAAAAATATTTGGCACCAAATATTTTCCTTGAGAGGCGAATTGTATTAACTTTTGTGCTTTGGAGATAGTCCATAAAATTCTTCTCTGCTTTTTGGAGCAAATCTACGCTACAGATTTATATTGTATACCATTTTCACTGTCATGGCTCCCCTGAAAGACTCCTCTAAATTGTAGTCTCTATCTTTTGCTCTTCATGTGTCCAGAACTACATTTCCCAGTGATCCCTGAGATGCAGCAGCTATTAAACCATCTTAAGTCCGAGGTAGAAACTTTCCCATCTTTTATGGAGATCTAGCTTCAACGTTATTGAATATTCACATCTTGTGGCAATGAATTGCAAAAAGTAAGTGGGGGACAGAGCAGCAAGATATGAATTCAGTTTAATTCGCTCATGGAGTGTGAGGGCAAGACTTTACTTCTTTCCATTCGATCATCAACTTGCTGTAATTGCATTTTTTAAATCCCCCCTCCCTAACTTGTTCTGTAGTTCATGTCTAAATACAAGAAGATGTTTATATTGCATACATTCAGCTTTAATTGGCCCTTAAAAGAAGGTGTTGATTAGAATCTGCTCAACATCAACAGCTAGCTCGCACAACATTCTGTAATTACTGTTTATTAATTTAGTTCAAGTGGCACAGTTGAAAGCCCTGCTCAGATGGGAGAAGTAAATTGTCACTGGTATTGAATATGCAAATGATCTGCCATGTAAGTTTCCATGAAGAATCCTTAAAGTTAAATGCTACGTGCATAAGCCATTCCGGTTTTATCTTGCAGCAAGCACAGCCATATCACAACCTTGCCGAATTAGAGGGGGGAAACCCAAAGGCACGAAAATTGGCCAAGCTTGGTTAAAGTTGCATTTTATAAACGTCATGGTTATAAATTTCCTTCCCCCCATTTTTTTTTTGCTAGTCATCATTTACTCATTTTGGCGAATGCAACATTGCCAAACCAGAGGTAACCTTAAGCACATATCTGGTCCTTGCAGGTTTGTTTCTTTGCTACTCAGAAGCAGCCATGGGAAATGATCAGGATCAATACCATGGGTAGGCAAACTAAGGCCCAGGGGCCAGATCTGGCCCAATCACCTTCTAAATCCGGCCCGCGGACGGTTCGGGAATCAGTGTGTTTTTACATGAGTAGAATGTGTCCTTTTATTTAAAATGCATCTCTGGGATATTTGTGGGGTCTGCCTGGTGTTTTTACATGAGTAGAATGTGTGCTTTTATTTAAAATGCATCTCTGGGTTATTTGTGGGGCATAGGAATTCATTTTTGTTTTTGTTTTCAAAATACAGTCTGGCCCCCAAGGTCTGAGGGACAGTGGACCAGCCCCCTGCTGACAAAGTTTGCTGACCCCTGCAGTACCATGTTGTTGGAAGAGGGGGACTTTAAACTCTTTGCCCTGTCATGGTCATGATTCAGATCTCTTTGCCCCAGCAGGAAAGATCTTTGGATTGGCCAGTTTGGATGGGGGCCAAAGGGTTACATTGCTTCATTCCATCTTTCCAATCTGACTTGGGGTCATGTAGTTACTGCTAGTTTAGTAAAGAAAAGAAAAGAAAAGAAAAGACAAGTACATAAGGACCAATCAACATTGGGTTTTGTTCAGCCCCAAGTAGGGAGCAAATGATGGACACATCCATGTTTTAAACTTGGATTGGTTTTCCATCAGATTACCCATCAAGGCACTGAGGATTCTAACACCCCACCCTACCCAGCTGAAATAACATTTCCTGGGATTTCATGGGAATATGGCTTGAGTACCATTTTAAGTCTGGAGTAGATTTGTCCTAAGAATTGTGTGTATATACACTGTTGTAAAAGCAGGGTTCCCCCCAGCAGGAACTCACTGGAACTCAGTTCCAGCACCTCTCAGGTGGGCGCCATTGCCATTATAAGAGAACAAGGGAGGTGTTCATGGTGAGTTCCGGCACATCTTTTTCTAGAAAAATAGCACTGTGTAAAAGCATGCAACACAGTGCTACTGTTCCAGAGCAGTGATTGTCCTCTCTAGTGTTTGAATTACAGAGGATGCAGAAGAAGAAGAAGAGGAGTTTGGATTTGATATCCCACTTTATCACTACCCTAGGGAGTCTCAAAGCGGCTAACATTCTCCTTTCCCTTCCTCCCCCACAACAAACACTCTGTGAGGTGAGTGGGGCTGAGAGACTTCAAAGAAGTGTGACTGGCCCAAGGTCACCAGCAGCTGCATGTGGAGGAGCAGGGAATCAAACCCGGTTCACCAGATTACGAGTCTATTGCTCTTAACCACTACACCACGCTGGCTCCCCTGCAGAGGGGGCTAGCTGCGATTAAGAGAAGTGGAGGGGAGGAGACCGCAGTCGGGACTGCTACCTCTGCTCTCAACATCCCTGTGCATTTGTCAGTCTCATCCTCGTCATTTCTGTTTCTCCTTCCTCCATCTTCGTGCATTCAGAATGAAAGTCTGCAGAGAGATTTCCTTCCATCCATTTTCCAGTTCAAAACCACCATCACCTGCTTTTCAACCCATGGGCAAATTAGGATGATTTGCTTATGGAAATGTTATTTTGTCATTTAAAAAAAAATATATTTTTTCAATGAAATTGCATCTTGTATACAGTGATGAGGTATGATGTATCCAAAATGAGCAGGACACCCAGCTCATCTTACCTAAGGTTTTTTGCTCTTGAAAATGAAGAAGTCTTGCAAGCTGTCTGTGCTGAACTGGTAGACAATAACAGCTTTGAAGTACTGTTGCCCTATATTAGTCAATGAGCAGCGAACTAAACATTTTCTACTTAGGATTTCATGTGATAAAAGCCCAAGAGCTTTGAAAGAACCATTATAGGCTATTGCCTAAAAGAAATAACCTGTTTGAAAAGTATGCAATTATGAACTTCCATAATAGCATGTAAAAGGAGCATTGAACCCATTACACGGTATTGAGTAAATAATGCATTTGCAAAAGTGTCCGAGTCATTTATATGATAGCCCATATTGGCATGTAAGACTGATTACAGGCCTACTATTCTTCTTCCTTTCTTTTAGAAAGAAAACCCCAACCAGCTCTTCTCTTATTAAATCCCTAAATAGCAATTAAAAAGGCCTACTGCAATTCCAGTATTTCTCTAGCAATTAATGGACAATAGCTTCGGCTTTAGATACTACAGGTTGCCGTTTTTTATGCTGACAAAGTTTCCTTCCATCCTACCATTGTTTATGACGTTCTTTAATGTATTGCCCAGATCAGGTAAGGATGTACATACATTGTACTGCCACTTTATAAGCAAGATGATATTCCAGTGTGGTAAACCAATGAATTGAACACAACAGTTTACAGGATTGGACGGTAAGTTCCAATTGTGATGCAAATCCACAGTTTAGCATATGGCAATGGGCAGGACTGCTGGTGAAACAAGAATCTATATATACTGCAGTAATAAAACTGCTAGCTTGTTTGCAAAGCTAAGCAGGGTCCAGTGTGCTTTCGCATGGGATGGGGCACCATGTGTTGAGATTGCTGCATTGCTCAGGGTTGGACTAGATAATGATAATAATTTTGTTATGTGTGCCCTGGCCAGCTGACTGGGTTGCCTTAGTCACTCTGGGTGGCTTCCAATACATTATAAAAATACAGTAAAACGTCAAACATTAAAAACTTCCTATACAGGGCTGCCTTCAGATGTCTTCTAAAAGACGTATCATTGTTTATCTCCATGACATCTGATAGGAGGAGATTCCACAGGGAGGGTGCCACTACCAAGAAGGCCCTCTGCTTGGTTCCCTGTAACTTCACTTCTCGCAATGAGGGAACTGCCAGAAGGCCCTCAGAGCAGGACCTCAGTGTCTTGGTTGAATGATGGGGGCGGAGATGCTCCTTCAGGTATACTGGGCCAAGGCTGTTTAGGGCTTTAAAGGTCAACACCAACACTTTGAATTGTGCTTGGAAACGTACTGGGTGCCTTTAAGTCCGGTGTTATATGCTCCCAGTGGCCATTCCCAGTCACCAGTCTAGCTGCTACATTCTGGATTAGTTATGGTTCCTGAGTCGCCGTCAAAGGTAGCCCCATGTAGAGCGCATTGCAGTAGTCCAATCTGGAGATAACCAGATCATGTATCACTTTGGCAACACAGTGCACAGGCAGGTAAAGATGACCTTTGGGGTCACTGCCAACTCTACAATTCTATGGTTTTATGATTCTTGGCCATGAATGCCACAGGTAGATTTGCCACTTCACATGGTCCTGGCTTCTATCAGCATTCAACAGTGCTGGATCCATAATTGCAGTTGTGGCAAGGAAATGGGTGAATGCTAGAAACACTCTCCATATATACCAGTTAGGGTCACTGCGGAAAGCTGCTGCCTCAGTTTTTCGGGAAACCAGCACAAACATAGAAGCGATTCTGCGTACACGGTGCCTCATTCGTATGGTATGGTGCCTATGTGTGAAATACGCCCGAGAGTACTTTGCATTTAAAAAGCTTGTTGACATATGTGGATCTAATTGCAAAATGAACGCTTCGGGCCTCAGATCCTTCAGAAAAAGAAAAAAAATGAACGAGAATGATGAAGACACATAGCAATAAAGAAAACTGCTCTGCCAAACAAGCCAGAACTTGCCTAGCCTCAAAACTTTTACAATCCCTACTTCTCCGAACTCAACAGTGAACTTTCCTCATCTGTACAGTGATTGTTTTGCTCTTCTCTGTCTCGTTTGTTGATCGCTATCTTTCATACAATTTTGCAGTTTAATTTTAAATTATATTTTAGAAGGGGATTTTTGTGATTTGATTGATACACTTTTGATTTGTGGCGCTTAAGATGTCTGGATTAATTATGTATGCTCTATGCCTGACGCAATGCAATTTTATTTTGGAAGAGCAACGACTTACATATTTTTTTAAAAAAAATTAAGACAGTTTAGGAGAAGTCAGCAGTTTTGCTTTTGGGTGCCTTGATCATTGCCAGCCATATGGAAACCCCAAACATCAACTAAAGGTGGTACTTACTTTAAAAGGATAAAACACCACATTTAACAAACACACATTTCATTGTGGAATTTCATTGTGGAAGTTGGAATCTAAAGGGAGCTCCGACTGAATGCCTCCTTTTCGTGCTGCCACTGAAGGACAAATGCCTAGCTTTCTATGGATCTCCTTCTTTGCCTATGGAAAGAGATCCACCAAATCCTGTGACCCCTCAGACAGATCTCCCCCCCCCCCCCCGGTATTAGGATTGCCCCTGATGAGTCATACCAGTGTTACTCATTCTACAGAATACAGGTAACTTGCAGCTTGTGCACATTCAGTTTTATGAGCTTGGCCAAAAAAGTTAAAAAATTAAAAAGGGGGGGGGGGAGAGAGAGACATTGGCAATTCCACTTGCCATTGAACCCAATGTGTTTGGACTATGTGTAATTTTTGCTTCATGTGCTATCCCTGGACTGTAACCCCTGCGAAACTGAGTGTCACCTGTGTAAATTCGGGGAGCAGGCTTCCTTCCTTCCTTGCATTTTCAGGACTAACATTGCGTTTGTCCTGACTTACCTTGAACGGTAACCGTTTCACATTAATATTAAAGACCGAAGTTGCCTGATTGCAAGTCGTTTTCAGCTTTGCCTCTAGAGAAGATGCAAGATCCACTTCCCAGAAATCGCACCAGCTTGATTATGTCTCTGACTGATGCCAGCAATAAGAACTTGACGCTTTGACACTGCTCTGGAGGCAGAGGCGATGTAGAACCCTCTGATTGCCATTGGCTCAGTTGCTCCGGTTTCACAGAGGATCTCGACAACGCAGGGTTAGACGGCTCTGCGTCGTATTATGAAGACGTTTGAAATCACCAGCCGCTTGTGGTAAATTAAATGCCGTGGCCCAGATCCAACAAAGAGTTATGCTTGATAAAGCTTGCAGTAGATCTCAACTGGCTTGAGCACACTTAATTCAATTGTGGCCTTCAGGTCTTGGAGACGTGCCACAGACCTTTCAATGACACCTTGTTAGATGCAAATCAAGTGAGTGGTTCCAGGGTTTTTCTCTTTTTATTTTGAAAAGGTCTAAACCACACTGTCATCCAAACATGACTTGGGATATAGGAAGCTGCCTTTAACCTGCTTAGTTCAGGATTGGCTGTGTCGATGGCTGTCCAGGTTTTCAAACAGGAGGCTTGGCCAATGGAGCTTGCAACCTTCTACATGCTAAGCAGTTGCTACAGGAGAAAGGCAACAAGGTTCTACCTTGGTGCTGTTTCAGCTTGGTCCAAAACAGAAATTCATTTAACGTTGGAACATGCCACTTCCAGATACTTAGGAGAGGTGGGGTGACTTGTTTTATGGGACAACTTGGGAGCTGCTTGTGTACTGTATCTTTCCCTGTTGTCAGACAAATAAGCTGGCTGAGAAATGTGGGTGTTATGCTTGGGGATGCATCTTTTAATTGAAAAGGGCTTTGTTATGTTTGCTCTTTGGGGAGTAGATAAAAGAGAGATTTATTGGAGAACTTTATTTGGGTTTGAGGAGTCATTTGTCCAAGTGCTGTACTTTATTAATAGCCCTTTGTTCTCGCCGTTAACAGTCATACAGGGATTTTTGAGCGGGATACTCATTTTCTTCCAAGTTCTATCAGTGAAGTAATCATTTTTGGCTTAAGGCCAGCTGCCATTTGCTTGCTTTATGAAAATACAACGCCAGCGTCCTACTGAAAGCTATTTTCTTTTAGGCAAAGGCTTCAATACTCAGCTGGGTCTCTGTATCTTGCTGTAAATGCACGGATCGGGGTATTTTTTTTTTTAAAAAGAAAGATAATGTTATAACATTTTGATTACCCTTTCTTGCTCCTATCATTCACAGCCCATCTTTTCTAATTATGGCATTAGGACATTTACATAACGGGGAGAAAAGGGGTCCTTTAACTACGTTTCTATTATGCTTGGCACTTGTGCGAAAGGATATTATATTCGTGTGCATTAGAGATTGCTTATAAAAAGATCAAGACAATAACAGCAGATCAGACGATAAAGGTTCCCTTTTCTCCACCCAGACAGGCTGTCTCTGACTGAAGAATACAGTTCATCAAAAGTGTCTGCAGGTTGTCAAACTCAGTGAGATTTGGGGACACTCGGAGGATGTCGTGGCCAACAAGAAGAATTTTCTGTAGGGTTTTGCCATCACTCACCCTTAGGAAATAATCACTCACAACATCCTGCAAGCTCTCATGATAGAGCTCTATTGGAGAGAAAAGAGCCATTTTATCAAAGGACAATATATCCCTTCTCTTGGACCACGCAGCTTCCATTATCAGACCATAATAAATCATATTTATGTTCTCAGTTAATAAGACTGATTACGATGCAGGTTACGGAACAGACATGGGGGGAAAGCAAAGCAGGTGAAAAGATGTTTTAATGAAAATATGATAAGAAAACCGCTTCTGCTCAAACATTTTATGCTATTATTTGTAATGATCACAGACAATTTTGGATGCATCTTCTTTAGCCATGGATTAAGCTGCATAAATTGGCTCACTGGTTTATACATTGAAATAGGGAGGGATGGGGCAGACGGTGGGGGGGGGGGGGGGAGAAAATCATAGCATCCTTCTCATGTTGTCCAGAATCATTATGTACATTATAAGCATAAAATGAGTTTAATGTATGTGCTTTGAAATGAATAAGAAAACAGAAAATCGGGGAAGACTGATTTTAATGTTGTTCAAAATTATTCAGAAAATTTCTACTCATCTTTGTTACTGGCGGTGTATGTTCCATGAAATTTAGGAATGTCATGTTCTGCTTTCATCTGCTTCAAATTAATATACTGCTTCTTCCTGCCTTTCTCAATTTCTTCAAAGTTTTCCTTGCAGTGCAGTACAAAGAGACAAAGAAAGATAGATTCTGCGCTCAGTATGTGAGCATAACTGTTATTAATGCTAATGGGAGTTAAGTGTGCGCTGCAAGAAGCGACTGTTCGACAGTGTTTAATATTGAAAGGGAACTTATTAAAAAAAAAAGGGGGCATTTTTAGCTCCAGCAAGTTCGATGAATTAAAGCACCAGCTTCCCTGAAGTTATGCGAGGAACTAGAAAAAAACAAATCAGGTAAAACACTTAAAAAAAAAAAAAAAAAAGGCATCCGCTCTAAAATTGTGGCCCAGAAAACATGGAACTGAGTGACCTGGAATACTTCTGACTCTCTTGCAAACTGGGTAAAACCAGATGTTCCATAAACACTGTGGCTGCGTTCCAAGGAGATACCGTAGGCATGTCCAAAAGCTTGGTCCTATGTTTAAAACAACCTTTGTCAAAAAACCAGAAGACTTTTTACTAGGAATTATAGGTGCCGAGATCCCAGAAGATATTGTTCATGTACACTACAACAGCTGCTCGGATGTTGTTAGCCCAGAGGTGGAAGGAAGAGATAACCCCGACTAAAGAAGAATGGCAAATCAACTGATGGACTATGCCGGAACGGCAAAACTAACTGGGAAGCTGCGGAATCAAGAAGAAAAGAAATTCAAAAAAGAATAGGAAATGTTTATTATGTACAGTGGTACCTCGGGTTAAGTACTTAATTCGTTCCGGAGGTCCGTACTTAACCTGAAACTGTTCTTAACCTGAAGCACCACTTTAGCTAATGGGGCCTCCTGCTGTTGCCGCGCCGCCGGAGCACAATTTCTGTTCTCATCCTGAAGCAAAGTTCTTAACCTGAAGCACTGTTTCCGGGTTAGCGGAGTCTGTAACCTGAAGCGTTTGTAACCCGAGGTACTACTGTATATACAAAATCATTGTAAACAGGTCAAAACATTAGCAGGATTTTAATTACCGTACACTTGTGTTGTAACAAATAGTACAGATCATCTGGAAATATGAAAATTTGGAGAAGTATTGATACGCAATTGAAAATAGAATAGGACCCATGGATGGGATGGAGGGGAAGTCAAGAGATGATTAACAGTAATCTCGACATGTGGGATGTTTGTGATATTATGATGTAACTTTATTTTTTCTCTCCTTTGTTCTTTTTCTTTAATTCTTTTGTTTTATTTTTGAAAATCAATAAAAATCATAGATAGATAGATAGATAGATAGATAGATAGATAGATAGATAGATAGATATAGATAGATAGATAGATAGATAGATAGTTTGGTCCTGCATGGTAGCATCTCTCTGTTTCTTTGAATTGAACACACACAAACACATACATCCAATATCATCCCCTTATCACATATTACGGTACTTAAGAAAGTCCCCTCAGTTTCATAAGTGAATTTTACTACATGATACAGAGCCTAATCATCATGCAAAAGTTGGCCTATACAGAGCATGATACAGGGCATGCAGTGAGTTACCCAGTTCCTTGCACCCTGAATTGTAATAATAATAATAATAATAATAATAATAATAATAATATATTTGTACCCCGCCCAACTGGCTGGGTTTCCTCAGCCACTCTGGGCAGCTTCCAACGAAGAATAAAAATACATTAAAATGTCACACATTAAAAACTTCCTGAATTGCAAGTGGCATTTGGGGGAGGGGCAGATGGAATATTATTATATGCGGCCATTTCTTAAAAACCACCCCCAGCTGTTAGTTAGCCAACATCACCCCAATGGGCAGGGTGGTGGGGTTTAATCATGCCCTCACTGTGCCCACCCATGTCCCCACAGGGAACTAGTGTGCGCAGTTAAAGCAGCAGGATTTAACCCCTGCTCTTCTGCTGATGTGCATGCCTCTCTGTGTTAAATCCTGCTTAGACTCTGGCAGAAAGCAGGATTGATGTTCCTGCTCATCAGCTGACGAACAGGGGGTTAAATCCTGCTGGGTGCTGATTGCCAGCACACTCCCTGACACTAGGGTTGCCATATTTCGACAAGTGGAATTCCTGACACCCGCAAATTTCTGACACCACCAAAATTGTTGACCTTTTTGGGGGGCTTTGTGGGGGGCACCCATTTTTTATATTCTTAATATTTTAAGCTTTTGGGGCTGTTTTTGCTGCTTTTTCCATCACGTTGACATACATCTGGGTTTTTGATTACCAGATGATTCAACAAAATCCCCCCCACGCCATTTTTACACCCGAAAACCAGGACATGTCATGAATTTTCCTGTCGTATGACAAGCCTACCTGACACAGGATCCTTGTTGTTGTTTAGTCGCTTAGTCGTGTCCAACTCTTCGTGACCCCATGGACCAGAGCACGCCAGGCACTCCTGTCTTCCACTGCCTCCCGCAGTTTGGTCAGACTCATGTTTGTAGCTTCAAGAACACTGTCCAACCAGAGGACGAGATGGTTGGACAGTGTTCTTGAAGCTACAAACATGAGTCTAGAGGATCCTAGAGTTGTCAAATGATTGGCAGCCGGGTGCACCTGTTAAATTAGCCCCCAGGGAGGGTGGGAGGAGATAAAGATCTGGGAGAGATCCCCTCTTCCAAGAAACAAAAAGTGTTCAGCCCCTCTGAAACAGAAGTTGTGAACTGTATATATGTAGGGAGGTTGGTTCCCTCCCCCTCCCCCAACAATGAAATTACTGATTAAATTAACATGGGAATATATAACAGGCATTGAATTTAACAGGAGTAAGCGCCACTGCCATTTCCAAAGGTAGTTTCAAATGTAGCCTCACTTGTTACTGGTTCATTTGGGACAGTGTTACCGAAGTGTTGTTAGAAGTGTGGACTTGCGACTAATTCATCAGTATGATTAGGTCTCCACAACCCAGCAGTACGTTAAGCATAGGACCTGTGGGTTGTTCTCTCGTTGTTCTCAAACGCAACCTGGCCTGGATCTAGACACATCAGAATAGCGTCTCAGGAAAACACGCTGTAAACTTTATACAGTGGTACCTCAGTTTACAAACTTAATCCATTCCGGAAGTCCGTTCTTAAACCAAAACTGTTCTTAAACCAAGGTGCGCTTTCCCTAATGAGGCCTCCCGCCCCCAGTGCCCTTCTACCGTTCGGATTCTGTTCTTAGACCAAGGTAAAGTTCACAAACCGGGACACTACAGTGGATTCTCAGGTTGTGAACGTAATCCATGCGGGATGCACACTCGCAACCCACAGCATTCGTAACCTGCAGCGGTGTGTCTACGCGCATGCAGGTTGCGATTTGGCGCTTCTGCGCATGCGCAAAGCATGATTTAGTGCTTCTGTGCATGTGCGACCCCTGAAACCCGGAAGTAACCTGTTCCAGTACTTCTGGGTTTTGGCGGGTCCATAACCCCCCAAAAATGCAACCTGAAGCGTCTGTAACCCGAGGTATGACTGTACTTCCAGTTTCGCAGAGTTCGTAAACCGAATCGTTCGTAAACAGGGCTGTTCTTAAACCGAGGTACCACTGTAATGGGAAATCGTGTTGGCGAAAGACGGGACTCCACAGCGCCATCTGGTGCCACAGTGTTATAACGCATGTAAAACACTTTTTCTTTACTAATGTAGCTGAGTCCCAGGACTGTAATAGCCTATTTCTTAATTCCTGGAGTCGCGTAACAGCAGCAGAGCAGGAAGTGTGGTCACCGGCCTTTCCTAGTGCACTTTTCCCACACGGATGGGACCTAGATACTGTGCACATGACACGGCAAAGTACCAAACTGACTTGCTGGCCCTGCTATTCGATGTGGAGATGGTTGTTGCGCAAATGTTTCCGTCGGGGATGGACCTTGCAAAATACAGCCTTGACAACTGTTTAAAACATGGACCTTTTGTTGCAGTTAGGGATGGGTGACTTTATTTTCCTTGTCAGTCTTCACTTGCTTCAGATGCTGCTGTTATGACGGATGGCTGGCCAGTCAGTACAAAGCTGTGGTGGGTGGGTGGGTGGACAGAAGGAACGATGGAATGAAGGACAGAAGGAAGAAAAGAACCCAAAAAAACCCAAGCAAGTTCAAATTAATTTATGGACGGTGGTGGGGAGAAAAGCTATGTTTGCCCCATGTTACTGTCTTCAAAGCAGAATAAATAAACAACTTCTCCCTTTCTCTTCCATCTGTGTTTTCCTGCTTGGTATTTTCTGAGCCGCTAAATGCTGTCAGCATCCTTAGATGCAGGGATGTGCTTGGCCACATGTCAATCATAGCAGTTGATATATAAAATAGCTAAGAAGGCAATCTTGCATCATCTTTTTGTTTGGGTCCATTTTTCTTATCACAAGCCTGACAAAAAATTACTGCCTTCAAGTGTATTCAGTAATGTCACCATAGATCTAATATCTATGAGACCTTTTGTTTTTTAGCTTTACTGGGATTAGCCACAAAAGGCACTTGACGATGACAAAGGATCTGTCAGATATGCGATGATCAGTGCACTGAAATCTTTCGTGACAAAAGGGCACTAATGCCCCCCTAAAGCAGTAACCGCTATCTGAGGAAAAGAGCACCTGAACCGTTCCATTAAGGGCCATGGAGCTGAAGATGGATCTGGCTTAAATCGCCAGGGGATATTAGCGTATTTAATATAGTCAAAACAGTGTGAAAGACTGTAAGCTGAGTGGACATATATGACAAGGTTTGCAGCTCTGCAGACCACGGGTACACATTTCTCCATTTGCAAGGCAAAAGCGCACAAACATATTAAAAAAGACTGTTATGCAAGTTGTTGAGATACGCTGTCAAACGCAAATTAGAAGGCAAAAAATGTTGCGTATATTTGTTTGCAGGTGGAGATCACAATGAACTAAAGCAGCTTCCTGCTATTTGTGATTTGAAAAGTATTATTATTGTTATTGTTATTATTATTACCATTAATTCAATTTATGATGCTGGGAAAGATGGAGGGCACAAGGAGAAAGGGACGACAGAGGACGAGATGGTTGGACAGTGTTCTCGAAGCTACAAACATGAGTCTGACCAAACTGCGGGAGGTAGTGGAAGATAGGAGTGCCTGGCGTGCTCTGGTCCATGGGGTCACGAAGAGTCGGACACGACTAAACGACTAAACAACAACAAAAATTCAATTTATATACTGCCCTTTATCAAAAGATCCCAGGGCAGGGTACAATATTAAAGACACATTACAGAACACCAATGATAAAAACATAATTTAAAAAGTGTACTGACAGACGGCCTAATAATAAAATAGTCAATCTAATAGCAGTCCTCTTCCCCACACTTTCACAGGCCATAGATGGTTTAATAGCCATAGGCCTGGGTAAAGAGGAATGTTTTTGCCTGGAGCCTAATGCCATGCAGTGATGGTGCCAGGCAAGCCTCTCTGGGGAGACCATTCCACATATGGGGGCCACCACAGAAAAAGCCCGTTCTCTTGTCGCCCCCCTCCAAACCTCTCTGGGGTGGGGGAATAGAGAAGGGCCTCAGAAGTAGCCTCAAAACGAGATTAGTCAACAAACCTGTTAATTAAATATATATATCTGAAAAATAAGGTGTTACAGTTCAAAATTACCTGGAAGTCGCACTCTTCTTTGGTTTAGCAATCCTGCTCTCTAGTCCAAGATGGGCTGTGCTTCTTCACTGGTGTGGAGATTCCTGCTCAGTGAGACTCTGTTCTTTATCATATCACACCTTACAAAGCTGGGCCCTGACATAAATAAAGAAATTAAGTCCCATCTCAAAGGAAGCCCTGATCATTAGGTGGCATCTGACTAAGTCATGCTCAGAGTCAACACAGTGAAATAATCAGAAGTAAGTAAGTTAAGGCTGCATTCCTAATCATGTCTGCTCTGTAGTACGCCTCATTTGATTGCATGGGGTTTACTGTCAGGTAAAGGGGGTTGGGACTGCAACCTCATTTAAGTCCATTGATTTCAGTGGGTCTACTCTGAGTACAGTGGTACCTCGGGTTAAGAACTTAATTCGTTCTGGAGGTCCGTTCTTAACCTGAAACTGTTCTTATCCTGAGGTACCACTTTAGCTAATGGGGCCTCCCGCTGCTGCTGTGCTGCTGCCGCATGATTTCTGTTCTCATCCTGAAGCAAAGTTCTTAACCCAAGGTACTATTTCTGGGTTAGCGGAGTCTGTAATCTGAAGCGTATGTAACCTGAAGTGTCTGTAACCCAAGGTACCACTGTACAAAGTTAGTCAGATGCCACCCAATGAGAGAATTTTCACATGTCAACATAGAAGGCAGATATTGGAATGCTGCGTTTTATAATGTGTATCATATAGCCCTGGGATATGTATTATGAAAAGCAGTAAACAAATGGTCCAAAACAAAACCATTTTGTATTGTGTTTCTGGGGCCTGACGCTATTCATACCATCCATTGATAAAGCTACTCCAAAAAAAGGCAAACCATTGTTAGATATTTGAAAGCGCCAGTTTGGCGAATGAGGAGTAGAGAATCACATGGTCCCCATTTGCACATTAAACAGAAAATAAAAAGATCCCATCAGTCACCTTGTAGGAGTGAAGCTGCCTTAGAAACAGGTTGTGCCGTTTTCCCATCTAGGCCATTAGTGCCTCTTCTGCTGGGATGAACTCAGCTGGTAGCACATGATGAGTTGCTTAATCTCAGAGTCGTGGGTTTGAGCCCCACGGCGGGCAAAAGATTCCTGGCTTGCAGGGGCTTGGACTCGACCCTGGTGGTCCCTTCTGACTCTTCAATTCTGACCAGCAGTGGGTTTCTTGAGTCTGAGGCAGCGGTCTTTCCCATCGCCTCCAACCTGATCCTTCTAACTGGGGGTGCCAGAGATTGAACCAGAGACCTTCTTGGGCTCTGCTGCTAAGCTATATTCTCTCCCTGTCCTTCATCATGAAGAGCCAGTGTGGTATAGTGGTTAAGAGCGGTGGACTCGTAATCTGGGGAACCGGGTTCACTTCCCTGCTCCTCCACATGCAGCTGCTGGGTGACCCTGGGCTAGTCACACTTCTCTGAAGTCTCTCAGCCCCACTCACCTCACAGAGTGTTTGTTGTGGGGGAGGAAGGGAAAGGAGAATGTTAGCCGCTTTGAGACTCCTTAGGGTAGTGATAAAACAGGATATCAAATCCAGACTCTTCTTCATTTACATTTGATTCTTGGGAACTAGTACAAATCTGGAGTTAAGCTAGTACTTCAGCTTAAGCTTGGGCTCCCCAGACCTCAGCCCAGGTATCCGTCCTGAATAGCTGGCGTCTGAGGAGACTTCATGGCTGTGAGGCAACAGATGACAGAGATGTGCTTTGCTGGGCTGGCAGAGCAGACAGCATCTATTAGCAAGACAGATTTAGCCTAGGAGGCCGGTAGTTGCTGACCATTTATCTAGGGCAATGTTTTTTAGCCGCTCACAAATCTCTTTACGTGCTTGCCAGTTCCTTACTCAAACGTATTTGAAGATGACAACCTCAGAAACATTCAGCAAGATGTTATCCAGACTCCAAGACAAACTTTCTGGTAGGGATGGAGTACTTTGGTTCCTCTCATTTACACATTTAGCCCAACCTTAATTTCTGTTCACCATAGCATTCCAGTGCACATTTCTCCCAGTGTACACAATTTTCATATGCATTGTACCTATTTTTGCAAGCAATTCCCCCTAATACTGCACATTTTCTTTTACTAATTTCTTTTATTTTCATCTACACATTCCCATAAAAAAATTATGTATACTTTTCAAGTTTATACATTTCATTACTCTTACAATCATTTTAACGTTTCAAACTTTGACTCCCTTCCCCCTCATTTAATTTACTTGTAATTTCCCCAAATTCATTTAATTTACTCATTTAGCTATCCACTTTAAATATATACCCTTATGAAACTGCAGGTTATTACAATAATCCTGCCAATGTTTTGATCTGTTTGCAACTTATCTGTAAATATTCAATAAACCATTTCCGTTCTTTTATTAAAAAAAAAAGTTTGTTATCTTGATTTCCTATTCTTCCAGTAAGGTTCGCCATTTCTGCATATTCCATAGGTTTTTGTATCCATTCTTCCTTTGCTGGGACTTCTGCTTCTTTCCATTTTAATTATTAACATGGGGTTTTTTGGGCTGGAGAAGAGCACTGCAAAATTTGGAGAAGCGTGAATTGCGAAGGATCACTGTGTTCTTTTCAGTCATGTATTGTGTTGGGAAGTGTGAACTAGGTAGGATTGCACTGAACTGGTGAACCAAACCAAATTTCTGTCCTGTTCCTCCCCTTAGGTGAGGTGACGCGTCATGTCAGGCAAAAGGTATTTCTTCTGCTGGAAAATTTTCTCCCCCGCCCTGCCCCCCCCGTCAATTCAGGGAAGATATGAAGGTTATGTTTTGCAGTGATGTACATAAGCATAATAGCGTAATTGAAATGGCATGTTTACCGTTCTGTTTCATGCTTGATTGTGCTTCTTCAACACCTTTGCGCACACTGTTAGAAATGGGATTATAATTAAAATGTTCTGTTGAACACCTTGTTCGGTTCAGCGAAATGCACAATAGAAATATAAGCACTTGCTCTGGGTGACTCTGCAATGACTGCACAATAAAGCCTGGGAAATCTCCTGAGCGCTTTATTTATTTTGCCAGACCAGCCGGTGGAAGGGGGAAAGGTGAACAAAATAGGAAAATTGCCAGGAACTGGGTTTCCTTCCTGCTACGTGGGGGAAAGATGACCCTGGGACAAACTTCCTACCTGTGTTGTGTGTGCCCGAATTCTGCCTTAAAAATGGATTTATTAGAATCATCGAATCGTAGAACTGTAGACCTGGAAGGGACCCCTAGGGTCATCTAGTCCAACCCCCTGAAATGGAGGAATCTCAGCTAAAGCATCCATAACAGGTGGCCATCCAAGCTCTGCTTAAAAACCTCCAAGGAAGGAGAGTCCACCACCTCCTGAGGGAATCTGTTCCACTGCCGAACAGCTCATACTGTCAGAAAGTTCTTCCTGATGTTTAGACGGAATCTCCTTTCTTGTAACCTGAAGCCATTGGTTCGAGTCCTACCTTCCAGAGCAAGAGAAAACAAGCTTGTGCCCTCTTCCATGTGAGAGTCCTTGAGATATTTGAAGATGGCGATCATATCTCCTCTCAGCCTCCTCTTCTCCAAGCTAAACATACCCGGCTCCTTCAACTGCTCCTCATAAGGCTTGGCTTCCAGTCCCTTGATCATTTTGATTGCTCTTGTAAGATAATGGATTAAAAAAAAATAAAATTGGGCTGTCACCCAATTGAAGACATTTAATAAATTAATTGCATGAGTTTCAGTTGATTGATCTGTTGAGCCCATGCAGTAAGAGCCAACAATATGCCCCAGTATAGTGGGTAAACTGAAACTGGAAAGAGTGGGGTTCAAATTCCCCAATCAGTCGCTTTGTCAGCCTAACCTACCTCTCAGGGTTGTTGGGAGAATACAGTGGTACCTCTGGTTAAGAACTTAATTCGTTCCGGAGGTCCATTATTAACCTGGAACTGTTCTTAACCTGAGGTACCACTTTAGCTAATGGGGCCTCCCGCTGCCGCCGCGCTGCCGGAGCATGATTTCTGTTCTCATCCTGAAGCAAAGTTCTTAACCTGAGGTACTATTTCTGGGTTAGCGGAGTCTGTAACCTGAAGCGTCTGTAACCCGAGGTACCACTGTATAATGGTGGTGGTAGGGAGAACCATGTACATTGGCTTGTGCTCCCTCGAGGAAAAAACCAGAATATGGCTGTGTACACATCATACATTTAAAGCAAATGACTTCACCAAGAGAATGCTGGGAATTGTAGTTTGTTAAGGGTGCTCTGAGACATACGTTATGAATATGCAGTGGCTCCACTCCTTTCCTTTTTGGTCTAAAGGTACTTCTGTAGGTAACCTAAGGAACACAAGAAACGGCCATTTGGGTCAGGCCTGTGCAGATCAACAAAGTTTAGTGTTACGCCCCATCAGCCAAATGACAGATCTCAGGAAATGAATGGAAAGACAATTTTGTAAGTATAACTCCCTCTAGCCCGGAAACCAATCAAGCTGAAACATTTAACGCTGACTTTAGGAGGCCTGGTAACTGGATCCTGCGGAGCAGCTTCGCTGACAGTGGTTCAAGTAGTGTCATGTACCACGGAGGATGAAGCACGATCCTTCGGTGTAGTATAGTGACCGGAGTATTGGACTTTGGCCAGAGAGCTCAGGCTTCAAATCCCTACTCATCCATGACACTCGCTGGGTAACCTTGTGCTGGTTGGCCTCTCCTGCCTACTTCACAGGGCAGTTGTAACTCACGTCCATACCGTATTTGGCCTGAATATAAGCCTCACTTTCCCCCCAAATTCCGACCTTGAAAAGTTAAAGTGTGGCTTATATTCGTGACCTTACAGTATGCAGCTAGGAGCTCAGGGCAAACAGCGCCAGGAGCGCGGCAAAGTGGCGCCCGCCCCACAAGTAGTCACCCATCCTCTCCCCTAAGGCTGGGAAGGGAGAGAGCAAGGAAGGAAGGAAGGGGAAAGGCTGCTGGCAACACAGCATGTCCCCACTATTATACAGCCAGGAGCAGCGAGGAATGGAGCGGCTAATATCTGGGTACCGTATTTTTCGCTCCATAAGGCGCACCGGACCATAAAGCGCACCGAGTTTTTAGAGTGGGAAATCAAGAAAAAAAATCTTATCCCCCCCCCCCAGCCTCAAAGAGCAGTGGACAGGCTTCTTATGGTGCGAAAAATACAGTTTTTTTTTCTTTCCCCCCCCCCCCCCCAATTTTAAAGCTGCAGCTTATATTCGGGTGCGGCTTATATTCGGGCCAATACGGTATATGCCAACGAGCTCTGTGGCTCATCATCATCATCATCAAAAACAATATTTTATGTCTGGGATCGTGTTTTGCTTGCTTGCAGGAGTGCCAACTTGAATAAAATATTGGGGGTAAGTCAGATCTCACATAATCGAACACATGACATGGTTCACACACACCATTTGAATGACAATGCCCATCACCTTTTTATTTTTTGGGGGTAAAGACCCCTTGGCCCCTAGGAGTTGGCTCCTATGCTTCCTTCTGCCATCTCTCATTACTCACCTGCCTCTCAGAAAGGAGTGGTTTGCTGCACTGCCATACTCAAGGGGTAGAGAAATCTTTCGTGCCCTCCAACATTTCTCCGATGAAAACAGGAACTTCTTAAGGGAAAGCAGGACAGTCCAGGATCAAATCAGAAACCGGGGTGGCTTCCGTAAATCCAGGACTGTCCCTGGAAAATAGGGTCTGATTTTTCCTTGACAAAAGTGTCAGGGGTGGAGGATAAATTTTATTCAGCTCACATTTACTGCCAAATCTTATCAAATTTGCACTTTCTGAAAGAGTGTGAGAATCGAAAAACAGCGATCCTTAGAACGTCACTACAACGCAATTGGTTCTGTGATCTTCCCCTTGAGGAGGACTGTATTATGCTTGATGATTTTTAAACACCAGTGATGGCAAATTAAGTGGGCATCACTGGTGAATGGAAAGAGTCTACTACAGGGTGAGCCATTGACTTGTCGTCTAGATTGGTGGACTTCAGACCAGCTGGAACAGAGGTGGGGAACAATTTTTCCTGTGGAGAGGTGTTGGCCCATCTGAAATGTCAACTGAGTGGCCATAGGTAACGATAGGATGTTATTATACTCTTGAAACCTTCTTGTAGTTGATATGTAGCTGTCTTGCAGTAAGAAAAAGAGGAAGGTAATGATAGGATTCCTACTTCCTTTTACAATGCCAGCCTTTCTCTCATTTTGTCTTTACCAAAGGTTCCTGAGATTGTTGCCTGCGATTCAGAAACCAAGAAAGAACACCCAGTGTTTGCTACACATTTATATGAGTTTTGCAAGTCTGGAAGAAAATCCTGTAATTCCCCCCTCCCCCCAGCAACAAAAACTAATAGGCCTATTCCAGAACACACACCTGGAGCAAAGCTATTCAACAAGAAGGTGCTATAATTGCATAATTGCTGTTCGGAATACCGTTTTCCTAAAAAATTATTCAATTAGCATCTGAAGTGCAGGGTGAGGTTGAAACAGAGGCAGGTGGTTTGGCGCAAGGTACAGGAATAAAGGAAAGAGAAAAAAACCATTTGGGGCTTTTGTCTCCCAAATGTAAGATGGCAACAGTGCACACCAATTTATATTTATATTTATATTTCAAATGTGCAGGAGCACAAGTTTGTTTTGGCAATTCTCTCTGGCTGCACACACACCATACAGTTCCGAATACTGGTAACTGTGGTTTGTTAAATATGTTGGGAATTGTAGGTCTGTAAGGTAAAGGTAAAGGGACCCCTGACCATTAGGTCCAGTCATGGCTGACTCTGGGGTTGCTGCACTCATCTCGCTTTATTGGCCGAGGGAGCCAGCGTACAGCTTCCGGGTCATGTGGCCAGCATGACTAAGCCGCTTCTGGCGAACCAGAGCAGCACACGGAAATGCCGTTTACCTTCCCGCCAGAGCGGTACCTATTTATCTACTTGCACTTTGACGTGCTTTCAAACTGCTAGGTGGGCAGGAGCAGGGACTGAGCAACGGGAGCTCACCCCATCGTGGGGATTTGAACCACCAACCTTCTGATCAGCAAGTCCTAGGCTCTGTGGTTTAACGCACAGCGTCCCCCGCGTCCCCCAGGTCTGTAAAGAGGCCTGCAAATGTGACATGGAGGCTAGCAACATTAACCCCGCCGTGTGGCAATCCCTTGCGGAAGACCACAGCTCCTGGAGAGAGACAGCCAAGACATGTATCCACAGCAGTGACTAGAGGAGGAATGACCGCAGGGAGGAGCACAGAGAGAAGGAACACAGTGGAGCATCTGCAGCAGCACAACCGGATGCCTTCATCTGCCCCAGCTGCAACGTAACATGTCTCTCCTGTATCGGTCTCTACAGCCACAGCAACTGTAGCTCTGTGCTGCAACCTGCCAGCAGTTTGACTTCTCCCTGAATAGGCGCATTCCTCCATTGTCTCCCAAGACAGCCAGGTGCCATCAAACCTCCAAGGGTCCCATGACAGTGGTGGATCTACTTTGAAACTCATGAAGCTTCAGCTTCAGGGGCCCTGGTCTCAGAGGAGTGCCAGAAGCAACCTGAGTTGACCTTGCTTATTTTTTTTGGGGGGGGGGTCTAGTGGACCCAATTGGAGTTGCATGGAATTGAGCCAAATGGATTCATTTTTCGTTGTTTTTATTTCCATGATTCCAAGGTTTGACAGATGTGGCAAAGGTTTGGCGATCAGTCATGAAACACCCCCATGAAAAAAATCAGCAGGAGTTAACCAGACCTTACCAAGGGATGTGGGTGGCGCTGTGGGTTAAAACACAGAGCCTAGGACTTGCCAATCAGAAGGTCGGCAGTTCGAATCCCCGTGACGGGGTAAGCTCCCGTTGCTCGGTCCCTGCTCCTGCCAACCTAGCAATTCGAAAGCACGTCAAAGTGCAAGTAGATAAATACTAGGTACCGCTCCGGCAGGAAGGTAAACAGCGTTTCCGTGAGCTGCTCTGGTTTGCCAGAAGTGGCTTAGTTTTGCTGGCCACATGACCCGGAAGCTGTACGCCGGCTCCCTCGGCCAGTAAAGCGAGATGAGCGCTGCAACCTCAGAGTCGGTCAAGACTGGACCTAATGGTCAGGGGTCCCTTTACCTTTACCTTTAACCAGACCATGGCAGTTTAAGCTTCAGGGTCCCTGAAATGCAGAGCTTTTTTTCTAGCCAGAACTTGCTGGAAATCAGTTCGGGCACCTCTCAGGTGGGCGCCATTGCCATTCTAAGAGAACGACTGGGGGTGTTCATGGTGAGGTCTGGTACCTCTTTCTCTAGAAAAACAGCCTTCTCAAAATGTAGGCCCACCGGCATTCCAAGCCAGAGGCAAAAGTTGGCCAAGCAATGGGTGCGAATCCTATCTTTGTATAGTAGGCTACATCCCAGTCATGCCCAAGGCTTTTACATCCCTACCCAGTGCCCAGCTCTCTTCATCCTCCATCCATCCAAGCAAAAGGACATGATTAAGGCTGAAAGATAGATATCAGCTAGGCCACAATGCTCAAGGACATATGGAACAGAGTCAGCGAGGAGAGCAGTGTGGGGAGAAGGAGTGTCCTGAGATGGGTGTGTGGCCTACCAAGAGTCTGAAGAAGCAGGTGGTGAAGCCTGTAGGTTCAGATTCTTGGGCCTGAAACCATAACCTCCAACATTTCTCTGATGAAAATAGTTCCCGGTTCAATTCCTGGCATCTCTAGGGAAGGCTGAGAAAGACTTCTGCCTGGACTCCTGCAGAACTGCTTGCTGGTCGGAGCAGACAATAGTGAGCTGCACTGGTTCCATGCCCTACAACATTTCTCTGATGAAAATAAGGACATCCCATTCCATAATGATAATTTTACTATTTATACCCCACACATCTGGCTGGGTTGCCCCAGCCACTCTGGGCAGCTTCCAACATATATAAAAACATTATAAAACATTAAAAAAACAATGTCCCAATACAGTCGTACCTTGAATGCCTTGTGACTCAAACGTTTTGGCTCACCGGAAGTGAGTGTTCTGGTTTGTGAATGTTGTTTGGAAGCTGCTTTTGCCGCTTCCGACTGAGTGCATGAAGCTCCTGCAGCCAATCAGAAGCTGCGCCTTGGTTTTTGAACATTTTCAGAAGTCAAATAGACTTCCGGAACGGATTCCGTTCAAGAACCAAGGTACGGCTGTACAGGATTGCCTTCAGATGGCTCAGGGAGTCGGATAACTCCTTACCCTCCAACATTTCTCCAGTGAAAACAGGACGTCCTGAGGAAAAGTGGGACCTTCCGGATCACATCGGAAACTGGGGCGGCTTCTCCAAATCAGGGATGTCCCCAGAAAACAAGAAAACTTGGAGGATCTGTGGAACTTTTGGGTCTTGCTCTCAACCTGGCACCTCCTGCTCTGCCTTTCGACATAGCTGCATCCTCAGTGACCTTAGTTCGGAGGAATGTGCTGGAACCCCTCCGTGTTTGGACATGGGGGGTTGCATAGCGATGTGTTAAAGCAATGGGATTATCGCAGGAGATGCCTCGCGAGTGCCACGGTTCGTGTGCCAGAGGAGCAGAGACAAGAGCTCATTAACTCTCCCTCCTCCACAGGCCCACGCTCAGAGAGGGATGCTGGCACCGCGCTCCCTGCAACCGAGGAGACAGGGAAGACGTGTAATTAAACATGATACCCGATACACAGCCTTCCACTTGTGCTGCCCTTTCAACCATTTGCACTACGGCTGTGTCTTAGGATCTCAGATAACTTGCCCTTTCATTATCTTCATTAGGGAACTGCTTAGAATGAGGATTCGGGGCCATAGTTCAGTTCTTGGCATATGCGTCTCTGGAGATATACAAAATGTTCTGGCGGACAAAGAGCAAGTTTTTAAGCATCGGTTTAACAGGAGCACCGCGTTTCGCATGTTAGCCAGCAGATGGCGCCATTTATCATTTATTGACACTGGTGAAACAGCTATTTTCTCCCTTTTAATTTAGAAAGTATTATAACCAAAGTGTTTTCAACTTATTATTATGCATGAGCGAAAAAATCCCATGAATGTGTAAAATTTCTCCCGCATTTCCCTTTTTATAACATCATTTACATTCCGTATTAATAATTAAAAATCTTCAGGATTTTAATCACTTTTCTCATCACTAAAATATCTAATGGAGAGATCTATCCACCCACCTTCCCCGCACCCCACAACTTGAAGGTGAAATAGAGGGAAACTACTAAGCAGGGGGGGAAAGAGACTGCAAAAAATCATTTGCTCAAGGTGTGCAGAATCGCTTCCTGTTCTTTGTGCGTTGGATGAATAAGGTTTACAAAATCCTCGAGATTTCAATAGTCTTGATGTTAATGGAGAAAAACACACGCTATTTTTTATTTTTTTTGTGGCATGCAAGTTTAATTATGGCACTGTTTGTCTGATAGCTTGTTACTGTAAATAAAAGAGATAAAAGGAGCCCTTCAGTTGAGTAGCTCCAAAGCTGTGAAATATGTACCCAATTAAAACTATTGGTGTAAGAGGCTAATAAAGTACATGTGGCTCCTCGATGTCTTATTCTAATGAATCTCGGCTAATTTGCTTTGACTGATGAATTTCGGCGTTAGTAGTAGGGGCTGAATAATTATGAAATTTATCACAAGATACAAGGACTCATTAAGTATTACTCAGGTTCAGCTGAGGAATGCTTTCTTTTGTTGTAGGCGCAGTCCTAAGCCTAAAACAATTAGGAGGCGCCTAAGAGGACCCAGTTTGCCTTCCAGCTGATGAGATCCCATTCACAAGGACGTAGGACTGAGGGAAGGAAGGTCACAGCATGGAGAAGGCACCTGTGTTTCATTAGGAGACAGCGAAATCGGCCATGGCAAGTCCGTCCTGGGAAGAAATTTTTATTGCAGCAACCGCTCTTTTTTAATCTGCCCACCAGGATACTTTTCGTCACATTTTGAAAGAGGAAACGGGAGGACAGAACTTATGATTATTGGGTTTTTATAAGGAAAGTTAAGACTGGAGGACTTTGAAAGAGCCTGTTGCTCAATCCCCACCCAAGCGGTCTTCATTTGACAGTTTGTTTCCCCCTGTTTTTCAGAAGCAAATCAGTGTTGAGTACCTAAGAATGCAAGCCATTTCTCCTTCAGCTCTGAGAAGTTTGGTGTAAGTCAGGCTTCCGAATCTCTGTTGTCTGAATCTTCCCAACCTGCCAGGAATTGAGCCCTTCTTTTCCATTTCCGTTTCTAAATGGACTTTCTACTTCGTTAAAGGTAAAGGTACCCCTGCCCGTACGGGCCAGTCTTGACAGACTCTAGGGCAGTGGCGTAGCGTGGGGGGTGCAGGGGGGCCCGGCCGCACCAGGCGCAACATCTGGGGCACGTGCGCTCACACTCACAGCTCTCTGCCCCTACTAAAATCCACGGGTTAGGGGGCGCAAATTACTTGCCTTGCCCCGGGTGCTGACAACCCATGCTACACCACTGCTCTAGGGTTGTGCGCTCATCTCACTCTAGAGGCTGGGGGCCAGCGCTGTCCGCAGACACTTCCGGGTCACGTGGCCAGCGTGACGAAGCTGCTCTGGCGAACCGGCACCAGAGCAGCACACGGAAACGCCGTTTACCTTCCCGCTATAAAGCGGTACCTATTTATCTACTTGCACTTAAGGGTGCTTTCGAACTGCTAGGTGGGCAGGAGCTGGGACCGAACGACGGGAGCTCACTCCGCCGGGGGATTCGAACCGCCGACCATGTGAGTCCTAGGCGCTGAGGTTTTACCCACAGCACCACCCGCGTCCCTCTTCAGTATGATTCTACTTCGGTAGAATCATAGAATTGGGAGGGACCACGAGGGTCATCTAAGTCCAATCTCCTGCAATGCAGGAATCTTTTGCCCAATGTAAGGATCGAACCCACAACCCTGAGCTTAATTGTCTCATGCTCTACCGACTGAGGTATAAGCAGCTTGTTGCTCACCCCGTTCGTCTTGTGGTCCCTCGGCTGAAACACTTGTTGCGGGTCATCCCTTCTGTTATGTACTGAGCTGAATCCTAGAACAATAGGATCCAGAATGCAGCAGTCTGATTGGTCCGCAGGAGCCACCCAATCAGGCTCCTGGATGAAGTGAATCAGCAACCTGTTTGGCCTGCAGGAGCAGCCAATCAGGCTTCTGGAGGAAGAGAATCCGCAACCTGATTGGCCTAGAGGAGCAGCCCGGAATTAGCCAATCACACGGGACCCATTGTGTAAATAATGTATATATAGCTAGACGTTTTGGGGAAAGTTTCATTCATTGCTACTACGAGTTGAATAAAGAGCATGAAATTCACACTCGACTGAGTATATTTCACCTTCCAATCCTATATCTCCATAGTCTGAATGGAAGGTGACATTCCTGCTATAGAGAATAAATAGACCACACTGGTCTTCCAGCCTCTTATCTTATACTAGTCAATCTGGCTCAAAAATGTGCTTAACCTCAACCTTTTGCAGCATTTTTCTCCTGAAGAAAGGTAGGAAAATAATTTGAAGCAGTGCCATTTTTCTAGAAAAAGAGGTGCCGAAACTCACCACCAATGCCTCCCTTGTTCTCTTATAATAGCAATGGTCCCCATCCGAGAGGTGCTGGAACTGATTTTCTGGCGATTTCTGGCTGAGAAAAAAGCCCTGATTCTGGAAAAAAACATTCCAAACTTCAAATTCATAAATAATACTTTGAATTTACATACAATTTAAGGTGCACTGTGGTTGAAATGTTCAAGGTCTGAAATGATTCAACTTTGGTTGGGTCATGGCCAATATGAGTCTCAATGTCTTAAGATTAATTACCCCTTATCTATTTAAATTTGAAGTGTTGCACAGGAATTTGAAGCTGGAGATGGCCATTTTCAGATGGCATGGGGCTCGTTTTTCTGTCTTAGTCAGGCGTGTCTAAACTTTTTTCAAAGAGGGCCAGATTTGGTGAAGTGAACATGTGTGAGGGCCGACCAAATATGTCAAGCTTTTTAAAGAGAGTAGGCCTTCCACGCCACCAAAAAAAGAATCAAAAAGAAAAGGAGTTTGGATTTGATATCCCGCTTTATCACTACCCTAAGGAGTCTCAAAGCGGCTCACAATCTCCTTTCCCTTCCTCCCCCACAATAAACACTCTGTGAGGTGAGTGAGGCTGAGAGACTTCAGAAAAGTGTGACTAGCTCAAGGTCACTCAGCAGCTGCATGTGGAGGAGCAGGGAATCGAACCCAGTTCACCAGATTACAAGTCCACCACCCTTGTGAGGAATTTTCCCTAAGGGGTGATTCTGGGAGGCTTTCGGTATGTGATAGAGCTTATCTTCCTGAGAACTTTGGCCTGTGTTGTTCTTTCACTGCAATATGTTTGGAGTTAAACTTCCCAGAGGACTGTTAGTCCGGTCAGTTGGGAAAGAGGACAAGACTCCTTCTTGCACTTTTAATAGAGAGAATTTCAGCAGGTGCCATGCAAGTGATGCTTGCGGATGCAACTGCCTTGCGATCTTGTCCCACCTGTCGAATGTGCATGCAGAAACCAGGAAAGGATCTGCACAGGTCCAGATGTGCAGAGATCAGATGTGTGATAGGGGCCCATCTGATTTACATCAAACTCCATTCCCACATAGGCCCCCTCTTTTTCTTTGTGGCCAAATAGCAAGAGCATTGATGGGCTTCCCACAGTATAATCTGATGCCATTAGGAAACAATGTAAAATCCATTCTGTTTTAAGAATCCCATAAATTCAAATCCATTTTTTGTTATTTTGAGGCGGAGGGGAGAAGGTTGGAATGACTCATGTTTTTTAGGAGGTTGGCAATGCGAGGACATTCAGTTACCCCAGCTGTCAGGAAGTCTCAGCGAGCGAGGGAGGATTTGTCACAATTTCTGACGTTAATTGTCACATTTATCAATTATGCTAATAATGAAGGCACTCCATCTCTGGCACTTACTTCCCATCCTTTCGCTGTCCCAAGTTGCTCGACAAGTGATGCAGCCTTGTTTAGGCTGTAGTCCTAAGCAAAGTTGCTAGAGAGCAGGTGTAATATACTCTGGCATGAACATTCATACAGGGCAGCACATAGTGAAAAGATATATGAGGATCGAGACTATTGTGCTAATCAATAAATGGACCAATCCTGGGCTTTAAACTAGCCTTGTTGACTTGCAGAGCAATCCTAACTACAGAAAGCTGGCGTAAATTATATTGGCATCAGCGGGACGCGGGTGGCGCTGTGGTCTAAATCACGGCTTGCCGATCAGAAGGCGGCAGTTCGAATCTGCATGATGGGGTGAGTTGCTGTTGCTCTGTCCCAGTTTATGCCAACCTAGCAGTTCAAAAGCACACCAGTGCAAATAGATAAATAGGTACCATGGTGACAGGAAGGTAAACGGCATTTCCGTGCGCTCTGGTTTCCATCATGGTGTTCTGTTGTGCCAGAAGGGGTTTAGTCATGCTGGCCACATGACCCGGAAAGCTGTCTATGGACAAACGCCAGCTCCCTCAGCCTGAAAATGAGATGAGTGCCGCACCCCATAGTCGCCTTTGACTGGACTTAACTGTCCAGGGCTCCTTAACCTTTACCTACCTACATTGGCATCAATTATTTCAACTCCAGTTTCACCATTGAGGAGGAATTTTACTTACATCGCCCTTTTCCCGGTTAAGTTCCGTCAGGTTGCTAGGTCAAGTGACTGACCCCAAAAGGGGTTTGGAATAGGTGCAAGGCTCTCCTTACACCATCCCACCCTTCTCCAGTCCCCATCACACTGCTGGAATGACCCTTTTGGGGGCAAATTATACTGGTGTAAGTTTCACTGGCTGAGCTGGCCCAAGATCTACAGAATCCAAACTCTCCCCCCACCAGCGTCTCTGGGGTTTGGATTGTGCTGTTAGTTGGGACACAATGGATTAAAACCCCATTGTTGCAGCTTGAGTTCTTTGAAGTGACTGCATTACCTCTTCAAATCCGCCAACCGTTTGCGGAGCTAAAAAACAAGTTCTCGAGGCTGCATGTACGTGGCTAGAACAGGAGAAGTTCTCAGTCCTTGAAACACATACAGGCCACACAGCTCAGAGTGGTCTGCATGCAAAAGGTGCCAAGTTCAATCCCTGGCACCTCCAGGTAGGGCTAGGAGAGACCTGTCTACAATGCCGGAGAGCTGCCGCCAAGCCATGTAGACAATGCTGACTTAGAGGGACTTAGAATAAGACTGTGATTCCTGAATTGTAGGGGTCTGAACTAGACAACTCTCCGGATCCCTTCCAGCTTTACAATGCTATGGTCCTATGAGTCTAAGGCAGTTTATGGTGCTCCTACATGGTCCGATGGCGTGCTCTGGTCCATGGGGTCATGAAGAGTCGGACACGACTAAACGACTAAACAACAACAACATGGTCCGATAGTCTGTTAGAATTCCTGCTCCGTGATTGCTGTCATGGGATTTTTGTCTATCACATGATGGTGTATGTTTTGACTCCACAGAGTGGGAAGTGATGGAGACAGGATGCTTGTGTTACTGTGTTCCGTGAAGTGAGACTATTGTCCTTTGTTCTTTTTCTCTTGCTGTCTGATGCTAGAGAGAGAGGGAGCCATGTTGCAGTGCACCGTGTGTGTTTATATGTAAATAAAGTAGATTAGCCAAAATGCTGAGGTCTGTTACGCAGCTGTGAAGACTCTGCAGATCCCTAAGTGTGCCGGTGTCGGTTGGCATCAGTCACTGTGATGTTCGGGCAGGAGAAAGCTTTTGAACCTCCCGAACGAAAGACCAGGAGGGAGGGAACATGCCAGTCGGGCCTGTGTCTCTGCCAGGGTCCTACTCGAGAGTAGGACGAGCTCCTAACATTAGGTTCACCCCTTGGCTTCTCCAGGTTGTTGTTTCTTTAAGGACCAGGTAGCAGGTGATGTAAAGGACTGCTGCCTGAGTTCCTGGGGAGCCATAGCCACCTGGAAAAGCCAATATTGGGTTAGATTAGGGCTGCAAAATGGCATCCGGGCAGACTGTTGCTGAATCAGCAAAATGTCCGGGAAAACCTGAACGTATGGCAAGTAGGGCGATTTTTAAAAAAATGTTTAAAAATCCAAAAACAGCCCCCAAACTGTTGGTTTTTTTGGGGGGGGGCAGGGGCGAGGGGGAGATATTCCCAAAAATAGCTTTTTAAAAAGCATGTTTGCTCAGCTGTGGCATGAATCATGTGCATGTTGGTGCCCAGCAGAAGTGCTAAACAGACCTCAAGGCCATATAACCAGATTAGCCAGCACCACTGTCTTAATGATGCAATCCAACCTCTGACATATCAACATCAGTGGCAGAGCTAGCATCACTAAAATGGTGACGATGGAGAGTTTAGGCCTGCAAAGAAGTACACAAGGTGACTAAGGCACATAGTTCCTCCCCCCCCCCCCGCCAAAAAACCAAAACACTTGGAGCCAGGCTGGGGTCTCAGGTGTCATACCTATGTTGACTACATCTACATAAATAACTGGGGAATATTGTGCGAATCATGCAACAGAGTTTCTGCAGCCTTCATTTTTGTTATCGCCCTGCAATTGCGGTAGTTATTGGATTTTTATTGCTGCTTTATTAGCAATATTGCTTGTGCATTATGCGGGTTCCTATGTGCACAGAACGTAATTTGTAAACATTTCAGATGATTGAGGGAACCAAGCAGTCCAGATTCTCCCATTTTAAATCCTTTCATGCCAAGCTGTGTTCGTTCTCATGAGCAAAAAGACACTTGTGGAAAAACAGCTCTGAAATATACTTGGAGTCGAGTGTGAATTTCATGCTCTTTATTCAGGTCATAGTATCAATGAATGAAACTTTCCCCAAAACATCTAGCTTTATATACATTATTTACACAATGGGCCCTGCATGATTGGCTAATTCCAGGCTGCTCCTGTAGGCCAATCAGGTTGCAGATTCACCTCCTACAGAAGCCTGATTGGCTGCTCCTGCAGGCCAATCAGGTTGCTGATTCACTTCATCCAGGAGCCTGATTGGCTGCTCCTGCAGGCCAATCAGGTCACTAATTCACTTCCACCTGGAGCTGGATTGGGTGGCTCCTGCGGACCAATCAGACTGCTGCATTCAGGATCCTATTTTTCTAGGATTCAGCTCAGTACATAACAAGCTCCAAAGCCCTTTTCAGGAATTTGGCTTAGAAGTTAAGCCTAAACTCCTGGAGGCTGCCCATCTGAAGTGGGGAACTTATGAACAGGAGTCTCCAGGGGTACAGGAAGCTCCCCGGCTTTGGACAGATGACCTCCCCATGTTGATGAGCAATGGGATTGGCTGAATCCCATCCAGTGTTAAAATGTGTCATATAAACAGGAGCAGCCAGGAGGGACATTCATTTCCACTGCCATTTGAGCAGCAAGACCATTGGTGTTTTGCAGGGCAGGCTACTGGTGATGAGGTTGGAACACTGTGCTATCTGCTCCAGTACATAAATACAAACATTTAACTGGAGATGCTGGGATCTGACTTTGAGTCCTTCTGCATGCAGAAACTGTGTACTTCCATCGAGCTATGGTTCCCTCCTTGGCTCCTGCTGGCTACTTCACTTGCTAGCAAGGATAGCTAAGCCCTCTATGCATTGTTAGACTCCAGCTCCCAACCAGCCTCTGCCAGAGCAGTCAATAGATGACAGGAGCGAGCAGCAATAAATCACACCGAGTGAGTTGGAGTTAACTCTTTATTAGCAAAACAGGATCTACACAGGAGTGTCAGACCCAACGAGCAGAGCAACTCATCTCCGTCAGGCCTTGCGCCCGTGAAGCAGTTGCCAAGACTGCTCTCCCCGCAGCCGCCTATGTCTCCTCTTCTCTATGTATTCCCCCAAGCAATCAGAGACTGCGCCTGCCTTTGCTCCTCCCGTTTCATGCCCTTCCTGATTCTGGGAGAAGGGAGCTGGATGCAGTAGGAGAGAGCAACACCCATGCCTCTTCACAAGCCTGACCCATCTCTGCCTCGTGGTCTCCCCCCTCTCTCGCTTCAGTTTCTGGAATTCTCTCTGCCACAGACTCTCCCCGCTCACTAAACTCTGTTGCCTCTCCATCTTGTGATGACAACTCCTGCCAGTCTTCTCCCTCTGACCACTCATAGTCATCCCACCACCACTCCCTGGGCTCTGAGCCTTCTTCCCTTGCTGGTTCCTCCCACCATTCCTTTGTATCCAACCAGTCCATGACAATAGTCAGGGACGGTGGGAACTATGGTAGGCCCTCAGCTCCCCAAAGTCACCATGGCTGGCTACCCTGTCCCACTGTGTTGGTGAGGTAACAATACATTGTTTGCAATTACACAAGGTTGTTGTGTTTTTTTAAGGTTCAGGAAGTAAAGGGGGAAGTGGGTTAAAAATCTTGTATTCTGGCTACAGACGGCCCTATGTTAGTCATGTTTACATCAAGAAAACATGTTTTTTGCCACAGCAAAGATCTTGATTTCAAAAGTCTTAAGCACCTTTAACTCTGCGTTGGGGTAGGAACCATTACATTCGGTCCCTACGCCCCCAATATTCTTCCAAACCCACCGTTGTTAAGTTATAAATACCCAGCTTCTAGTAAATGCTAACTTTTTCACTTTTGATTTTCTGCCATGCGCCTCCTTCCACTCTTTCAACTTTTATGGCATGCCCGCAGTGTATGTCTGATAGGCCCAATGTGCATTGCTGTTCAGTGTTCTTTTTAAGGTTCAGTAATTAGGTAAGTAGCCCGTCTGAAAAACAAACAGAACAGAAACAGGCCATTCCTGATGGTCGTTCTCCCCTCTCCACCCCCAGAACTTTTGTATTCTTTTTTCCAAAAAAAATCAATAGTGTTTTAATGTGTGGCTAACTTGCCAGATGGAAACCGTGGCTCCCAAGCCTGGAGAGATTCTACAGCGTCTTTACAGAACAAACTTCCCCAGAGTGTTAATCATCCCTAATTTGGAGAGACCCTTTCTAAGGTTGACAGACAAAGGTCATTGTCCAAGGCAGGCTGATGCTTTGTAAGCTGTGCTGGCAGCCACAGAGTAATGAAGCAGATATCTGCCAATTTGGAAGTGAACAGAGACGAACAGTGTGTTTCCCATACGTTACTATAAAATGGCTGTGTTTAATTACAATTTACCTGGCTGGATATTAACCTGCGGCCTCCAGGGGAATGGCTCGGTATGTTTGCTGAGTGATCTCTCTGTATCTTCTTATCTCTGGCATGGCCGCTTTGGCATTTCAAAGGTGATACTTTGCCGACTTCCTTGAATGGAGAGGATTGAATGATGCAGTGTTTCCTTGGGGTACTACTGGTCCCTTCCCTCGGCAGGACTCAAGCGATCATAATTGAATGAGGGCGAGATCAAGGCTCAGGGGTAAAGGACATGCTTTGAATGCAGAAGGTCCAGTCCTTAGCATTAAAAGGAACAGGCAGCAGGTGATGTGAAGGACCCTAGGACCTAGGACCCTGCTCTGCCACTGCTAGTCAGAGAGACTGTTCTGGACTAGATGGGCAAACAGCCTCACCTGAAAGAAGGCAATTCTATTAGTAAACACAGGTGGTCAAATGCCTGCCTGCTTGGAAGTCAAGTGGGGCTACAGATGACTGACCCTGCATGAGAGACAGGAAGGGGAAATCTCTCAGGGTGAGAGGCTGGGAGAAGAGAGGGTGTGAGCTGCTTTTCTGTATGGGGCAGAAGTTAAAAATATATCCGTGGGGCAGGATTCTATCTTTTCTCTGTTCTTCTATTCTTTTTCTTCTATTCTTTTTTGTGCAATTAAAGGTAAAGGGACCCCTGACCATTACGTCCAGTCTTGACCGACTCTGGGGTTGTGGTGCTCATCTCGCTTTACTGGCCAAGGGAGCCGGCGTACAACTTCCAGGTCAGGTGGCCAGCATGACTAAGCCGCTTCTGGTGAACCAGAGCAGTGCACGGAAACGCCGTTTACCTTCCCGCCAGAGCGGTACCTATTTATCTACTTGCACTTTGACGTGCTTTCGAACTGCTAGGTTGGCAAGAGCAGGGACCGAGCAACGGGAGCTCACCTCGTCACTGGGATTCGAACCGCCGACCTTCTGATCAGCAAGTCCTAGGCTCTGTGGTTTAACCCACAGCACCACCTGCGTCCCTTTTGTGTAATTAGTTTGTCTTTTATTGTAATGTGAAAAGTGTTAATAAAACTTTACCAGGGGTGGGAGTAAAGGAAGTCAAATGGGGCCACCATAAATTAAAGGGATGGTTTCTTTATTTGTTGGGGATTCTCTTGGTTTGCAGAAGTTTATATTGCTGTACAGTGGTACCTCGGGTTACAGGCGCTTCAGGTTACAGACTCCGCTAACCCAGAAATAGTACCTCGGGTTAAGAACTTTGCTTCAAGATGAGAACAGAAATTGCGTAGTGGCGGTGCGGCAGCAGCGGCAGCGGGAGTCCCCATTAGCTAAAGTGGTACCTCAGGTTAAGAACAGTTTCAGCTTAAGAATGGACCTCCAGAAGCAGCAAGAATATTACTGGCACAAAAATGGAAGCAAGAAGAATTACTGATGAAAGAAGAATGGAGGATGAAGTTGATGGACTACACAGAATTAGATAAATTAACAGGATCAGAGATTCTTAGAAGACTGGAGTAAATATATGAACTATTTGATAAGTAATTGTGATGAACAGATTACGCTAGTAGGACTGCAAGAAGTTTTGTAAGGTTTATTATTTGAAATACTGCAAGAAAGACTATGAAGAGAATTATCAGTTAAGGACAATGAAATGTAATATAGAAATTAAGAAATGCAGAATGAGTGATAAAGAATGGAAAACCATCGGAGGTGTTGATGGAAGTCTAAAATATTGTATAAAATGAGAAGATATGTTGTATGACTGTTGGAACTGATATGTTAAAAAATCAATAAAAATGTATATATATATATATATATATATATATATATATATATATATATATAGAACAGACCTCCAGAACAAATTAAGTTCTTAATCTGAGGTACACTGTAAGTTAAAAAAAGTTTTTTTAAAAATAATACCCAAGATGACCCACGAAGGATCTATCAGGTTCCAGGATTGAAGGCAGAGAGATAAGGAGATATTGGAGTAACTCATACCAAAGAGAGGAGCTGGGAGTTTTTGCCTGTCCCTTTTGTTTGGAGGAATGCGCAATGCTGAACCATCACAGCAGTGCTAAAGTTCTCTGATTTCCACCTTGGAAGTGATGCAAAACACTGCAAAAAACAACAACAAAACACACACACACACCCCTGCAAGACTTTGGCACCAGTCTGGAGAGGGATCCCAAATGTTGGGGTTCACAGTTAATTTTCCTGTCTAAAAGGTTGTGATCTGGCAGACTGCGTGAGTCTCTCAATTCAGCCTATGGCTTGATCCCTGGAATGCAAGGGTGAAAGCTGAATGGAAAAATGGGGAGAAACAGAAAGCAGGAGAAGAGAGGAAGGCTGCCTGCTCAAGCATGAGGGTGTCTTATAAGGACAAGATTAGGGTTGGGGAAAATGCTTGATGCTAAAAACCTTGCCTTTCTGTGCTACGCAGGGATGTTTCAGGAGGCTCTTAGTGGGAACACATCTTCATTTCAGGAGATTAAAATCAAGCCACACTATGCATTAAACTTTTAAAAGTAGTTGCAGAGTGTTTGATAAAAGAGAGACATAAAAGAGCTGTGTGGGGGCACAGCCCATTGATGGCCTCCTCTTAGCAAATTAATTCTCTGCTCTGCATAGTGGGGGTTAAGTGCCATGTAAATCATAATCCTCTATGTTCAAGGTGGACAGGCAGCATACTTCAGCATACTGCCTTGGCTTTCTCCATCAGTCATGAAGTCTTATTCTATTGACATTTCTGGAAACTCCTTTCTTGTGTCATCCTCAGATCGCAGCGATCTGCCATTTGTAGTTCCATTTAAAAAACCAAAAAACCCCCAAACATCTCCAAACCTTTCCCATTGCTGTTTCTGAATTGTGATTCCTGATTTCTCTGAATCATATAGATGTTGTTGTTGTTGTTTAGTCGTTTAGTCGTGTCCGACTCTTCGTGACCCCATGGACCAGAGCATGCCAGGCACCCCTGTCTTCCACTGCCTCCCGCAGTTTGGTCAAACTCATGCTGGGAGCTTCGAGAACACTGTCCAACCATCTCGTCTCTGTCGTCCCCTTCTCCTTGTGCCCTCCATCTTTCCCAACATCAGGGTCTTTTCCCGGGAGTCTTCGCTTCTCATGAGGTGGCCAAAGTATTGGAGCCTCAGCTTCAGGATCTGTCCTTCCAGTGTGCACTCAGGGCTGATTTCCTTAAGAATGGAGAGGTTTGATCTTCCTGCAGTCCATGGGACTCTCAAGAGTCTCCTCCAGCACCATAATTCAAAAGCATCAATTCTTCGGCGGACCTTTGTTGGCAAGGTGATGTCTCTGCTTTTTAAGATGCTGTCTAGGTTTGTCATTGCAATCGTATAGATAGCCAGAGGAAAAAAGTGTTAGCCATATGCTGATGACATGCAGTTCTACTTCTCTGTAACACCAGAGTTGGGAGAGGCCGGGCATGATCCGGACTGTTGTCTGGGCACAGCGGTGGGGTGGATAAGGACAAGTATCTTGGGAAGACAGACATTTTGAGTTGGCGGTGTGGGATATTTGCAATGCATGTTTGCTGGATAGGCACATGATAGGAGCTGTAGCTCACAGAGTTTTCCTGTAAGTTTGCTAGAGAGGACTCTGAGAGCCACTCCTACATAGTCATATATATTCCCCTTACCTTTGCCTCTCTTCCCTCTTACATCTTCATCTCATCACCAAGCCAGAAATGTGAGAACAACTAAGTCAGAGTTATAGCTCAGGCTCTTATCTTAAGCATGTCTTTGTAACTGAATTACCATTTTAAGCCTGTCTGAACAAAGCTGCTGTAACTGTTATTTTGCAACTTTGAGCAAGTAAATGGTTTTTGGGTGTGTGTTTTTTTACCTTTTACAAGATTGTTTGTGCGATCATTGCTTTAAGGAGAAAAAAAGGGGGGATTTGCCATTGAGAATCCCGTCTGCCTTAAAGCACCCTGGATTACATAAACTAAAAGGCAAAAACTAGCCTATTTAAGCAGCCAAGCCTACAGCACCTGAAAAATGTGCATTGAAGAAGAGTTTGGATTTGATATCCCGCTTTATCACTACCTGAAGGAGTCTCAAAGCGGCTAACATTCTCCTTTCCCTTCCTCCCCCACAACAAACACTCTGTGAGGTGAGTGGGGCTGAGAGACTTCAAAGAAGTGCGACTAGCCCAAGGTCACCCAGCAGCTGCATGTGGAGGAGCGGATATGCGAACCCGGTTCCCCAGATTACGAGTTCACCGCTCTTAACTACTACACCACACTGGCCCTTATGAAACACATAAATACTAAAAGTGACCGCTGGTGCTCATATCTAGGGATGATGGGAGCTGTAGTCCAACAACATTTGGTGACCCAAGTTTGAGAAAGTCTGTATAGGCTCACCCAAGATTTCCTGGACTCTGACTTTTACTTTTTCATTTTGTTTGTTGCTTTGCTTTATTCGTGTTTTCTTTGTATCAGTTTTTTAGGAAATGTCATTGAATGTTGCACATGTATTGTTTTAAGCTACAACTATCTGACGTTTAGAAGACACCTGAAGGCAGCACTGTTTAGGGAATTTTTTAAATGACTGATGTTTTAATGTATTGTTAATCCTTTGTTGGAAGCCGCCCAGAGTGACTGGGGAAACCCAACCAGATGGGTGGAGTATAAATAAAAAAAAATATTATTAATAATAATAATAATAATTATTATTATTATTATTATTATTCAACCCATTTAGAGAGTTTTTTTAAAAAATATAAAATGGTATAATTTTCAATTAATAAATTCACAACTCAGGGTGTCTAGTTCAGAGCACAAACGCAAAGATCTGGGAAGATTCGTAGGAACCGTAACATAATCCTTTCAGCAGCTTTGAGATAGGCTTCCATTTTTTATCTGTATGTGTCTGTGTCTATTTCTATTTAAAAAAACCCTCAACAATGCCCACCCTCCTGCCCCATGTTGCCTCACACTTTATCTAGGATTTCTTTATTAACCCTCTTTAAGTTTTCAGGCTGACACCTGTGCTATTGTATGGCTTATAAAATTTTAAAGCTGATAGTATAACAATCTCAAATAATAACACTGTGGATGTTCACAGGCAACCAGGGAGATATAACTTGGAAAGTCACAGGAGGAAGAAAGAGTTCCTGTGTGTGTGTCTTCTGGTCTGAAACATGCTTGTTATTTTGCAGTTCTGGAAAGCGAAGCTGTGTTGCATCTGAGGATCTTTCTGACTAATTAGTTTCTGGCACCCAAAATGGCATATTTGCAACTCATTTGTTGAGCGCAGCCCACACACCTTTCCTTTATCTCAGAGACGGCATCTTCCCATATGAACTAGCCCGGCCTCTGTGAATGGCCTTGTAGGCCCTGCTCTCTGTTCTGTCCAGCCATTAAATGAGGTAGGAAGCTACAAGAGACAGAGCTTTCTTGGTGGCGATGCCAAGACCTTGGAAAGTCCTGCTCCAGAGCCACTGGACTCCATCTCCAGATAGTCAGCAAGTCTTTCTTTTACTGCAGTTAGCTTTTGAAGTATGGTATGACTAATTATTTTTAACCGGTGAGCTAGAGCAGTATTCGGTGCTTTTGCATAAGTGTTATACAGTGGTACCTCGGGTTAAGAACTTAATTCGTTCTGGAGGTCTGTTCTTAACCTGAGACTGTTCTTAACCTGAGGTATCACTTTAGCTAATGGGGCTTCCCGCTATCGCCACACAATTTCTGTTCTCATCCTGAAGCAAAGTTCTCAACCCGAGGTACTATTTCTGGGTTAGCAGAGTCTGTAACCTGAAGCGTCTGTAACCTGAAGTGTCTGTAACCCGAGGTACCACTGTATGGGGCTGCCATATTTCAATAAGTGAAGAAAGGTGGGGGAACTCACCACAAAGTTTGTTTCTTTTATTGCAGGCCCAGTCGCAATGTTACCACCTCCTCCCAGGCAGTGGCTGAATGTAGAATGAGATTAATAAATGTTCTGGGTTAGAAATGGCCACAACTTTATTGATTACAGATATAGGTGGACTTTTGGCTCTGGCATTGGGTATATAGCTGTTCCAGCTGCCCCAGAGGGGAAAAAACCAGATAATTAATTTTAAAAAGGTAAGGGAATTTGGTTCCTCCCAAAGAACACCACACCTGTACAATGGTACCTCGGGTTAAGAAATTAATTCATTGTGGAGGTCCGTTCTTAACCTGAAAACTGTTCTTAACCTGAGGTACCACTTTAGCTAATGGGGCCTCCCGCTGCTGCTGTGCCACCGCCGCTCGATTTCTGTTCTCATCCTGAAGCAACGTTTTTAACCTGAGGTACTATTTCTGGGTTAGCGGAGTCTGTAACCTGAAGCATCTGTAACCTGAGGTACCACTGTATTACTGAAAGGTTCAGCTTTGCTCACTTCCGCTTTGGCCAAAACTCCCTCCTATCGTAAGAGGTACAGGAACTTTGTGTTTCTTTGTCCTAATCATAGTTCCTGCTGGATGTATTTGCCCTGAAGGTCATTTACCCATATGGATGCCATGCACATAGTGGGAAGAGAAAAAGCTTGCGCCAAGGAGTGTGGTCATTTGCATGTGTTGTGCCAATTGGCTGCTTTGGAGAAGTCCCACCTACATTCCCACCAAAGAGATGGAGCCGTGCGATTGACTTGACTGCTGTGTTAGCAAAGGGCTGTAGCTCAGTGGCCCAGCATCTGCCTTGCATGCGGAAGGTTCCCGGTTCAAACCCTGGCATCTCCATGTAAACCTGGGAGAGAACCCTGGAGATCAACTGCCCGTCAGTGACAATACTGAGCAAGAGGGGACCAGTGGTCTGGCTCAGTATAAGGGAACTTCCTATGGCATCAGGGACTTGGACCTCATACTCATAAAGAGATTGCCTTTTCCGATATATCTCTGCATGTTCTTCTGATCATGTGTTTCATGATGCTTCGAGATGCACAGAGAAGCAACCTGAGTGGCTGATTCCAGGGGTGCCAACTTGAACAAAATATTGGGTCGGGGGAGGTAAGCACCGCCCCGCATAGTTGATCCCATGAGGCAGTGCACACACAGCCTTTGAATGGCAATGCCCATCAACCTTTTGAGGGGAGCATCCCCCTCAAATATTTTATTGAGGGACAAAGACCCCCCCCAGGCCCTAGGAGTTGGCTCCTATGGCTGCTTCACCTTAAAGAACTTGTTAAAGGCGGCTTTATCAAATGTTGTTCGCATTTTCATTGTATTTTTTTTAGTGTAAACTGCTTAAGGATTTGAATTTTATTAGTGCCTGTCCACTTTGGCAAATTACATAACATGCAATTTACTTAATGAATTACGCAAATTACATAGGTATTACACTTGAGTTTCTGTGGCAGAAAAAGCAACGAATAAGCTTTAACATTATTATTATTATTATTATTATTATTATTATTATTATTATTATTTCTGGATTTCTGCTGGACATGGGATAAATAAGCTATTTCCACTTCTGTTTCTGTTGAAATTCTCTGACTTCCCTGCTCTGCATGGGACATTTTATTTCAGGTTCCACTTGTGAAACGTCCAAATCAATTTATGGGGGGGCAACTGCGAGGCTAAGGAGACCGGCCCATTTGATTCCAAAAACGTGGCAGCTTACAGGTTCCGAATATGAAAATAAGCAAGGAAACAGAAACTTTTACAGACTTTTACAAGAAAAAAAGACTCCCAAGCACTCCGCCAAATGTAATTGTCCCCCAACACAAGCCAGATCCTGTCAGCATATTGAGGAAAGCCATGGGGTGGTGGGGTGGGTGAGATTCTGTTTCATTTGGTGATGTACAAATGTTAAAAAAATAATTCTTTATGTTTTAATTGCAGTAGGAGCGGGAAATTTATCTGGGGACCACAACCCAAAAAGAAAAACCCACGGTACAGAGAGAGAAGCACAGCCGTAAAATCGGGCGTGTATGTTTGCCAAGCTCTGCTTGCTTTTCTCTTAGGGATTCTATAGCTTCTCTTCATTCTTCACTTCTCTCATATTACAGAAAGAAGGTAATTTTTCCTGGCCATTTACTAAAGCTCATTAAAGACCGGAGAGAACAAACAATGCTACTCCTCAGAGGCTACCATTCAAAGTCACACTGCAATTCTCTCTTCTAATACTTGAGACATATTAATTATTCCTTAGTGAAAAGTGTATAATTCCTATTCTTCATTTTGCTGGGCGGGGGTGGGCTGGGGACAAATAATAGGAAGTTTCCATCTGAGTGAAAAGCTGTCTGAGCTGAAGGGAAATGAGGAGGGGAAAGTGTGTTGTTCTAAGACGAGTAAAAGCAATTATTCTAATAATAATTCGAGGGATATTAATGTCTTTCTAAAGTGGGTTGCTTTCAAGTAAACACTTAGGTTGAGAGAAGCTGTTTTATTTATTAATCATTCCAAAAAGTTCGCTCTTTTAAATGATCAGCTTCGTTGACACATAATGGATTTAGTTAAGTGGCAACTGGAAAACGTCGAAAAACTTTTGTAACCAGAGACTAATTTGTTTAATGCATTGAAAATGTTGTGCAGACATGAAACTACATATTAAACTTCAAAGGGAAATGCTCCAGAGACTAAATCATTTTAAAAGCAGGAGCAGTGGCATTAGCAGTTATGCATTACATATAACAGATTTTAAAATTCACCTACCTATCTATTTTTTGGTGGGAGCGAGGGATGAAACTTAGGTGTTTGCTGACCTGCTTTCCTTCATCTCAGGACTGTGGTGCAATGCCTGCGTTTAATGTCTGAACCAAAAATTTGAAAGGGGAAATATTTTCTTTTGTATCTCTATTAATTAGTCCTGTCTCCATTTGCCCAGCATATACAGTGCTGTTGACATCACCTTTTCCGTATCCTTTAAAGAGTCCCAGGAGAAATCTATTGCAGAACAAAAAACGAAAAGTTGGGTGTGTGGGGGAGAGAGAATACATTTGGAAACCATTTTATCCCTCAATTACCAACCAAAACGTATGGAAAAGATTTACGCTCTATCTGATTTACACCATAATTATACTTTGAAAGCTTGGAAATAAGTGGCATGATCCTCAGAATCATTAGTTACTATACCCAATGTAATTGGTGTAAACTAATGAGTTTACTGGATGGCTGACCCTTAATTACTGATTAAAGTTAAAGCAGAACTCGAACCAATCCAAAGCTAGTTTGCTTTCAAAAGCTCAGAACTCTTTCTTATTTTTTATTTTAAAAGAACACATTTCTAAAGTAAGCTGCTTTATGATTAGCTGAGGCACATGGCACAAGCCTTTTTAAAGCAATCACATGCAACTTCTTAACAACGGTACAGCAAGCTACTTTTACTCTCATTAATTAAGGTCCATCTGACAAACGTGGAATAAACTAAGGTCATGATCTAGGGCCTTTTAAACTTGAGGGAGGGGAGAGAGAGTTGTTTTTGTTTGTTACTATGCTATGCATTTTTGTGCCTTTATATTTTAAGCTGCCCTGCGACGCTTGGAGGAAGAACGGTATAGAAATTTAGTTGATGATGATTGTGCCCTTTAATGCCCTTTCCTAGAATACTCCATTCCATCCCCTCTTCCCCTTAGATTTCCTCACAACAAATATTCTGTACCCGCGGAGCACACTCAGTTCTTACTGAGTGTAAGATTCCCTAAGATTTCCCCCTCCCCAAAATCCCCTCTACTTCCACAGAACTTGGGGCTCCCTTGATCATGCTGTTACTTGCCTCTTGTGTCTCAGCCACCTGTTTGGGCTGCTTCCCTATTGGTACTCACAAGATGTGTTCACTATTGGGAGGAGTGATAAGAGAAAGCACTGAATCCTTCGACCAGGGACTCTTTATCTGCAACGGTTTCATAGCAGATCCAGCATGCATTTTTATCATATAACGATCCACTAATTTCTAGGCTGCTTGGCTCTGAACCAGGGCATCACGCGAACCAGGTTTGAGCCCTGCAACCTGCCTCCGTTATGGTGGGACTTGGCCTAGGAACATAAATGGGAGATTTAGGGGAGCTAGTCTCAAACGTTTGTTGGGGGAGACCTAGGTTTTTTTGTGGGGGGAGTTATTTGTCCTGTCTTCACGCTTTTTATGATGGAGGACCGCTGTAGCCACCCCCAACGACACGTTCTCAAGATGGAGGGGAGGGAACAGCTGCAGTCGCCTGCGGTTCCTGCGCAATGTTTGCCATCTTGCCAAAGGTTGCAGGCAGCTTTACCTGCAGCAATTGCATGTTGATTGCCCTCTTAAAAGACAAAGTCCAGCAACTGGAGGAACGTGTAGCTACGCTCCAAAGAATTAGAGAGCTGGAGCTCTTCTTGGAAGCAACAGAGCACACCGTCTCCACCAAGGAAGAGACAGGGGACTCCCCTGAGAAGGAGGCTAGTTCACCAACACAGGAGCCAGATATATGGAGAAACGTGACTCAAAGAAGTAGGAGGCCCAGGGTTCTCTCTGATTGTTTAGAAATACACAATCGCTTTGAGGTCCTCTCCCCTAGCATGGAAGACGAAGAGCAGACTCCATTTGAGGATCTCTCCCTCATTACAGTCGATCAGGTATATGAAGACGAGCAGCAAAGTCAGTCCTCAGGGAATGTGCAGGCGACCTTGGAACGGACAGCTCACGGAAGAACCCCGACCAAACCTAAGAGGAGGCGTGTAGTGGTGATAGGGGATTCCCTACTGAGGGGAACAGAAGCAGTGATCTGTGGGCCTGACAAGATGTCTCGGGAAGTGTTCTGTCTCCCCGGGGCTAAGATCCAAGATGTAACTGAACGACTGCAAGGAATCATAAAACCCACTGACAAATACCCCTTCCTCTTGGTTCATGTGGGAACCAATGACACTGCAAGCGATAGCCTCCAGAAGATCAAAAGAGACTACGAGGCTCTGGGCAGGAAATTGAAGCAATTAAATGCACAAATTGTCATCTCATCTGTCCTCCCAATTGAACGACGTGGCCCAGGGAGAGAGGGAAAAATAGTGGAAGTGAACAGCTGGCTTCGCAAATGGTGTAAACAGGAACGGTTTGGATTCTTAGATCACGGACTGCAGTTTCTTGAAGATGGACTTCTGGCAAGCGATGGGCTGCACCTCACAATGGTTGGGAGAAATGTTTTTGCCAAAAATCTCAGAAACCTCATCAGGAGGGCTTTAAACTGACTAATGTGGGGGAGGGAGACAGTGCTCCTGAAGGTAGGAGTCTATCAATTGATGAAGATGATCATCCAAATGTCATAGACCAAATGGAGCAAACAGCACGCAGACCTAGTGGTGGGAGGAAAAAATCCTTAAATAAGAGGCACGGGGGAATGATTAATGGACTTCAATGTCTGTACACTAATGCACAAAGCATGGGAAATAAACAAGATGAGCTTGAGCTCTTGGTACAGCAAACTAAATATGACATAATAGGCATCACTGAAACCTGGTGGGATAAGTCCCACGATTGGAATGTAATAATGGGGGGATACAATCTATTTCAGAGAAACAGGCCAGACAAGAAAGGAGGAGGAGTGGCGTTATATGTCAGGGATGTGTATACCTGTGAAGAGATCCAAGATTTAGAACCTCAAAGCCAAAGTGAGAGCATTTGGGTCAAAATTAAGGGAGAGAAGAATAACAGTGACCTCACTGTGGGAGTTTACTATAGATCCCCAAGCCAAATGGAGGACATAGATGATGCCTTCCTGGAACAGATGGCCAAGCATGCAAAAGGAAGGGAGATAGTAGTAATGGGGGACTTCAATTACCCGGATATTTGTTGGATGTCAAACTCAGCCAAGAGCATAAGGTCAAACAGATTCCTCACTGGCCTTGCAGACAACTTCATTGTCCAGAAAGTGGGAGAAGCTACAAGAGGAACAGCCATTTTAGATCTGGTCCTAACCAATGTTGATGACCTGGTTAGTGGGGTAGAAGTGGAAGGATCATTAGGCGCGAGTGATCATGCTCTTCTGAAGTTTACTATACAGTGGAAAGGAGCAGCCAAGCATACTAGGACTCAATTTCTTGACTTTAAGAAAGCCGACTTCATAAAACTTAGGGAAGTGCTGGGTGAGATCCCATGGACAGTAATACTAAAAGGAAAGGGAGTTCATGATGGCTGGGAGTTTGTTAAGAGGGAGATAGTAAAAGCACAACGTCAGGCAATACCAATGAGACGGAAACATGGAAGGTGCCTAAAGAAGCCAGGGTGGCTATCTAAATAACTTTTAACTGGGTTAAGATTAAAAAAGGATGTGTACAAAAAATGGAAAAGGGGGGAAACCACCAAAGAGGAATTCAAAGAAATAGCCAGCACGTGTAGACACAAAGTCAGAAAAGCTAAAGCCCAGAATGAACTCAGGCTTGCTAGAGAGGTTAAAAGCAACAAAAAAGGCTTTTATGGGTATGTTCGTAGCAAAAGGAAGAACAAAGAAACAGTGGGGTTACTCAGAGGAGAAGATGGTGAAATGCAAACAGGGGACACAGAAAGGGCTGAACTCCTCAATGCCTTCTTTGCCTCAGTCTTCTCCGATAAAGAAAACAATGCCCGACCTGAAGAATTTGAAGCAAATGATTCAGCAAAGGAAACACAGCCCAGAATAACTAAGGAGATAGTACAAGAATACTTGGCTAGTTTAGATGTATTCAAGTCTCCAGGGCCAGATGAACTGCATCCAAGAGTATTAAAAGAACTGGCAGATGTGATCTCAGAACCACTGGCAGTCATCTTTGAGAATTCCTGGAGAACAGGCGAAGTCCCGGCAGACTGGAGGAGGGCAAATGTTGTCCCTATTTTCAAAAAGGGGAAAAGAGAGGACCCAAATAATTACCGCCCAGTCAGTCTGACATCAATACCAGGGAAGATTCTGGAGCAGATCATTAAGCAAACAGTCTGTGAGCACCTAGAAAGGAATGCTGTGATCACCAATAGTCAGCATGGATTTCTGAAAAATAAGTCATGTCAGACTAACCTGATCTCGTTTTTTGACAGAATTACAAGCCTGGTAGATGAAGGGAATGCAGTGGATGTAGCCTACCTTGATTTCAGCAAGGCATTTGACAAGGTGCCCCATGATATTCTTGTAAAGAAGCTGGTAAAATGCGGTCTTGACTATGCTACCACTCAGTGGATTTGTAACTGGCTGACTGACCGAACCCAAAGGGTGCTCATCAATGGTTCCTCTTCATCCTGGAGAAGAGTGACTAGTGGGGTGCCACAGGGTTCTGTCTTGGGCCCGGTCTTATTCAACATCTTTATCAACGACTTGGATGATGGACTCAAGGGCATCCTGATCAAATTTGCAGATGACACCAAACTGGGAGGGGTGGCTAACACCCCAGAGGACAGGATCACACTTCAAAACAACCTTGACAGATTAGAGAACTGGGCCAAAACAAACAAGATGAATTTTAACAGGGAGAAATGTAAAGTATTGCACTTGGGCAAAAAAAATGAGAGGCACAAATACAAGATGGGGGACACCTGGCTTGAGAGGTGAAAGGATCTAGGAGTCTTGGTTGACCACAAACTTGACATGAGCCAACAGTGTGACGCGGCAGCTAAAAAAGCCAATGCAATTCTGGGCTGCATCAATAGGAGTATAGTATCTAGATCAAGGGAAGTAATAGTGCCACTGTATTCTGCTCTGGTCAGACCTCACCTGGAGTACTGTGTCCAGTTCTGGGCACCACAGTTCAAGAAGGACACTGACAAACTGGAACGTATCCAGAGGAGGGCAACCAAAATGGTCAAAGGCCTGGAAACGATGCCTTATGAGGAACGGCTAAGGGAGCTGGGCATGTTTAGCCTGGAGAAGAGGAGGTTAAGGGGTGATATGATAGCCATGTTCAAATATATAAAAGGATGTCACATAGAGGAGGGAGAAAGGTTGTTTTCTGCTGCTCCAGAGAAGCGGACATGGAGCAATGGATCCAAACTACAAGAAAGAAGATTCCACCTAAACATTAGGAAGAACTTCCTGACAGTAAGAGCTGTTTGACAGTGGAATTTGCTGCCAAGGAGTGTGGTGGAGTCTCCTTCTTTGGAGGTCTTTAAGCAGAGGCTTGACAACCATATGTCAGGAGTGCTCTGATGGTGTTTCCTGCTTGGCAGGGGGTTGGACTCGATGGCCCTTGTGGTCTCTTCCAACTCTATGATTCTATGATTAATATATACTCATCCCCCAGCTAAAAGAGATAAATCTGTTCCTGGTAGCAGGTGGCCTTTTGTGGAAACTTTCTAAGCCAGATGACAGATCGCATGATGATCGGGTGCTATACTTTGCAGCAGCCTGACACTATCCTAAGCTACCTCCACATGACAGCATCAGCCCATTTTGATGCATTGCTAAGTTTCGTAATTGTGGACTAGCCACTGAAAATGGAATTTTGTACATGCCATTAAAAGTGTACTCTTCAGTGTGTCTTAGGTATGTACTTTGGGCCTAACCCTTTGGAAGCCTGGTCCTTTGATTCCTCACCAGCCGGCTTTCCTCTTGAGTCTCTAGTGCTGGCTTCATCTGCAGAAATCATCGGGCAATGCTTTTCTTGGCTTCTTAACCTGCCTCTTCCCAGTTTGCCCTGCTTCTCCTCTCCCCACTGCCGCCAGCACTCCCACTGCCCAGGAGAAGCCCCCTGACTCCCAGGAAGTTTTTTGGGGGTACAGCACTCTGCACTGGAGAGGAAGGGATGAGGAAATTCCCTTTGCACAATTGTCCCTTCACTCTGGATGCAACCCAGTCTTTTTCAACGAACCCCCCCCCCCCCAAATAAGCAAACCTAGGATTCCATCCTCAGGGTTTTATCAGCCGAAAACACAACGTTAAGTTGTTTCTGGAGATGTCCAACTGGAATGTGGCAAGTATGGTGGATATAGAGTTTCTCCTCTTTTACTTCCGAGTTTATAAACTTCTAATCGGAGGCTACCTAGAAACCAGAAACATCAGGCCTTCCTTTCTTAACAGAAATACTATTATGGTGAATAAAATATACAGGCTATGCTTAAATGGATTAGCTGCTTTCTGATTGGATGAACCACAACATAAATCTCTTTCCTTCAGCCAAGCAGAGTGCAGCTATTCAGTAACGGTAAGATGAGCAACTGTCACTTTGCTGCACCAACATACATCAAGGCAAAAATAATTCCATTTTCATCAGTCATGTAGTAAAATAGAAATATGCAAAGCAATTGCAAGAGAATCTCAGGATCCAGGATACTGACTCTGAAAATAAATCTCCTGGCTTTGTCTTCGTGTTGACTTTCTATAAATACCACAACTTTGCCACGATATCTATTTAACGGCAGGAAGCCATTATCCGATGGCGTTCTTTTCCATTAAGAGTAGCTTTTAATTGCCAGATTGTCACAAGACTTAGCAATCACAAAGTGGCAAGTGTGTGCAGTCTGCTGCAGTTAGGTCTCATTCAAGCATTATTCCTTTCCTGGGTCATTGCATGGTACAATTTCCATTGGATAGGCTTGCACAACAATTTGACTGGTGTGCCTCTTTTTGCAGTCCCAGGCAGGCAGCAGAAGAGTTATTGAATCACTGGTGACCTATTGTCACATGCATTAACTTATCTTAATTTTAGAAGCTCTAAATTGGTGATGACATAATTTAAGACGCCTTTAATGGAAATTGGCTGGATTTCTTAAATTTGGCCAGCTTAATTAGACCAGCTCCATCTTTTCTTAAGCCTCAACCCTTCCCCCTACCACTATTAGCAAATCTCCAGATGTTATATGAGTAAGTTCAGTTTCCTGTGTAGGAAGCCTATCTTACACAAGGGTCGTGGGTAGAATGTGGGTTCACGGCCATGGAGAAAAAAAGAAGTCATTCTCCCTACATTTGCATGGGATTGGAAAACCTCATTTGCCTAGTTGTCTGTGATTAGCTGGTTTGTCTGTCCTTTCTCTCTTAGGCTACATGGTTCTTCCTGACAACTGTAACCAAATGTTTTCAAAACCAGAGAATAGACATGGGAGATTCAAGTAGGAGTTTCTTGGCGGTTAAGGAGAGAGATTCAAGCTGGAACTTTCTTTCAATGGGGTAATCATCCTGCTTCTTGATTCTGAGGCAACTTGGGTCTGCTTTCATTTTGAACCAAACAATATTTGGATATCAGGCAAGACTGCACACATGCCATTAATTAAAAGCACATAATCCTGGGAACTGTAGTTTAGGGGGTGCTGATAATTTAACTTTGTGAGATGCAAACTAAAGTCTCCCAGGATTCTTTGAGGGGAAATGTGTTTTAAATGTACTTTCAGTCTATGATTTTGCATGCTGGCCATCTGGGATCATTGGTTGGTTGGCATCTTGGGACACAGTGGAAGAGTTTGTGCCTTTGGAGGTGAAGTCAAACCATTGGAGACTTACAGCACCTGCTGTGGCTGTAGAGACTGATACAGGAGAGACATGTTTTCTTTCAGTTGGAACAGATGAAGGCATCTGGTTGTGCTGCTGAAGATGCACCATGGTGTTTTCCTCCCAGTGGTAATTCCTCCTCCAGTCGCTGCTGTAGATACACAACCTGACTGTCTGCAGTCACTCTCAGATAATAACCCACCACACTTTTGTCTTGGCATGGAGACATGGCAGGTTGAATGGACTCCCGTCACTCCTTGAACACCCCATTGTCAGTTGAGTTGAAGGCATATGGAAGCGACAGAGAGAAGAAGATAGAATAATATGTCAAAGAGAGCTGGGGCGAGAACGCAGCTCTGGAATCATAGAATTGTAGAGCTGGTATAAAGGTCTATTTCTACAGAAGAAACTTATGCTTTTTGCTAGTTTCACAATACTGCTTCCCTTTCACTTTTAGATGCCATGAAAACTCTGGTTTCCTTTAGAATAGTTTCCCCCCTGATTTGAAAGCACCATCATCTGCCCTGGATTTGTCCCTCTCATAATTTTTTGGATCCATTTCCCCAGACTGATCTCAGTATAAATACTGGAATTCTTTGAGATAATTTATTCTGGGATTCTAGCTGCTTCAAAGAGATCAGATGGTGTTAGAAAACTCTGAATTTTTCTTTTTTAATTTTTATATAAGTTCTCAACTTTAAAAGTCTAGTTTGCAGAGCATTGATTAAGGAAAAAATCAGCATGCCTCAACACCTCAGATTACGCAACCATCTTTCTGCTTGATTTAAGGAGGGTCACTTAGGTTATGACGTATTTTCAGATTCCAATTAGAGACTCCTCTAATGAAATGGAGGGGGGCGGCGGGGGGGGGAGGTACATAACATGCAAAAATGAAAAATAGTTTTAGAAGTGACACATCTTGTGGAGCTGATTCATATTAAAATGTTGTTGAAACAGTGTGTGCCACCCGTAAGTCTTCGTGTAGCTCAAGCAGGAAGCCAATATGCAACTTGGGAACATAGGGAGTTGCCTTATTGACAGGAGAAAGCCAGCAGTAAATCTTACAGAGCAAGTTGGACTTAACTATTAGCACAAACAGGATCTGAACAGGAGTGTCAAGTCTAAGGAGGCAGCAACTCGTCTCCAACTGGTTTTGCCTTCATGAAGCAGAGATTGAAGGTCCCGGCCTCCCCACAGCTGACTAAATCCCCTCTGCTCCAGGGTTTTCCCTAAGCAATCTGGAAGCAGCTAACTTCTCCCCTGCTCTTTTCATGCCTCTCCTGGTTCTAGGAGACCAGAGGGGAGGGGAGCTTGTCACAGCAGGAGGGAGAGACTCCAGCACCTCTTCACCATCCATACTCATCTTTGTCTCTTGGCCTCCCTCCTTTCCTGCTTCAGCTGTTGAGAATTTCTATTCCACCTTAAGGAGCAGACATGGAATTCATACGTGTCACATGTCTGTTTACATTCCAGCACAGTATGCTGGGAACTTCCGTTGTGTGTATGGCTTTTCCTTTTCCCTGTCTCTCTGAGAAGACAAAAAGAGGGACGACATGTTTCTTTGTCCTGATTTATGATTAATAAATCCGTAGTTGTAGTATGCTTCCACAAGCCTCATGCCTATTCTGTGTGTGCAGTTCGCTCTGCTGACATAGTGTGCCCTGGCTTTGAAGCCTGGGTCGCTGATTTACATCAGAGCAGAGGGCGATGGGTCTTCGCAGTGGGACGGCTGGAAGGAGACGACCCAGCTGGGGCTAGCCAGCTGGCCTTGCGACCCTCTGCATGCCGACATCAGCTTCTGCCTCTGATTCTGGACTCTCTCTGCCATATACTCCCTTCGCTCACTAATCCCTGTAACCTCTTCAGCTTCTGACACCTCCTCCTCCTAATCTTCTCCCTCTGTCCACTCACCGTTGTCCCACCACCAATCCCTGGGCTCTGAGCCTTCATCCCTTGAAGTTTCCCCAGCTGGTTCCTCCCACCATTCTGCTGCATCCAACAAATCCACGACACTTATATGGAGTCAGGCCCTAGGTCACTCTAGCTCAGTACTAACTGGCTGTGGCTTTGCAACTGTTTCAGGCAGGGGACCTTCCCAGACCTACCTGGAAAAGCCAGGGCCTCAACCTTGGACCTTCTTCATGCAAACCAATTGCTACAATTCTTGCCCAGAATTCAGGACGAATTCTTCTGCAGAGGACATGTCAAAGAGGATTCCAGGTGTCTTTCTGATCCATAGAAGATTCTGTTGACTTGACAAGCCAGCGACCGAACCATCTATGGCCATCTTCAAAAGACCCTGAAAAGGGTTGAAAGTGGAGTGCGTTTTTTGGCATGTAAACCACACACCTGAGAACAGTCGCCTGTCTCAAATGAGGTCTCCATGCAATGTTCTGGAAGGAAGCGGGAAGCAGCTGGGAGACACCGAGGAAAAGTAGAGGCACGAGGACCAATAGGGCAGGGGCTCAACTACCACAATGGCCCCACTTTAGTATCAAACGAAGCTGTGTTAAACAAAGGCAGACAGTTGGTTCATCTAGCTAGTTCCATATTCTCCACATAGTATTGTCCAGGGTTTCATTCCCAGCCCTACCTGAAGATCCTTGGGGATAATCCTGGTACCACTTTACCATTAAGCTTGCTGCCTTTCTTGCTTCCTAGCAGGAAAAAAAGAGACATCAATCGTAAATACTGTTTATACTGTTTTGAAATCATCAAAACTTCACAATATATAGTCGCTGGCAATGTGGTAGTAAATAATTCATTCCCATTCTTGGCTGATAACAGGGAAATATGCGATAACTTACTAACTATGAGACACTAGTTGTAAGAAGGAATTTTAATGCTGCCCTAAATATTTATCTAGGCTTCCTCAGCCTCGGACCTCCAGATGTTTTGAGACTACAATTCCCAGCATCCCTGACCACTGGTCCTGCTAGCTAGGGATCATGGGAGTTGTAGGCCAAAAACATCTGGAGGGCCGAAGTTGAGGAAGCCTGATTTATCTGGTCAGAAAGGAAATGAAACAATCAAAATGAACCAGTCAATGGGTATGCAGTCATTTGGGTACAATGCTAATATCCTCTCTGAATTTTTAAAATTTGCTTGGCAGAAACATTTAGAAAAGAAAGCTAAAGTTGCTTAACTTTTTATTCTTCCTGTGGAACAAATTATTCCTGGATATTGTTTTTTATTAGCTACTCTCTAAGCATATTTTCAGAGCTCATTCCAGACTGCAGCGAAAGAGTGAGTAAAAATATAAAACCCGGGGGCGAGGGTCTTCCCTCCCCCCCCCAAGCTAATACTATCTTAAAATTAACTAGTGCAATCCATGGTCACTTTGCATTCTGAAAATATTCAAAACAATTATGGTATTTCCTGTTCTTTACAATGAAATGACTAACATATTAGATTTTACTGCTGGAATATTCTGAGGTAGGGCCAGGCTTAAAGAAACAGTAGTGATTGATCCAAAACAGTTTAGTTATGGTGCCAAAAAGGATGACTCATGCCACTGTGACATGTATCTTGCATTCACTAAACCAAAAAACAGTTGGATCAACTGAATTAGCCAAATTTGCTTATTCATTTTATAATTCATGTTTTATTTGTCTGCTTAACTTGCTCCCTGAAAATATTATGTGAAATTTTGTTTTGCAGCACCATGTCAAGGGTCCGTAGCAGGAGAAAGATGAGATAAAAGATTTCAGTGTGGGCTGGGCTGGGGACAGGGCCTGCTCTTAGATTTTATTGAAATTATTGTTATTATTGTCAATCTCAAACCTTAACAAAATGTTTTAGTGCTGAGCCCTATCTACCCAATATTCCCCTCACATAGCTACAATTCCCAGAGTTCCCTGGGAAGGAGGATTGCTTGCTAAGTCATTATGAGAACTGTAGCTGTATGTGGGGAATGGGGTCTTCTAATAACTCTCAGCATCAGTGCTTTTTTCCAGCCAGAAATCGCCAGAACTCAGTTCTGGCACCTCACAGATGGGCGCCATTGCCATTATAAGAGAACAAGGGAGGCGTTTATGGTGAGTTCCTGTACCTCTTTTTCTAGAAAAACAGCACTGCTCAGCATCCTTAACAAACTACCATTCCCAGAATTCTTTAGGGGAAAGCCATGTTGGTTTAAATTGGTATAATAGAGTTTAAACATATAGTGTAAATGGGGCCCAGCTGTCCTTTTCCAAACATGCCCCTAAGAGCGACATGATGCCCTCACACTCTGGGAACTTTTGAGTGAAAAGAGTGGCAGCTACCAAATGACTAGAGGGACTTCAGTGAATTTGCAGTGGTGAATTTTGTACCCGACCCCACAATTTTGGCTCCTCCTCAAATCGCCTGAATTCTTTCTCTCTGCCTCCAACTCCCCACTTTAACATCCTTATGAACGAGGCAAGTAAAGCAGAGGGGGATATTTCTTCACTCAGTATTAATATATTTTTGGAAAAATTGCTGGAAATATTGCTGCATTTTTTTTAAGGCTGTGTATGCACCATACATTTAAAGCACATGACGTCCCCCTAAAGAGCACTGGGAACTGTAGGAACTCCAGCACCCTCGACAAATGTGCTTTAAATGTATGGGGGTTTGTGCAGCCATAGTTAGCAAAGATATAAGAGAGGTGGTGAACTCTCCTTCCTTGGAGGTTTTTAAGCAGAGGTTGGGTGGCCATCTGTCATGGATGCTTTAGCTGAGATTCCTGCATTGCAAGGGGTTGGGCTAGATGACCCTCAGGGTCCCTTCCAACTCTTAAGATTCAATAATTCTATCATGTGGTGTGGAAACATGGGGAAGACACCGTATATTCCTGCCCATCCTAAACAAGCCCATTGGTTTGGATGGCTCTGACTTCCACTCTTGAATTATTATTATTTGGGGGTGGGGGGGTAGCCCGATCCAATGCATATTTGCTCAAAAGTGCATAGAGTCTCTTGGGCTTAAAGGTAAAGGTAAAGGGACCCCTGACCATTAGGTCCAGTCGTGACCGACTCTGGGGTTGCGGCGCTCATCTTGCTTTATTGGCCAAGGGAGCCGGCGTACAGCTTCCAGGTCATGTGGCCAGCATGACTAAGCCGCTTCTGGCGAACCAGAGCAGCGCACGGAAACGCCGTTTACCTTCCCGCAGGAGCGGTACCTATTTATCTACTTGCACTTTGATGTGCTTTTGAACTGCTAGGTTGGCAGGAGCAGGGACCGAGCAACGGGAGCTCATCCCATTGCGGGGATTCGAACCGCCAACCTTTTGATCGGCAAGTCCTAGGCTCTGTGGTTTAACTCACAGCGCCACCTGCGCCCCTCTCTTGGGCTTACTCCTGTGTAATTATGCTTGCACTATATTGAACTAAATGGGGAAAGAAATCAGAGTCTGCAACTCTGTGCACACTGACATAAGAGTAAGTCCCAGTGAATTTAATAGGGCTTACTTCTGAGTAGATATGCACAGTATCATGCTGTATATCAGAAATTAGCCATTTGGCCAGGATAAGCCAGCCAGCATTCAGCACTGTTAAGTCTCATTGATTTTAGTGAGAGAGCTGAGCATACTCCAAATCTCTCCCAATAAGAACTTAAGACTCCTAACTTGGACTGGATAATGATCCTTTTCTAGATTTTCCTATAGATGAGGGGGAGGGGGGAGGGGAGAGATGCTTAAGTCAGTGAAATATACTCAGAGTCGCAAAGTGATTTCATGCTCTTTATTCAGCTCATAGTGGTGAGGAGGAATGAATAAATGTCCCCTCACAGTATCTGCTTTATATACATTATTTACACAATGGGCTGCACATGATTGGCTAATTCTGGAATTCTACTGTAAGCCAATCAGGTTGTGGATTCACTTCTATCTGGAGCAGGATTGGGTGGTTCCTGCCAACCAATCATACTGCTGCATTGTTCTAGGACCAATCAGACTGCTGCATTCTGAATCCTATTGTTCTAGGACCAATCAGACTGCTGCCTTTTGGATCCTATTGTTCTAGGACCAATCAGACTGCTACAGTTTGGATCCTATTCAACTCAGTACATAACACCCCTCCCCTCTAAGTTCCAGTCCTGCCCGGGAGGTCGCATTCATAGTCCTCAAGGTATGCCGGCGGCCTACGTGTGCGTTGTGGCCTGGGGTGTTCCCTGGTCCGGGCTCCGGGTTCTGGCTCGTGTTCCAAGGATGCTGGCTGTGATGCGGCTGTTTGGTCTGGTGCAACCGGCTCGCTCAGTCGTGGTTCTGGTTCCGGTGTCCTTTCGGCCTCACGGGTCCTCTCTGTATTTACTGATTCTGCCTCTCCTGCTGGCCCCTCCTGCTCTATGGGCCTCACTGCCCCGCTGTTCCCTTGGGACTCCTCTGACCTGTCCTCCTCCTGGTTTTCTCCCGGGAATCGTCGCCGTATCTGGTCGCAGTGGCGGCGCCAGCATTGCCCCCCATCCGTTAGCACCTCGTACGACACGGGGCCAGTGACCCTGGTGATTGTGGCGGGTACCCATGCTGGGCCTGCCCCAAAATTCTTTGCGTACACTGGGTCCTGGGCCTCGAAGGTCCGGGGGTTCCTGCCTTCCCCCACCACTACCTCATCCTGAGCTCTATCGGGGTGAAGGCGGTCCAATCTGATTGCAAGGCGCCGACCCATTAGTAGTTCAGCGGGGCTCCGGCCAGTCGTTGAGCTGGGGGTGCTGTGCTGTGCTAGAAGGAATGTGGCAAGGCGGTACTCCCAGTCCCCTTGCGTCATGCGGCGAAGGGTGTCCTTGGTGGTCCGCACCATGCGTTCTGCTTGGCCATTGGTGGCAGGGTGGAACGGCGCCGAACGGATGTGGCGGATGGCGTTCTGCGCTGTGAAGGTTTGGAATTCTCCTGACGTAAATGCAGTCCCGTTGTTTGAGACGAGAGTGTCAGGGAGCCCGTGGGTTGCAAACAGCCTGCGTAGTACCCGGATGGCTGCGGACGTGGAAGTGGACGGTACCAGTGCGACTTCCAGCCATTTGGTGTAGGAGTCCACCACTATGAAGAATGTTTTCCCCTGAAAGGGGCCAGCGAAATCCACATGCAGGCGTGACCATGGTGCTCGGGCGGACTCCCAGGACTGGACTGGGGCCCTTGGGGGATCTGGGCGGGATTCTTGGCAGGCCTGGCAGTGTTTGACCCAGGCCTCTATCTCTCCATCGATCCCCGGCCACCACACATAACTCCTGGCAAGGGCCTTCATTCTTACTACCCCTGGATGTGTCTCGTGTAGGGCTGTGAGGACCCTTTTGCAGAGGGGCTGGGGAACAACGACTCTGCTTCCCCATAACAGGCACCCCTTGTGGGCCGACAGTTCATGTTTGCGGGTTGTGTAGCCGGCGAATTCTGGCCCGGGGCTGCTGCTGGGCCATCCCCTCCACACCCAGTCCAGGACCCGGGAGATGACCCTATCTTTCTTGGAATGGTGTGCAACTTCTTGTGCCTGAATGGGGCGGTCGGGAAGCAGCTCCAGGCTCATAACCTCTTGTGCAGGTGCTGGGTCAGGGCCTGTTTCCGGTAGTGGTAGCCTGCTGAGGGCGTCCGCATGGCCCATCGCCTTCCCAGGTCGGTGAATCAGTGCATACTGGTAGCTGGCAAGGAAAATTGACCACCTGAGGACGCGAGGAGACAGCACTTGGGGGGTCTGCTTTTCGGGGGCAAACAAGCCAAGCAACGGCTTGTGGTCAGTCACCACGGTGAAGGGCCGCCCGTACAAGAAATCATGGAATTTTTTTACTCCCTTTACGATTGCCAGACCCTCCTTGTCGATTTGCGAGTAGTTCCGCTCGGTTGTGTTGAGTGTCTGGGAAAAGTACGCCACCGGTACCTCTCTTCCATCCGGGAGTTGGTGCCCCAGGACAGCTCCAATGCCATAGGGTGAGGCGTCGCATGCTAGCACCACCGGCAGCCTCTCGTCGAAGTGTGCCAAGACCGAGTTTGAGACAAGCAAGTCCTTGACTGCCTGGAATGCGGCCTCCTGGCGCTGGCCCCACACCCAAGGGGCCCGCTTGTCCAGGAGTCTGTGTAGGGGCTCCGCTACCGCCGCCTTGTGGGGAAGGAAGGAATGGTAAAAGTTCAATAGTCCCAAGAAGGCCTGAAGTTCAGTCTTGCTCTTGGGCGCTGGGGCATCACAAATGGCCCGTACCTTGTCCCCAGTCGGGTGGACCCCTTCTGCGTCCACCATAAATCCCAGAAAGTCCACCTGAGGCACTCCTAGTAGACATTTTTCCCGCTTCACCTTGAGACCCGCCGTCTGGAAACGGTGCAGAACGGTGCGGAGGCGGTCCTCAAACTCCTCTGGTGTGGGGCCGGCAATCAACACATCATCGAAGAAGGGGGTGACGCCAGGAATCCCTTTAAGGAGAGAGTCCATTATATTCTGGAATATGCCTGGTGCCACGCTGACACCGAATTGCAGCCGCTTTACCCTGAACGCTCCTCTGTGCGTCACAATCGTCTGTGCCTCTGCTGTGGCCTCATCTACTGGCAGCTGTTGATATGCTTGGGCCAAGTCCAGCTTGCCAAAAATTTTCGACCCAGCCAGGGTGGCAAGGACATGGCTGACCACTGGCACTGGGTATGCGTGGGCCGTGAGGGCCTTGTTTATGGTACATTTGTAGTCTGCGCAGATGCGGACCGAACCATTAGGCTTGACGGGTGTGACGATTGGGGTTTCCCAGGGAGCATTAGGCACCGGCTCCAGCACTCCTTGCTCTACGAGTCGGTCCAATTCCTCGTCTATACGGGGTTTCAAGGCGAACGGGACCCGGCGGGCCTTGAGCCTGACCGGTCGTACTGCGGGGTCAAGCTGTAGCGCAATGGGGGGGCCCGTATACTGTCCCAATTTCCCATCGAAAACCCCTGGAAATTCCTTGCATATGGCGTCCACGTCCACTTGTAAGCTAGTGTGGTTCACCCCGGTGACAGCTAGCCCCAGTGGTCCAAACCATGCCAATCCCAGTAAGCTAATGTAGGGGCCCTTGACCACAAGCAAGTCCAGTTGCCGCGTCCGCCCTCGGTATTGCACCCTGAAGGTCCCCACCCCCATTGTGGGGACCTTACGTTTCTGGAAGTCCCGGAGGGTGAATGGGGCCGGCCTGAGTTTGGGACCCCCAGTGGGACACAGTTTCCTTAAGGTCCTTGCCGAGATTATGGATAGAGTTGAACCCGTGTCAAGCTCCATGCGGCATGGGGCCCCCTCTATCTGTACCTCTACATAAATTTTCTCTACGTTGGGGTGGGGCAACTGGTATACCTGGAAGTCCGTGAGCTCCGTCGAGTTGCCTTGGTGCGTTGGGCCCCGGGACCTGGGGCTCTTGGATTGGTCATCTGATGCCTGGTGTCGGGTGGGCCGAGCCCGACACACCCGGGCGATGTGTCCCGATTTTCTGCACTGCCTGCACTCTGCGTTGCGGAAACGGCAGGTCCTCCTCTCGTGACTCTCCCCGCAGCTTGCGCAGTTCCCTCCTTCTCGTCGAGGCAGCTGTGGTCTGTGCGCTGCTTGAGTGCGCTGCTGTACTCGGTGCACCTCCTCCCTGTCGGATCCTGAGTCGTCGGTGAGGTCTTCATGGTGGACCCTCGGTTGGGATGGCAGGCTCGGCCGTGCCTCTTGGGTCGACCTCTCGGCAGCTTCTGTTGCCAGGGCCTCCTCCAGAGCGACCTGGAACGTTAGGTCCTTCTTAGCGTAGAGGCGTCGTTGCAGCTTCTCATCCTTCAGGCCACCGACGAGGCGGTCACGAAGCATGTTCTCCAGCTCTGAGAAGTTGCAGAACCGGGCGGCTTGGCGGAGAGAGGTCACAAACCCAGTTATGGTTTCCCCAGGGGCTTGCCGCTTTGCGTAGAAGGCATTTCGACGAGCCACCACTGAGGGCTGCGGCGAAAAGTGCCCCTTCAGCTGTTCCATTATTGTTTTGTATGGAACAGTAGCGATGTCTTCAGGCGCAAGGAGAGCCCGGGCGATTTCAAACGTCTCCTCTCCGCAGACGCTGAAGAATATCGCCCTCTTCTTGGCGTCTTCTTCGTCGGTGACCCCTTTGGCTTCTAGGAGGAAGGTGAAACGGGAGGCGTACGCTTCCCAGTCTCCAGATGCTGGGTTGAATGGCGAGAAGCTGCTGTTGGCTGCCATTCTGAGTTCCTTGTGCCCCGGAGCTGAAGCCTGGATACACGGTGCGAGGCAGCGGTGCGGCAGTTGGCGGTGCTGCGGTGCTGTGTGTGGCAGTCAGCTCAGCGGGATCCCATCTTCGTCGCCAGTGAAATATACTCAGAGTCGCAAAGTGATTTCATGCTCTTTATTCAGCTCATAGTGGTGAGGAGGAATGAATAAATGTCCCCTCACAGTATCTGCTTTATATACATTATTTACACAATGGGCTGCACATGATTGGCTAATTCTGGAATTCTACTGTAAGCCAATCAGGTTGTGGATTCACTTCTATCTGGAGCAGGATTGGGTGGTTCCTGCCAACCAATCATACTGCTGCATTGTTCTAGGACCAATCAGACTGCTGCATTCTGAATCCTATTGTTCTAGGACCAATCAGACTGCTACAGTTTGGATCCTATTCAACTCAGTACATAACACCTCAACTCAGTACATAACAGTCAGTGTCCCTGTCTGGACATAGAAAAGTTTGTAGCTCGCTAAATATTTTGGAAGGGAGATTGTTGTTGTTTTAAAAGATGTAAATATATCCTAAGGCTACTTTCCTATCTATAGATAACAGATTTCTGAATAATCAAATAAATGATGTGCAACGCCAACAGCGATTTTTAATAACACAGATAACCTAAGCTTACCTGAGAGGTCTTTCTATTAGAATGTAATTAAAGATAGCTATTCAACATTGTAGGTTGTAAGCAGCACCGAACTTCTAAAATAGTAATAGGTTTTTCACTTTTCTTCTTGTGGCCAAACCACTTGCAAAAGTAGCATACAGTGGTACCTCGGGTTACAGACGCTTCAGGTTACAGACTCCGCTAACCCAGAAATAGTACCTCAGGTTAATAACTTTGCTTCAGGATGAGAACAGAAATTGTGCGGTGGCGGCGCAGTGGTGGCGGCAGGCCCCATTAGCTAAAGTGGTACCTCAGGTTAAGAACAGTTTCAGGTTAAGAACGGACCTCTGGAACGAATTAAGTTCTTAACCCGAGGTACCACTGTATGTCTGTCTTTGAAAGAGTGCCGCCCCTACTGTTAGGCATAGTGAGGTGGAGACTTCAGGTGGTAGATATTGAGGGACAAGTGGCAACAAGGTATTGGTGGACACAGCTATGTGTGCTGTGTGGCCTGCCTTTTAGCCTCCAAGCTAACCAGCTGCCCCCAAGAATAGCTGAGGACACTGTTAATGCCAGTGTTGAAGTAAGATTTAGCTGCCAGTCCAGTTGCAATGAGGGAGGTGCCATCTTGTCCTTTGCCTCGGGCAGCAAAATGTCTTGGGCCAGCCCTGTTTTTAATCATTGCTTCCCCCCAATCCCATATATAGCTGTAGGTGGAATTGCAATTTACGGATATATGGGTGAAGGGGTATTGAAATCCCCATCACCTCCCACTTTTCCTTCAGCTAATTTCCACCGAAAGCCTGACTCCAGTATCAGGAGTGAAACTGGATGAAAGAAAAGCGGTGGGGCAGAAGAGGGAACTATAGGGAGAGCAGTAGCAGGTAGGAGGGTTCAACATCTCTTACCCACATGACATTTATGTGCCCCAAATCACCCCATCTCCCACTTAACACATAATTCAGCTCCACATTTAAAAAGACATAAGAACACTTTCCTTGGCAGGGAGAAAGTTTTGAAAAGTGATGTATCTATATTGGTGTTTGCGTCTCACACAGCTAATAGACACAGACTCACTCTCTTGGTTCAAGCATAATGGAAAACCATGGCTTGTGATTAGGAGATTTGGTGTATGCAAGCCTTGGGCTCATGTGCTGTTCCTGAATTCCCTCATATACAATTAAGATGAAGTTTGTGCTTTTGCCTTTAAGCTAACCACAGTTCCGTCTGACATCAAATTGCAGGAAACTGTGTCCCCTATCCCCCCTAATTCTGGTTGATTCAAACAAACCAGGATCAAACCATGGTTTGATATTCTAATTTGTTAACTAATTATAGTTAAAACAATCCAGTTTTCTGTATTTAGGGAACTGTGGTTAGTTGACAACTTTCAATATCAATCAAAATTAGAAGCAACCAAGGACGCATCAGTCCCCAGGAAAAATGTATTGTTCAAACAAGGTTCAGATGGAAAAGGAAACCCTTCTGTCCAGAAGGAACCAATGGTCATCCTGAATGAAAGGAATCAGTCCAGTGCTTGAAACTCCTTTACTGAGGAGTTGTCCCCTCTGCTTCATTGGCTTATCACACAGGGCAGCTATTTACAGGTCCTGACGCAGTCCTCATTCTTCCATTTTGCAAGTCAGTAGGATATGTTTCTATGCCAGGAAAGCTTCACCTAGTGAACTCAGCAGAGGAAGCTACTATGAGAAGAGCAGGTCATGCTGACATTTTGGTGCAGGATGCAACATATTTGACTATTTGCACCATCGCTGCTGAAGCTGGTAGGGAAGGGCCATAGCTCAGTGGTAGGGCAGTTGCCTTACATGCAGAGGGTCCCTGGAAGAAACCAGCCTCTTTAGGTAAGTCTGGGAATGTCCCGTTCTGAAACCCTGGAGAACTGTTGTCGTTCAGTGTAGTGACACTGAGATAGGTGGAGCAATGGATTTGGCTCAGTTTAGGGATGCATCCTATGTTCCTTGGTATGGATAGAAAGTGATGGGAAAGGATAGCCTGCATATTTTCTGCATTTTTGGTTTCCAGTTAAAAGCATAAGAAAAGGGTCAGTAATAACGAGGGGGGGGGGGATTAACAGTAGCAACGCTACTGAAGTGTCTATCACCTCCACCTGCCCCCTGCCCAAAGGACAGATGGTCTTACAAAGATGCAGAGTGATGGAGAAAGCTCAATCTCATGACCATCTGCCTACGACCCTCTTAAAGGCACTCCCATGAATCTATATAAAAAGACGCAATATGCATAAATAGAAAAAAAGTATCAACTGCATTCTCTCATCCGAAACACATTTGTTTAACGCAACATTTTAGTGGTGCTGTCAAAAACATGGAAAAGTAATTTTGTTTTCCCTTTTGCATTTTCAGACACATACTTTTTTATCATATATCCCCCAAAATATTATATTGCATTGAGCTACTCTTTTGGTCCTGCTGAGACCACAATTGCAGAAATAAAGGACACCCAAAGGTGGCGCTGTGGTTCAAGTACACCTATATACTGTATCTCTATATATTTATTAAACTGAATTATAATCATTCATTTTCTCGCATTTTCAAAAGGGATAATGTTAGTCTTTGCATCATCACCATCATCATCTGTAAAGAGGTATCTCTGGCTAAAATCTTCCTGCTAACATATGTTAACACATTAACTTTGCAAGTTTCAGGGTACTTTACTGCCTTAGGTACTTGCCAATGCACTGTGATCACTGATTACTTTCACGTGTCCCTTTACTCTTGTCAGTGGGGCTGTTTTGGTCAATTGTAGGACATGGGAAAACAGTTGTTCTTTGATCATGCCAGGGCAATTGCGGGCTTGGCCGTGTGCATTGCTCCAACCCCTCCCCCAACAATAGAAACCAAACCAAAACTCTGCTGTGATCACTTGCATGCAGATAATGCAATTTCCCTGTCTTGAGCAAAGGGCCAACTGTTTTCAATTGTCACAAAAGTGGCTCAGAGAAAAGCAGCACCGTGCTGCTTTGATTTATTGGCATGTGAAAGTACTTCTTGCCTGTCAAAGCAAGACCTTGTTTTTTCTATATTAAGGATAGGCCAGGGGCTCAGTTAAGAGCCACGGGGGCTTCCCATTGGACCCTCAGCACAGCCCCTCATTCCATAGATGCAGCTTACAAGGTACCTCTCTCAGGTGTTTTTTCCTGGCCAAGTTAAGCCCACAGGCAAAAAGGATCTTGGACACTCCCCATCCTCGTTCGAACACTGAGAGCTAAACTAGAAGTGGGGGCTGCAGTTCTGCATGTCAGGTCATCACTTGGCTCTACAGAGACTTTAGTGGAGCTGGATATATTTTATACTTGTACTAAAGGTAAAGGACCCCTGGACGGAGAAGTCCAGTCAAAGGTGACTATGGGGTTGCAGCGCTCATTTTGTTTCAGGCCGAAGGAGCCAGTGTTTGTCAATTTTCCAGGTCATGTGGCCAGCATGACTCAATTGCTTCTGGTGCAATGGGACACCATGGTGGAAACCAGAGTGCACATTTACCTTCCTGCCACAGCAGTACCTATTTATCTAATTGCGCTGGTGTGGTTTCGAACTGCTAGGTGGGCAGAAGCTGGGACAGAGCAATGTGGATTCGAACTGCCGACCTCCCGATTGGCAAGCCCAAGAGGCTCAGTGGTTTAGACCACAGCACCACCCGCATCCCTTTGCTTTAGCAATAGGACAATGAGGTGCCGACGATGTCACCCAAGGTTGGCTTACTAAGCCTATGTTAACATTTGGAAAAGCTGTGTGGAAAAAGTTCAAGAAAAAACATTTTTTTTAATAAGGAGGGGTGAGTGGGGAACTTTAGAGGAGGCAGAGGTGCTTACCTGATATCTTGGAAATCGTGAGGAGGAAGGGATGGTGCAAAGTGCTATCTCCCCTCCCTCCCCAATAAGAAGCAGAGACTCACCTGTCAGGAGGTCAGGTAGGTGCCATCACCCCCGTCTTCTACTGTTTGGTTGGTGATAGTTTTACAGTGTTCAAAATGGCTTAGAGGCTTCTTTGAAGTGTAAGTGATATGTAGATTGCCTTACTAAATAATATAATGTGGGAGCACCAAACCCTTACTAAAATAAATAATTACCTACCATTAGGCAGAGTGTGGCAGCTTCCTCAGGTGGCAAACAATGGAGTGGGCAGGAGGAAGGGAGTGACACTGAAGGTTTGTGTGTCACAAAGCCATTCCTGTACTCCTCCCCAAGCTATGGTAATTCCCTTTGGCATGAGGGAGAATGCTGCCCTACCAGTCAGTACATGGAATGGGAAGTTGCCATCTTGTCCTTCAGCCTGCGAAGCTACTTTTTAAAACTTTCTCCCTCTTCGGCAGTGATCTGGAACTGGAAGCATTGTATAATAATAATAATATTTCTATACTGTCCTCGCATAAATATTCCCAGTGTGTTTATGTAAAAGGAAAACATTTACTTTACTGAAAATAATTTAAGGCTGATTTTCTGAACAAATGCCCACCCAAAGTAGCTTACAATCAAAACGGAATATAAAAAAACAATATAAAATGCAAACACAGTACAAAATGTAAAACTTTATAAATGTATGTGATGGCAGCAACCCCAGGTCTTTAAATGCAGGTCTGCCCCAATTGTGTCCAAAGTGTGTGCGGGGGTGGGATTTAAAGGGTGTATGGGCACCAGCCCTTATCCTGTCTGTCTGTCCTGCAAACTAGCTCCTCCAAGGTCAATTTTCTCCTAGCTGGGCTCCTGAAGGTGGCCAGATGCAAAAGAGGACAGGGCTCCTATACCTTGAGGAGTTGTTCCATAGAGAGAATTTCATTAGCTGTACCTGCAAATTCTGTATTCTACACAAGTATTAAAGGTGCCAGAGCCTCATCACCTTTTGCATCTGGTCACCCTAGTTCCAATACAACAGGTAAGTAAGTGTTGGGACAGGGTTGCCAACTAACCAAGGAAAGATAAGACACAAAACCAGCCTGGCCTGTCCTTTTAAAAGAGGTTTGATACACTGAAATAAGCTGGGTGATGTTTTTCATGGCATCTGCTAAATGCTATAGCTAAAACTGATGTTAAAGTGGCAAGGAACCAATTAAAAATTTGGCAACCCTAAGCATGGGGTATGTGTGCAGGAGAGACAGGTTAAACACCTCATGTTATGCCCTCAATTTCTCCTGCATCTCTGCTTTGCACATGGGTGAGGTAGATTAGTATTTAAAGCATAGGAAGATCCTTTGGAAAGGATAGTAGCTAAGTGGTTGGGCATCTCTCTTGCATTCACAAAGTCCCAGGTTCAGTCCCCAGCATTTACAAGTAGGTCTGAAACCCTGTAGAGCTGCTACCAGTCAGAGTAGACAACGCTGATCTAGATGAATCAATAGTTTGACTCTGCCTAAGGCAGATCTATCTATGATCTATCACCATTCCTTGTAATTTGGCCCACAGGCTATGAGCTGAACCGTCTAAGAAACTTCTCAAACTGTTCTCCCAGGTTTATGCATTTTATTGCATTTATGATATGTCACTCTGAGCAGATCATTAGATATAGGATCCTGTTGCCTGTGATATAGAAACATAGCACTGAATATACCTACATCCCCCTTACCAATATTTCTTCTTCAGGGGCTGTTTGCTTCTGGCTTTGGTTAAGTATGGGCTTCAACAACTGTCCTTTGCATGGAATTAATATTTCATTTTTCTATTAGAATTTTACACAACTGGATATTTAATTCCTTTAACTGGGTCCTCGCTCTCTTCAAGTCGGCTTAGTTGTTTGTTTTAAAGAACGATGGTATTGCCTTTTTAAATGGCACAATGCGCTGTTAACTGCCAGCCAGACGTAAAACATATTCCTCTTTTAAAATTTTATGGGGTATTAATAACACTGAGTTACAGTAGCATTAATTTTTAAGCTTGAACTCCCCATTGATTTCAACAAGGAGTACTTAAGAATCAATGGCCACTGCTTTGATGAGAGGGACACGGCTAACTTTTTCTTTTTTACTTTTCCAATCAAAGGATCAAATTTTGTCCTAAGTAGTATACCACATGAAGAGCTGGTAAAGTGTTAAGTGTGTGAGCATAGGACTGAGTCTAAAGTGCTCTCTGAAATTTCTGAGGAAAAAAAACAGCCTAGGAGGCCTGACCCTATATTCCTTCAATATCAACATAATCAGTGCTAATACCTCCAGCTGCACTTTGGAGGAGTCCCATTCCATTGACCTCAGCCAGTGTGCCCTGGAGTAAGTGGTTTGAGGATTGCTGCCTTGATGATCTGTACCCTCTTCACTCTCTCCTTCAACAGGAAGAGTTATACTTGTTCATTATCAATAAAGTGGCTTAGAGAAGCCGCTCTAAATACAAATTAACCAAACTCCAACAACGGGGGTGGAGAGAGATGGACATTCAGAGTTAATATAAGAAAGTTTGGTAGTTCGGTGATGGAGCTAAATCTTTGCATGCACAAGGCCCTTGGCTTCTCAGTCAAGGAAAACTGGCAAATATCCGTTTACCTGACTGCCTATGATAAGAACTGCATCCAGGTAAGCAGACATGAAAGCATTTCAAATTTTGTTTCTCTTATGTCACAAATAGTTATCATGAAGTATGTGGGCAGTCATTTTTCTAGGTTAATCTGAAAGACTAGGAAATGTTTCTGCCCAAGAATTAAGACAGTCACTTTTTCCCTTTGGTAGGTAGAGCTTTCTACATGCCCATGCTGAGAAGCATAGCGTGTCTCACAAAAAGGCACATGTGAAGAGCCCTAAACTGGTTGTGATTTTCAGAATTGTAGGAGGTGCTGATATGGCCCTTATAAAGTAGAATATATATAAAATCTGTTTCAAGAGCTGTTTAAAATCAACGCTATCACAGGCACTGTAAAGAATACATAGGTGGCACTATAATTTTATCAGAATGACTACAGTCCAGTTTAGGAAGATAAACATGAAAGGAGAGAGGCTTGCCTGCAAGCTAAATGCAGGAAAAGAGACACTGAAAATGAGAGTCTATTTTTCCTCTCTCTTTTTTGTAGCGCAAGAGAAGAGTTTCGTTTATACAGCTCTTGTACAAGCACAGATACCAAGGCTGTGAACCGATGCCCACTTGCTTGGGAGCAGCAAATCTCCTCAAACTCACTTCTAAGTAAATATCTAGAGGATTTAAAGGAAAGTAAAAGCCCTTTTCAAAACTAAACTTCCCACTGCAGTCAAATTCTCTGCTTCAGCACTCAGCAGGAAGGTGGAAGGAGTAGTATCGGAAAAGGAGTTATGGAAAATAGTTACAGCGGCGTTTAATGTTGGCTATCGGCACTAATCCTCTTTGGATCTGCCTTAGAGCTTAGCACTGGGGAAAGTCACAGTCCTGTCCAACTTGCAAAACCTGTTGGGTCAACGTCCCTGCTCCAAACCCCTCCATTTGAAACCTCCTATGTGGTGCCACAAAGAGGAATAGATTGGGGAAGGCCAGCAGGGCAAAAGGTGGTAAAAGTGAGGCTTTGGAGGCATTATAGTCGTCCTCAGTTTTACTGAAGGCTACCCATCTATCTAGTGCAGTGCAGCACACATTTGTTTAGACCCAGTAACATCTCCAGTAAGTGAAGGGGAGCAGCAACAGCAGTTGCTGAACTATTCAGACCAAAGGAGCCAGCATAGAGCAGCACACTGAATTTGGACTGGGGTTCACCAGTTTGCTCTGCTCCAGGGAAGCTCTGGTCAAATAAATGCAAACACTGTATTTACTTGAATTTGATGCTCACCTTTTTGGCCAAATTACGCCACGAAAATTAAGGTGCACATTAGATTCGATGTCACATTTACATTTGCCAGCAAATACTTTTTTGGGTTTCAAGGTTCTGAAAATTGAAGTGCGCATTAGATTCAATGGCTCATTAGACCCGAGTAAATACGGCAGGGTTGCCACCTGTCCGGTATAATACAGGATTGTCCTGTATTTCCATGTAAAAAGCTACATCCTGTATCATGGGCGTAGACAAGATTTTTGTTAGGGGGAGACAGAGCTTTTCCTCCGAAGATCGCCCACCAAAGTTCTTGAGCTTTTAAAAAAAAAATTTGCCCCCCAAAAGAGGACATTGAAAGGCAGCAATCTTTTGCTGGGGACAGGCATCTGCTGGGTGTGGGGAGAGCAGAACCTCAATTAACTGAGTACTTTCAATGCTTTTCAGTAGTTTTTTGTGGATCTTTTGTGCCTCTCCCCCGTTGATAAGAGTTTTGTTCTGTATTTCAGGTATTTTTCTCTCTCTGCCAAGTTAGGGGCCATCCTGTTAGGCTGCAACAGATTGTAATGGATTGCTTGGAAGTCACTTCAGGACCAGATTTTTTTTAATTATTAAAGAATATCGTCCACCAACCACCCCATCCTGACTGATTGAATTTATATACCGCCCTATACCCGGAGGTCTCAGGGCGGTCCACGGAACAAAATCAGAATATAAAACCGCAAAATGTTCTGTATTTTGCCAGAATAAAGATGATCTACTCGCAGGGTGGGGTGGGGGGCATTTGCAAATGAATGAGCTTTTTGAAACCTACAAAGCAACACTGCATGAAGGTGGTGGACACTTGACAAGCGAGCGCCCTGATTGAAAGTGAGCATATCGCCACTCTTAATATTTCAAAGTTTCGTCGGGGGTTGTTCCCAGCAAAGGAGAAGCCCTCATGAGGGGATTTCGCCTGTTACTTTTGGGCGAAAAAAGGAGAAAATTTGGTTCTCGCGACCCCCCGTTGCCTTGACGCCCCTGCGCGTTCTGCCCAGAAGTTTAAACTCCCAACGGAATTTAACGGACTCCGCTCCCAAAGGCGCGCGCAGGAGGCGACAGCACAACCTAACCTCATCCTATCACGTCTTCCCCCCACCCTCCTGGCTCTGCTCCCTCAGGTGATTTTAAGTTTCGGCGCTCGCGGCCTGCGACCCTACGCATAGTTTGTGCTGAGGGGGGGGGGGGTTGAGTTCGAGTTTTAAGAGCGTGTTAATAAGTGCTTCTTCTGGTCCTGAGGAAGGGCGCGCAGAAGGACTGGGGCCTTTAATGACAGGAAGGACTGGTAAGCACGGCGGCCGAGGAGGAGACGGTCTGCCGGACGAGGAGCTGAGTGAAGCGGACGACGACAACGACGTCCTGCCCCCTCCTCGCTCGCTCGAGCTTCTGCCACCCCGCTCGGCTCCCCACCTGACTCGGTTCCCCCCTCCTCCCTCCCCCCAGCCCCGTTCCTTTGTCCTCCCGCTCGCGATTGGCAGGTTTTATTATTCCGCCTCAACAAGCCGCGAGCGGATTGGCCGGCGCGGCTGTGACGCGAGGGGCCGAGCCGCGGAGTAGTTGGGGTTCTGCTCTGTCAGTAACACATGGGCAAGAGCGGCGGAGAGAGGCAGCGAGGAAGGCGCCAGCGGGGAGACGGAGGCCTCCTCTGCGCGCGTCCGGAGACGAGGCAGCGCCGCCCGGGGAGCCGCGGAGGGTCGTGAGAGGAGGAAGGAGAAGCAGAAGAAGCCGCCGCCTCCTCAGTCATCGTCGTCGTCTTAACAGCAACAGCCGCGCGCTTCGGCTCCTTCGCTGCCCCACTCTCGGGACTTTCCCCCTGCATTGGCGACGAGAGGCTTTGGAAGCCGCCCGAGCCCCGCGACAGGGAGGTGGCGGCGGGAAAGGGGTGGGGGGGAAGCGCGAGCCAGCTCGGAAGTGCGGCCACATCTGCCAAAACTTAACCCAGCTATTGCAGCAGCAGCGAGAGCGGCGTCGGCGCCGCCGCCCGTGCTCGCCTTTTGCAGCAGCAGCAACAACCCAGCTCTGCATCTCCCCTCGAGGGGAAGCAGCGAGAGTAGGACGAAGCAGCAGCAGCAGCAAGGAAGGAAAGGAAAGGAGGGCTGGAGCAAACGCTTCCCGGACATTTCCAACACCACCACCACCACCACCTCCTCCCTCCCAGCCCGGGGCTGCTTGCAGTTCCCTGACCCGGACGGAGGGTTGCTGCTCCGCGTAGCCCGGCGAGCGCGCTGGGTTTGCTCCGAATATCAATCGGGATCGAGCCGGGCCAGCCCACCAGCACCAACCCGCCGGTCTCCCCCTGCGAGAGCTCTCCCGAAGCTACAGCCACGTTGTCCACGGCCTCTTGCACCATAGAGGGGAAACAGGTAAGATCGTGGGCGCGGGAGTGGAGAGAGAGAGCTGCTTGGTGGTGCGTTGTTTTTTTTCTTTTGGATGATTGTAGCTGTTTCTCCTTTCCTCCCCCCCCCCCACTTCGTTGCGGTCCGGAGTGGGAAGTAAACACGGCCACCCCCGCCATCGCCTGGAATCAGATGGGGGGGGGGGAGAAAAGTGGCTGCACCTCCCGGGAGCCAAGCGGCGACGGGGCCGCCCGCAGCCCGGCGTAGCGGTACAAAAGGCTGCCTGCTTTGCCCCGCGCTGCTTCTCTCTCTCTCCAACACCCCCCCGCCCGGTTCTGCCTGGGAGTCGCGGAGGAGGTGGGAGGAACGGTCGCCCACTTTCTTTGTAGTAAAAAAACCCCACTTATTTTGAAACAGTGGCAGGTTTGGAGGAGGAGGAGGAAAGGGAGAAAGAATAATCTTAAGTGAGGTATTTGCTCTCTTCTCTCACTCTCCTTTCTCTTTCTCTCTCTCCCCCCCTCCTTTTCTCCTCCTTTTTGTTCAGGGGAAATCTGATGAATCAACCTAATTAAAACCAAGCCGTGAATTAAGCATCCATTTTTATTTTTTTTTGGTACTACAAATTGCAAGCTCTACGCTTGTCCCTCCCTTGGTCTCCATTAAAATCACCAGAGACGTTGTTAAAAGGAGGGAGGGGGTGTGTGTTTTGCCTCTAGCTGCCAGCTCTCCTTTCTGTTTCATTGCCTCTGTTCCAGGACCTAAATTGCTTGGCTGTGTAATTACCAGAGTAAGCCTATTTAAGTTAAAAGCTTTCCTTCTCTTTCTCTGCCCCCACCCCCCCAACTCCAAATGAAACTTGATGAGGGCCCGTCCTTAGTTATCAAGGGAGTCACTTTCTGGTCAGTCCTCTTGATTCATCTCTTTTAGATTTAATCAGCATTAAGGTATTGCTTGTCCTTAAGAGCTTTAGCTTAATGGGGTTACTGGATGCTTCTGTCAGTGTAGCATTTCCTTTTATATATAATATTTACCTTTCAACAAAGACAGGGTGGGTGGGAGCAAGGCAGTGGGGCTTGTGTGGGGTGTTTTTGGTCTTGGAAAGATGGGAAGTAGGTTTAACATACTTTAGGAGTCCTTTTTGCTTTTAATCAGAAGTAAGAAATGCAGATTCATATTGCTGGAAATGGTAACAAAAGGCCATTCCATGAGTTAAATGCATCAGAAATCAATTTACATAAAGGTATATGATGCATTCAGAGAAATGCAATGCTAATGGCTTTTAGAGTGGTTCTCTTTCCCAAGTCTCGGGGTTTTTAGTTACAGTCTTAATTGGTGCAGTTCGCAGTCTGGTTTATTGTGTGGTCAACTGAACATATGATCAGGAGTTATTTTGAAGGAAATCCTGTTTTGTTTGGTCCTTTTAATTTTTTTTAAAGTGGCCTATTTTAAGGACCCTGAAGCTTCTGTTGTAACTTAGTTGGGCTACTAAGTGGCAGGAAAAGTTTGCCCTCTCCTCTTCACTCTTTTGCTTCAGAGGTATATGTCTTAGCAAACAGCCAGATGCTTTAGCTTGAGCATGGACAGCTTACAAAGGACAAAGGGAAAACACACTGCTTAATTGGCAGTAAATAACTTGATCTTTTTATAGTGCAAATGACTGAACAGTAGCCTGTTCGACTACTGGATTTGAGGCAGAGCAAATTAATCAGTTTGGAGTAAGCTTTATGAATTGGTTCCATTATTAATCTCCCTGTTGCCCTGCTTGTACAAAGCATTTATTAGAAAGTGAGAAACACACTTGTGGGTTTGTATGTGTGTCTATTTCCACCTCCACCCCTCCCCAAGCAGCACTTTTACAGCCAGCCATGCTAGCTGTTTCCTGAGTGGGGCATGCTTGATTGTTCTGCCTCTCTGCTTTTACGCAAAACTTTTTTTTTTTTTTAAGGGCAACAAAGCGCTTAGCATTTAAATTGCTGATCAAGGGCAGATTAGTGAGACAAAAGTAGATGTGTTTGTATAGGAAGTTAACAGGCTTCTGAAAGTTAAGTGATCTATTATTATCCAGTAAAGCGTCCTTTGGGAGGAGGACCCCACTTTCATTTGATCTTTTGAAGAAATAAATAAATAAATAAATAAATAGGGACGATCCTGGCTGAGCCCTTGCAGATAACAATAGCATGAAAAGGGAGACCTTGAAAAACTAGTTTCACAACTTTCTCACAGTTTTCTCCGGAGCTTATACTTGCCTCTCCTGTAAAATAGAACCAAACAATCCCCAGAATCATTCCCAGCTGGTGAGCTACAGCTGCGCTCCCCAAGAGTTGTGGTCAGGGATTGTGGCCTCACTCTGGCTGTTTTTTTATGCCATTCTCATTTTAGGACTGTGGGGCCCAGCAATTTATATCTGGGAGGGCCATGTAGACTGTGAGACTCCAGGTGTGTGTACTTTCCTGGCAGCAAACAAAGCGGGGGTCACTCTAAGTTTGACAGCAGTATTGCAAGCTAAAACTGTCATTGAGCACCACCAGCCAACTTGGAAGGGGAGGCAGCTAATTAACCCAGAACAAAGGCTCTGAAAAGTAAACAAGTTGCTGCTATTCCCCATCTTTCTTGGGCTGGGAGGGGCAGGTTGCAAGAGCTCTTAGTCTGAGAGTCAACCCCTTCGTCTCATTTTTCTTTATTTCTTATTCCCTTATCCAGACCATGGTGAACCCAGGCAGCAGCTCGCAGCCTCCCCCGGTCACCAGTGGCTCCCTCTCATGGAAAAGATGTGCAGGCTGCGGGGGGAAGATTGCTGATCGCTTCTTGCTCTATGCCATGGATAGCTATTGGCACAGCCGGTGCCTGAAGTGCTCCTGCTGCCAAGCCCAGCTGGGAGAAATTGGTACGTCCTGCTACACTAAGAGCGGCATGATCCTGTGCAGAAACGACTACATCAGGTGAGAGAGACACAGGGGAAGTTAGGCTGGTTTGCTGGTTTCTTGAATACACGACTCCATACTTTTCCTATGAAGCAGAAGGAACTGCAGGCCAGAAATACCTCTGTTTGCAAGGGGTAGTTCAAAACTAGAAGCCTGATTTAATGAAACAATCCCTTTCCTGGTTTACAGTAGAAAACTTTGGTAGATGGCTCAAGGAGAGGTGTGGTAGAACAAAACTCCTAAAGTGATCCTAAACTTTTAAGAGAGAAGTTCCGGTTTAAAACAGTTGGCTGCCCAAAGCTACTATGGTAGTGGGGCAGAAGGACGCTTGTTTGGAACCTAAAGGGGTGAGAGCAAGCATAGAGTTGGCTAGAACAGTGGCGGGAAAAGGCTAAAACAGTGAGAGAGCTACCCTTTCAGTATCTGATTTATTATATTATTATTTGCATAAGCACCTTTAAATGAAAATGGAATGACTCATTCTCTGTATTCATTGTGAAAGAGTTGATTAATGGTTGGAGGGACTGTGACCGTCTCCTGTGCCAAACTCTGCACACCCAACACAGTGGTAATACATGCTTTCCTATTGCTGTGGAGCATATCTTTCAGTATAAAAGTGAACATGTGTATAGTTTGATCAATGTTTAAAATATTTCTTATTGCATCCAGTATTCTGCATCTCCTCCACTTTGCATAACAAAAATGTGTTTGTTTCTTCTCCCCACCCCCACTAGTTTTAGAGCAATTAATAGAAAGAATTTAAGAGGTCCAGGTGCCCATTCAATCTTTTCAGGTGAACTCAAGCTCCTTTAAACTCATTTTGAAAGGAGGCATTTTGAAGGATTACACATTTAATTTGAGTAAATGACTTGATAGACTGATGCACATGAATGCTTTGAGGAGGTGTTCTAGTTCAGCAACCAGTAATTAAACAGCCCCCTCCCACCTTCTTTGGCATATAAAGAATGTGAGGTAAAGGCATATGGAGTTTTTTTCTAGATAGTCTTGATTTTCATACTTAGAATAGATTTGAAAAAGTATCCCAGTTCTTGGAAGGAGTGAGCAAGCTTTAGTGGTTAAAATCATCTCTTTGTGCGTATTTTCAAATATTTAGTTATAAATATTTTGAGCCGATTTCTTCTGGAATTTGTACATTTAACTATGTAACAACTCTGTAAGTTGCATACTAAATATTACTTTGTTCTGATTCTGGAGGCAACAGCATTTTGAATCGGTGACACCAATAAGGAGACCCTTTCTTGTTCTGATAATGGCTCTTCTTTATGCTAGCACCTTCAATCAGCTAAATAGAATACAGAAAACAAAATGGCAATAGAAAGGTTTTAAGGGATTGCAGCATTCATTTTGCTAAGTGTGTGGATTTTTAAAGTAAATGCTTGAAAATCAGTGTGTGCAGGCTTACAGCGATGCGTTCTTGATCCCTGTCCGAAGCAACTGCATAAGTGAGACAGAATTCTAATTAAATAGAGCAGAACGGTTAGAAAAAGAGGTTTGTTTGAAGTGGAAAAATTGACACTACTGTTCAGATTCAATGAACAGTACAGATTTCGTCTCTCTCTACTAAAACCATCAAACAAACCTCTTCTGATCACTACTAATTAAAAAGAGAAGTTGTCTACTATACCCCCAAGGCAAGTTCAGGCCAGCTTATTGGAATCTCTGCCTCAGGTTTTTGTGTGGCCAAAACTTATTACAGTTTTAATATAGGCTATTATAAATAGGGTGCTTTATCAGATGGTAAATTTGAACTGATTTTGTTCCATCAGTCTGACTCTTCCCTAGAACTGAATAGCTTGTCCAATAAAATATGGATACTTGAGTGTGCATTTCTGGAAGCTTATTTGTTCCATAGGATAAAGGTCTACTGACCCAAGTACATAAAGTTCCAGCATTTTCATCTGTGACCCTGATGACTCAGACATAAGTAGCTACATGTCCTAATCTATTAACAAACAAGATGCTACCATTTTACAAGTGCTCTTCAGTGTGTGTGGTTTTTATTGAGGATCATGTAGGAAAATATATAGAAATAAGTCGTGATTTTGTTCTTTTGACTGCTTGCAGAAATTAAGTTGATCTTAATGGGACTTTCAATGAGATGTTTGTCGTAAAGCTTAGAGACAAATTGATCATTCAGCCTCTGAGGTGATAGGGACTGACTGATTGAAGTCTCTTCATAGGACAAGACAACTGGGTTTTTATAAAAAAAAACACCACTATGGGCCTCTACAACTAAATCTGGGTAGTGGCTTTACCAAACCAGCCTTACCTTATCTAAGGATTGCCACAGATTTTATTGGCAGCAGAGGGCTGTGGGGTGTTCATGTAAGTAAAAGAATGGCAATACATTGACTCTTCTCTGACCCCTTAACTCACAACCAAAGTACCCTAAGCAAAGGGAGGATTTTTTTGGAAGGGAGAAGGGTGATGGGCAGCCCTCCCAGCTATGAGATTCTAGATAAAGCAGCAGCGTGGCAGTGAATCTGCACAATTAAGAGCTTTAATTAGTGTCTCCTCCATTTTCTCTTAGTTCTGATAGGTTTTATCTAATGAGATCTCGTCCCTGGCTTAGATCTGCCTGGAATGACGTGTCCAAAATGAATGAGAGCTGTGTCGCAAACAAAACATTTAATTAACAAAATTGGCCTTGGAGAGAGCAAGAGAGAATAGGCTGGGGGGGGGGTGGTGGTTGAAAGAGGTGGTGGGGAAGGAGAAACAAACTAGGCTTTTCTTAAAGGGCTAGTGCTGCTTGAGAACTCTTTCTGTACAAATGTCTATTTAATATGATTATAATCTCTTATATCCCACCTGGTGTTTGCTACTGAGGTGGCAGTGGAAATATATTTTTGGGTTGGGGGGCAGGTGAGCATATAGCCTTGCCTAGATCATGAGAGCATGGTCACCCCCCCCCAAAGAAAAGTGTTTGTGGCACTGTGCTTGACATGCCGGGCGGCAAGCACCTGATTCCCATTCCAACAGGCAAAAGATGTTCTCTGTTCTCCTTGCTGCTCATTGCCATTCACGTGGGCTGTCTGTCCACAGTATGAGCCATTTGAGGAGGGGAGGAAAGGGAGGGAGCAGCCAGGCAACGAGTTCATTTTTCTGGTAATCAACAGCAAGCTGCTATATTCAGGGAATGCTGTCCCTTTAATTGAACAGGCTAGGTAATTAAATGGCATTTTTCCAATAGGACGTGCTAGGTAAATCTAATAGTTGGTTATTTAATATCACTTTGAAGTCTGCCCACTCAAGCACAATGACAGCACAGGAGCATGTGAACTATTAGCTTGGAAAAAAAATCCAGGATCTCAAAAATTAATTAAATCGCATGCAATTTAGGGGGAACGTTTATCTTGATTTGTCATAACAGAATTAATTCAAGGCCTCCAATTCACTTGGGGGCAGATCTGTTACTCTGAATTAACCAAGCGTAATTTGGCTGATATTTTTTCCTCTCTCTTCCCCCCTTCTCTCTCCCTCTCCCTCTAATGCAGCACTTGCACAGCCGCCTTCCTCCCCCTTAAGTATCAATAGCTTCTGGTGCTTTTAAGGTGCTTGGGCTGTAGTTATGCTGAAGTACCTTTAATGGACTTGGCTGTAGGCATAATTTTTTTGCGTAGCCTTTGTTACATCTGATACAGCTGGCACAGAATTTGGATCCGGTATAGGAAATCTGATGGAAAACCAATTGCTTCTGGATCAGTAGCTTTGGATGTGCTTTTCTTTCAGCTAGGAAGTTTGAATGCTTCTGGGTACAGATATGTCGCCCCCCTCCCTTCTCCTCCTCTCTCTCCTCTCCCCACCCCTTTCAGGTGCAAGGGGAAAATTGAACTGCGGGACTGGCAATGCAAAACTCTTTGTGGTGCAGAGCTGTTTGGTTTCCACAGCATGGTAAAAATCCCCACACTGCACCTTACTTTTCTGTAGTTTATTTTAAAAGTGTTCCAGTTGAATAAATAGAAATTTTCAGCTAGCTCCCCACCCCACATCCTCTTGTTCCCATCTCATCACCTCTGTCTGCTTCTAAAGGTTTTGAATGAGGAAGAGAGTTGGGATTAATTTAAGGTGGCATTACATAATGCTGCAAAATGTAGGACCTTTCATCCATATATGGAACATCTCAGTGTTGGTGATTGATTGTGTTGCCCAAATGTTGAAATATTAACAACCTCTTTGGACTCCAAGACCCAAAGAGAGGAAACTGAAACCACTTCTGTCATCGCAATTAAAGAGTCCCCTGGCTTTAATTAGCCTGACCTGGGGTATCTCTCCCCCATTGCTGGAGTTAAAGAGAAAAGAGCCCATTAAAGTCCAGTCTGAGACCGATAGTTACTTAATTGAGCACCTAAAGCCTCCAGCCTTTTAAATTAAATACTGTCCTGGACAGTCTCCCTGATTAGCTAATTAACTCTCCTCTCTCACAGAACCCATATAAAAACAACTTTTCAGGATGAGGGTAGTTAACAATGATTGTCTTCCTCCATGGTGAAACAAAAATTATCTGAAGCTTCTGATAAAGTGCCTTAAAATAAAAGTATTCTCATTAGTAGAAAAGAAAAGAAAAGCATCTAAAAAAAGTAACGGGCAAAGTCCTGGACATTTGCTTCAGTAGTAGCCTAACCCTGCAGATTATGTAGACTGCCTTAAGTTAGTTTTGGCTGTGACTTCCAAAAATTCAAATTCTTTTAGAAGGAGGCTGGCGCTGTGTGTGTGTGTGTGTGTGTGTGTGTTTAAAATGAGGTACAAGTAGCTTTTGGGATTACATTTTTGACTTGCAATTATTAAAATTTAATTTAGATGCACAACCACCATTGCTCAGGAAAGTTTGTATGATACACACATACTTTATGAAGAGAATGTGTCACAGTTAAATCAGCATGATTAAAAATGATTTTAAAATTGTGTGGCGCGTTTGAAATCCTCGCCTCTTCCACAGGAGGCTGTGAAAGAGGGTTTTTTTTCTGTCTTGCCTCCTTTAAAAGAGGGGTGTGTGCCTGTGTGTACTTATGGGAAGAGAGTATTCATACAGCTATGAGATCTTCCTTTTGCCATTCTAGAAAAGCTTCCGTTGTAATTTTTGCTGCCACTTTAGTCACAGTTCTGCAGATGGACCTAAATATGCCTTTCTCGCTGCCTCTTTAAATGACTTCCTTCTAGAACGTTGCCACTGATAATGGGGAGTGGTGGAAAGAATACACATAGTGAAGCTCTCAGTGAAATCGGTTGTCCTTGTAAATACTTTGAAGTGGTCCTCCTGATCCAGCAGATGCTAGAATAGCATCCATCTACTTTTTTTTCCTGGATGGTTCAGCCCTTTTTAGGCTGGAGGTCTTGGCAGTATATTAGTTCAGCTTTCCCTTTGTACCCATTCTGACTCGCAAGAAAGTGTCAGTGTGTTGCGGATCTCAGACTAATTAGTTTTGAAATGGAGTTTTGATTGAACTCTTCAAATCGATGCTGCTGCAAAATTTGTTTCTCAGGCTTCCTATTAAAAGCCATCTTAAGGGGCAGTTTTACTACTCTCCCTGTCGTTCAGTCGATACATTTAATACCAACTTACAGGCTATTTTCAATAAAGTGGCGACAGCAAATTAGTAGTTTGAACATGACAAGCCTCCCTCTGCAAGCACTGATTCTGGAAAACTCAAAGCAATTATTTTCGTCCCCCCTCCTTGATACGGAGGCACGCAGCAAACATTCAGATCACAGCATTTTCAGTAGTAACGCGTCCTCCAGACTGATACACAAGCACGAATGTATGACTTTACTATTGGGCAAAAAAAGGCAATGGAAATAATTAATATTATGACACCAGTACATTTATTTTATAGATGCTATTGCACTCTCTCTCTCCCCCCCCCCCCAAAGCACCCAAATCTTAAGCCATGGGAGGGGGAGCCTGCCAGCTAGTTCAGATTCTTCCTTCACTATGAGATGGTCCATCATTGTAATAGCTGTGGGTGCAGTGAGAAACTGCAGAAAAGCAAACGAGAGAAAAAAGCCATTTTTAAAATTCTAGCATACATATTCTGTAAAAGTGGGAGATCAATATTCATTAAAGTATTGTAGCTCAAATCAGTATGTTGTGCCTTTAAATGCATTAGAAGAATTGTGTATATTTTCCTTCAGTCCTTCCCCCCCTCCTTCCTCTGCTTTCCCTCTTCTGTCTCTCCCCCCCCCCCCATGGCAGATGTTGTGGTCTCATTTGATTGCATAGGAAAACTGCAGTGATACAGCAAACACCCAGAGAGATATGATGACAAATGGGTCCAGATCCCGGTAAATTACTTTCTGCTCAAATCGAAATTTCATTCAGTTTGTTGCTAGCAGAGATGAAGTAATCTAAATTGTGGACTCAGGAGCAGATAGAGGGAAGTTGGAGCAAGCATTTCATTATCAAGAGAGAGAGAGAAGGTTAGGATGAAAGAGATGAGCAGAGGCAAATCTAAAGTGTTGACACCATGATTGAAAAGGTTAACCCATACACATTATATATCAACCTGGATAGCCGAGAGTTTCTAATGGAAACTCTGCCCTGCTAGAGGTTTACTGGAGTTTCAATACACTGAGCATGATGTCGTCTTAGATATACAATCAAATCCTCTTAACCCTTTTGATGACTCATCTCTCAAGATATGATTAAAGTACAAAAAAGTTCTTCATATAATTTCAAGGACACAATGCATTTAAACTCCAGTCATGAATTCTGTCCCTTTTTTTATGACAAACCCAGTAATCTGATAAAAAGTGTTGTACAGAATTGGTTTGTGTTGCTGGATGCAAGTTCATATTTTATTAGATCCTGTGCTTCCAAGTCTTGAGAGGTCTAGGGTGCTCCTGTGGCAATTTGGCTTGTGTTGCAGTCTCTTAAATTATCACGCCCCAAAGTATGTAAACAAGCTTCAGGGGTGGATTTTGACAAGTTGAAATGGCTCTTTCAGAACTGGCTTCTTGATTCACAAGTGTCTCAGGTGGGGGGAGAAAATAATAAGCATCACCTTTTTGTTTTCAGGTTATTTGGAAATAGCGGCGCTTGCAGTGCTTGTGGGCAGTCAATTCCTGCTAGTGAGCTGGTTATGAGAGCACAAGGGAATGTCTATCATCTTAAGGTAGGAAAAAATTGCCTTTCTGACACTGTCCCCGCCCTCCACCCCAAATATTGCAGCACCTGTGCACAGATCTATATTGGAATAAAAGCAGCTTCTGCTCTAAATTCGTAAAACGGGCTTAGTCATAAATGGAAAGGCTTTTGAAGTTGCATATGTTGTCCTAGTGATTAGTTGTGCTGCAGGTCTGAACACATTCTTGGGTTCCAACAGGTGCAGCTTCCGGTATTTGGCCAAAGTCCCATATATCCCTTAACTTTGCCGTAATTCAGATTATAATATTTTTTGGCGTTTTTAATGCCCTCCCTCCAGTTTTAACTTTGCCTTTTGTTCACCCATTTCAGTGTTTTACGTGCTCTACCTGCCGGAATCGCCTGGTCCCTGGAGACAGGTTTCACTACATCAATGGCAGTTTATTCTGCGAACATGATAGACCTACAGCCCTCATCAATGGTCATTTGAATTCACTTCAGAGCAATCCACTACTGCCAGACCAGAAGGTGAATATTGAACAATTGCTAATGGACCTTATTAGAGTTAAAACAAGATTAATACATTTTTCAGCCTACTACTGAATATCTTTCAAATGGCTTTACACGATGGAATGTAGTGAAACGGGGTAAAGCTCCAAACATTGAGGTGCTTGGATTGTGAAGTGACTCCAGTTTAATTTGGGTCAAACCTGTGTGTGTGTGTGTGTGTGTGTGTGTGTTTGCATTTACCAAAACAATTCTGGCCGTCAAGAAGACTTGTGGGATACAATCTGGATCTGTCTTAACAAGTGCATGTACTTAATTGTAGCATTCTAGAGTCAGATAAGCTAATGGCACAGTAGTGGTTTGTAGAATCATTGCAGTAGCATTAAAAAATAGTTACATTCTTTGGTTCAGTTAGAGTTGGCTTGATTTTCAAGGAAAATGCTTTACTTTCTGTTAGCACCATTTTTTTCATGTCCGTTATGTCTCTTTAGTTTTTGGTATTAAAGTGTAGTATGGCTTACTCACTAGCAGAGTAGGGAACAGTTTTAATCAACAGTTGTCCTGTACCTCTGCTGTAACTGGACAGTTTTTAGATCTATTTTAATCTCCCTAATAAGTCCCATAGCTATGCAAGTGAGTGCATTTTGATAACTGCTATGCCTAATTTATAATAATTACTGTCAACCTTCAGTTAAGGGACTGTTCATTCCACACTGGTCCAGAAAACACTGAATGCACAAGTCTTGCACATAATTTTATTCACATCATATTTCATACTGATTATGTATTGATGACATTGATTCATTTACTCTTTACAGCGCCACTTGCATGGATATTAAATCTTATTGACCACAGATGAATTTTAATTTCAGATTGGTGATGGATTTTTCCATCAGCTCTGATAGTATATTTGACTTTTTCATCATTAACCCAGGCAATCACACAGCACTGAGTTATTGCATTGAAACAAAGTGCACACTTCACTTGGTAATTCTTTATGGATTTACAATAGGGACTTCATTAATGTCTGTTCCAAGGATAGCAAAAATAACATTTATCTGTTAGTAGGAATTTTGAAGATAAAGTCTTTTTTATAAAAAGAAAGAAAGAAAAAAGAAAGGAACAAAGCAACCCTTCGGCAACTTATGAATTCTGCAGCATCAGGGAATCTTTAGAGGCTTAATATGTTCAGAAGAACATGAACTTGCCCCTTAATAGGGGTGCATTGCTATAAGTACGTATTCTAGAAAGCTGCCCTAAATTTAATAGTGACCAAGTGTGTGTATGTTAGATGTAGTTAAGGACTCTCATGCATTCTATACTCCCAATAAAAGTCCTACTGAGTTCAGTAGGGCTTATTCCTGTGTAAGTGAGTTTAGGAGGACTGCCTTCTTTAAATATTGTTTTGGAATCCCCTATAGGCCAGGTGCTATCCTCAAGTCCCTGTTTCTAAATAACTGTTTAAAATATAGGGAATACTTCTTGCATCTAGTTCAGCTTTTTTTGTGTATCCGTTTGCTTTGTGCATGCAGTAAAAGTTTAATATGCTTTATGGCGCCTTTGTTCTTGCTGTGCTTCAGCAAAAGTAATACTAATGTTGGCAGTTACAGAGGAGAGATAAGTGTGGAATAGAAACAGGGATTCAGGGGCTGCAAAGCTGTATTCATCCTACATGTAACTCTTTGTGCAGGAAGACTTCAATAAGAACAGTGCCTGGATTCTGTGGCTATTAACTGCATAGCTACAGTATGTTAAAGAGGCAACGAGGTGCTGAGAAAGATGCAGGGAGGGATGGACGACAAAGTGATGTTCTCAGCGGGTGACACTAATATGGCCTAGTGAGTGGCTTATCAGTTCCACAAGTGGGGTTGTGTGAGGGTGGTGTACTATAATTTAAGCCCAATTTTCATGGCTGAAGCTTAATAGGATTCTAGAGTCCGGGAAGAAAGCGGATTGTGTGCTTTTTTGGCACTGCATATTTTTGGGTTACTAATCTATGCATTACTCGGAGGGAAAAGTTAGAATTCTCAGTCCAGTAAGCTTGTTCTGCTAGCACCACAGAAAGCCCTTCACAAATGAAGCTGTTGTGTGCGGTTGTGCTGTGTTACTTGCTCCCACCCCTCTTCCACACTCCATTTTAAGCCTCTTCCTTTGGCTTCCCTATGATTTGAATTGTAACTCGTTGGACAAGGAGTGCTTCTGATCTCTGCTGTTTACAGTACCCAGCACAGCCTTGTTGCTTTAGTAAATGTTAAGGGGAGCCCGAAAACAGTCCTGATATAGCACCCTATATATTCCACCTATAGAAATAGTAGCCCATACTCTGCTTTGCCCATTGGCATTTTATTGGTGATGGACAACCTGAAGACGGCCAAGCGAACTCTGGCATTACATTGATTGCATTGTGATTTGTTTGCTCTGGCCGTGGTTAGTATCATTTCTGCATGATGGCCAGGAGTTGATGTTGCCCTAATAAGCTGGTTCCAGAGTCCTTCTTTATTTCAGAAGGCATCAACTCCATCCAGCAGGGATGGGAAGCCTGTAGCCTCCAGCATGAACCCCTTCTTTAACCATATCCTTACTATCATAAACAAAATATTGTACTACCACCCCCAACTATGGACAGTAAAATACCCCCCCCCCAAAAAAGCTGGGTGCTTGATGGATGTTTATGATGTCCTGTGCAGATTTTGTCACTTTGTAGCTGAGGAATGTTGTCTAAAAGCTCATCGAGTTTCTTTCCTACTCCCTACCCTTAAAACCCTTTTCACAAGGTATAAGTTTTCCTTTCATTGGTGATGATCAGAGCATTTGCTTGGCTCTAGCTACTATACTTTTAAATAAAGCATGAGTTAGGTTACGTTTTGCTATTCTGTCTGTTGCAGAGAATCTTCTAGTTTACATATCGCTCAACAATTCCCTTGTACTTACATAATTGGTATTGTCTCTGTCCATAGTAGAGGACACTTGATGCTCATTTATTAAATATGCTTGCTGGCTGCTCCCTAATCTTTGTTCTGGACAGACAAATTACCTTTCTCACACTGAGCATCAGCTCTGGGGAATTAAACCTCCAAGCTTCCACCACTTTAATTAGCTTGAAAGTGGGGGGTTGCAGTTACTAATAGACCTCAGGCTTTTAGTAACTTGGGGAAAGGGTAAAAAAAAAAAAACTTCCTAGGAAGCTCAAAATGTCATTTAAAAACCATAAAAATCTAATATATTATTTCATTTTGGTAATTGCAAACAGATTGCATTTGAAGACTGTCGATCGTTTCTACTTTATCCATGGAAGTTAGATTTCTGTCGAGCTAGGCATTTTTAATTATCACAATTCATTAACACATCACTGTGGAGGCACATGTTTGACTTCGTATATTACAGAGTTTATGTAACGTTAACTAACATAGCAGATGAGGAATCTTAAATGGGAGGAAAATATTCCAAAATGTCTATATTTAGCTTTTGTGCTATGCAGCATGTTAACTAGCGTTGCCTAGGGGAGGGTATCTTATTTGCTTTAGACAGAATTTTTCCTAATTTAGAAGATCACTTTACTTTGTGTGCTTCAAAGGCAAGGCGTGTCATTTCATCCCTGTCCAAGGGAAATGCATCTTTTATAAAAGAAAAAAAGTAACTGTAGGATTTCCCATCAGAAGCTTCTATCTTTCCTTTGTGATAAATGTATCTTGCTGCTGTCAAAACTTAAAGGACATTATTATTATTATTATTATTATTATTATTATTACATTTTTAGTGTGGTCTGTTTTGGTTTTCCCCCGTTTGAACTCTTCAGGGACTTGGATAAGTATTGCAGAAAACCTTTAATTGAGTCGCAGTTGGAAAGTAATTTAATAAGATAAGCAAATAAGGAGAATGCGAAACCAGTCACACTTGACTCAAATCAAGCATTTTAGCTAAGATGCCCATTTTTATTTCCTTGCAGGTCTGCTAAAAGGTCAGAGTACTGCAGAATGCGTGCCTTCATCTCAAACTTTGTTCATCACAGATGGATCCCATGTCTCCAGTAGACAAGTCACCTTTGTAGCTAGCATCAATGCCAGCTCCATGCCATTGCACCTTCTTTACTCTTGGTTGCCCTTCCCACATTTATTGGTGTATTAAAATGACTGAAAATGAACATTAAGGACTCCATGAATCTGGGCTATTGGGAGACTGTAGAGGAAATGGAGAAAAATGTCCACCAGAAGAGAACAACTTTGGGTGGGGAGGGAGTGGGGAAAATGACTAATGAAGCTAATTAAGATAAGCTTTTGAGTCTGCTTTCTACCCTCATTAACAATTAGCAGGGCACTGGTCAGAATTTGTACCCTGTGTTTTACCTTAACAACATTCTCTTTGCTCTTTGTATATTTAAGTGTTGTAAGGAAATGTGTTTCAAAACTCAGAACATGAGATAAAGGAAAGATGGGGCTCTTGTGATATTCTATCACAAACACTTTTATTGTATCTCTGTAAAATACAATGTATGTATGCATGTAAGTGTTTTTTTTGTCCTAATGTTGCTACTTCCCATGACACAAAAAAGAAAAAAAATCAAGCTCATAGCAGCTACTGTGTAGAAATTTTCACCTACTCCTAATTTGCTGAATGAAGAAGAAGAAAACTTTTATTTGTGATACTTTCAGAGACATTTGCTCTAGTATGGTGTATTTAAATAATAAAAACATAAAATGAAAATACTTGTAATTGAGTATGACTTCAGTGCACTATAATAATAATATAGCAGATTTCCATTCAGAAATGAATTCTTATGCAGCTTTTAACTTTAGAATCTGTTTTTTCTGCTTTCTAATGGGTTTATGAAAATAAGGAATGCATTTAAATCTACAGAATAGGTGACTTTTGGCAATGGTACAGAACTCAAAAGTATTGCTGAGTATTTCAGATATGCAGATAATGGCAACATTAAACCTGTATTGTGATTCATTTTTTGCTCTCGTCAGCTAAGTCATCTAGGCTTTGTGAACAACAGGAAGTGTATATTTCCTAACACTATTGCATCGCTCTGTATACAGTGCAGTCATGTGGGTTGTCAAGCTAAAAATTCTCTAGTGTTTTGAAGACTCTTTTAAAACTTTGGTAATGACACAGCACATGTTCAGGCAGAATTTTCACTTCACTTTAAACCTTTCTGTATCATTATGACTGGTGTTTGGGAGTGGCCAATCAGTTTTGTTCCGGCTATAGGCCTTTTGATTGTACTGTCGCGAAGGGCTGCACAACTCTTCTGATAAATTTTATTAAATGGTCTGCCCTGGAAGGTGAGGTACGCAGAGCCCTTGCATTGTATCCAGTTAACCTGACACGTTACACAACGTTTGCAGGCATGGGATGCTATCCAAGAGCACAGGCTGGTATACAATATTCATGGCAGGCAATACACAAACCTCGTGTAATTGAGATTATGCATGTAAACGAACAAACAACCCTTTTGGACAATAAGGCTTTTAAATTGGATAATAATAATATTGGGGTCAGGAAAGTCACCTCTAGCAGGCAAGGACTTACTCGGGAGGAGGCTTGGTGAGTATACCCACCCAGTGAGACTAAGGTATATAATGAATTGTTCATAAAAAGATGGATTCTCAGAACAGTATACAGTTTGATAATACAGCAGCTGATTTCCTGGAACACTGGGCAATTCTTCCACATGGGAATTTCTGCACTATGACAGGGTTAAGCATACGTGGAGGATCTCTTTCATTATGGAAATAATGGATAGTTTGGAGCATTAGTTGGAAGTCTGAATGGAAGATGCAACATGCACAGTTCTGGATCTTGACTAAATGCCACTGACACATGCATCCTCCACACTGCAGGAATAAGCAGGATTTCCCTGTGGGAGGCTAACTTCTGTGAGTTGCAGCCTAGTAGTTTGAACGATGGTGCTGTGCCTTATCTTAGTGTGCTTAAGGGAGCTTTGTGTGAACCTGATCCATGCAAGCTGAGGAACGCCACTGAAATTAATGTGGATGTCCCAAACACACTATCGATAGTCTTTAAAGTGAGAAATGCCCATCCATTCTACTGCTAGCTGGGAAACTGGTGTGTATATATTCTTCAGATCCTGGGCAAAAATACAAAGGCAGAGAAGATTATATCAAAATTAAGCTGCACATTTTAAAGTAATGGTTTCATTTGCTGGAGTGCCTGTCAATGCTTTGGGCTGGTTCAGTTGTAATATCAAACCATTTGTTCATGAATGAAATTTGATTGCCTTCCACCCTTCGTGCTCTTGCTAACTTCTAGTTTTGTAGCAAGCCTCAACATGTCATTATGTATATATATATACTGGGAAAACGTGAGTTTTCTCTAACTTTAGTCCTCCTCAAAGTAGATCCCTTGACATTAAAGGGCAGGCCTAACTTAGACATATCAATTTCAGTGGTCTTCTCTGACAAAATGTAGTTGCATAGATCCACAGCCTTCCAACCCTGTTTTGCCGCATTCGGATGTTACAATCTGCCTCTCAGTTGGAAATTGGGACATTTGGGGGGGGGGATTGTGATCCTGTGACTCCTTTGTGTTCCATCAAACAACCAGGTCTCAAACAAACAATTAAGCAGTTTGCTGTCTTAATATGCATAGGAAGGACTTGTCTGTCTGTCTCTCATTTTACTAAACAAAAATTTCTGTGTCACTTCCTGAAAACAGTTTTGGTGAAAATCTGAGGACCAAGCAATGAAATACAAAGTCATTTCAGACTATGCCACAGAGGTGAACCCTAACAATGTTTGAGCCAATGGGTGCTTTGAATTATGCTGTCTGAATTCTTTTGAGAAGATCTTCTGAGACATAGGAGTATAAAGCTCCCGTATTAGTGCTGTTGTAGATATCCTTTTAAAATTCATTCTTTCCGCCTATAAGCGCTCATTCTGCTGCTGTGAAAGCTGTACATGCCAGGTTTACAGTTGTTTAATATAACCTAGAAGTACTAAGATGATGGCTAATAATTTTCTGTAAGTAATATAGTGTGGCATTTAGCAACGAAGAGGCTGAAGTTCATTAAGGCTTTAAATAAACTATTATATGACTGGTTCTTAAAGCACAGCTACCTATTTAATAGCAGGCTTAAAAGCATTTCTTAAGTTGGAGACCTATAAGATTACAAATGTCACTCATGTTAGCATAATCCACATGCAAGTGATGAAGCCTTTGCTTTGATGTGCTAAATTGGAGGAGGACTGATGGAGCTATGAATATACAATGGAACATATTTAACTAGTATTCTTGCCTGGGGTAAAGCACTCTCGAAACTGGAGGCATATCAAACAATAAAAACAGGTTCTAATGGTGGAAGGCTGTGTGTGAGTTTGTGTGTTGGGATATTTGCTCTTATGTGAGCAAATGTTTTTGGTGTCTCCTCCCCCTTAAAATGCAATGGAGATTAACCATACTTGATCATACTTGCCCTTCTCTCCCTGCACTTGTTACAGTCGATTTCTAGAATCCATGCTATGTACCGTATATGTATCTGTAAAGATGTAGGTCTACTTTGTCATTCACCAGAAATTCTAGTTATGAAATCTACCCATCCTAGCAGGCACATGGGCACAGCTTCCAAACCAAATTCTGTTTGCCATAAAATATACTGTCTTTCTGGTCGTAGTTTTATTTGGCCTGGTTATGTAGTATCAGAAGCTACACCCACCCACCCACCCTATAAACATTGCACTATTTAGAAGACCACCGCCTTCCCACATCTCCCCCTCCCTCAATCTGCATTTTCTCCTGCCAGGATACTCCCAAAAAGGAGCGAGTATGAGAAAACCCAGACTGAGAGAGGAGAAAGTGTGGGAAGGCAGTGATTTAGAGGACAACAGAAAACTAATGGAGCTACAGAAGTTTACTATCCATGTTAAATGACTCTATGGATGAGCTACCAACCTATGTTACTTAGTATTCAGGTTTTTCTTTAAAAAGTGGAAAAAACAAACCTGCTACTAAATGAGATTGTATTTATTGGTCATCTAGGTTAATTGAAAATCTCAAAAGTTTGCAGCATGCTGGTACTGAATGTGCAGTCCTGGAAAGGCATTTCAGTGATGAGAAGTGAGATTGTGGCATGTATAGCTCCTTTTATGCTAAATGCTTTTGGTGTGGTGCTACCTTGGCATTGTAGCTTGCTCTCCTCCGCCGTGACATACTGTGCAGAACATAAAGTTCTGGATTTCCATTGTCGTCCTCCTCTTTCAGGTGCATGCCTGCTTTGTTAGCCCTGCTAAGCCGCAATAAAATTTATTACAGTTAAGTGGCAATTTGTTGCCATGAAACTGCAATTAAAGTATTACCGGGCAGCCATTTTAGATTAACACACATTTGGAGCATAGGCAAGCGCTGAACGGGCTCTTGTTATCTTTACCAGATCGGAGCTCTCCGCATAACAGTAAAACTGTGACACGTTCACCTATGTCTTTTGTCAAGTTGAAGAATTTGAGCTCTCGGTGGGAGCACAATGATCTCATCGCAAGCATACTAAGAGCAAAGACAAGTCAGGGCTGATTTCTGCACGTTCAACCTGCAGTGTATAAAGTTATTGCCATGTTTGGGCGATGGAGGTGGGGGTTTGTGGGAAAGGGGGGGGGGAGAGATGGCATTGCTTTGCTGAAATTTCGCAGGGATGGGGATGCATTCGAGAGAGTGTGCTTTTGACTTCAGACTGACTGTTAAAACGGACTGCACGCTGTGGACTCTGATGCCAGTAATGCGAAGCGGGTTCTGACTTGTTAGAGTTTTAAAGGCGGGCGTCTTTTTTCTCCTTTTAACTGCAATTAAACGAAAGGCTAGAACAGAACCGATCTGAAGGGATTGTTTCCGAGATGGCCACTCATATGCAATGAAAACTTGCAAGGCTTTCCTTACAATTTAAGAACCTCTTGATCATCTTCTTCTTCTTCTTCATGCTTCGGCCTGATCTATTAAAACAAACAAAAATCTTGGGCACTCCTTGATCCTAAGCACACGCTGGCGAGAGATGTAAGTTCCATGGACGCGAAATGCTTCGAAATAGGCAGTTAAGATTGCACCACCATGTAGAACGAGGGTGTGAATTTGCTTAACTCTTTTTTGGGGGGTGGGGAAAGGAGGTAGTGAGGATTGGCCTTCCATTCTGCCACTTCCTTCCATGATAGATTCCCTTAGGTATTTTTACTTTTAGTAAAAACATTGGCCGAATCCAGCATAGACATTATTCTTCCATTTACCTCAGTCAGCTTAAGAGTACTGTCACCCCATATCTCCCGATAAAACCTCACTTGACTGTGAAACAGTATGAATGAAAATCCCCGGAACAAACCCAAAATATGCTTTGAACAGTGAAGCAATTATTTTATTTGTTTGTATGTTTACATCCCACATTTCTCAAGGCCGTGTAGTGTGCCTGCATTTTTCTGTCTCTGTTTTATCCTCTTAACAACCCTGTGAGGTAGACTGAGAGTGAGTATCACTTGGCTCTGTCTCTGTATGGTGTGTGATGCTGCCCTCTCGACTTTCTGCCCTCTCAAACTTTCTGCAGCTAAAACTTTGCCCTCAAATTCTTCCCGAGAAACGAACGATTTGTGCTTGTCTCGCTAGCTTGCCTCATCACTGCACATATGATTGGTCCGGGAATGAATGCAGTTTGGACTGGATTTTACCTGTTAATGGGCCACAATTGTCTGTGTGGCACCCTTCTGCCCACAGCTGAATGGGCAGATGCAGCAACACAGAAAATGCGCAAAGAATCCTGTCCCCCGCAAAATAAAAAACCCCCACTCCATTCCTTCTACTTAGTGCAAGACATAACATGAATTTGTGGACCTGTCGAGAAAGAGGTATGTTTCCTCAGACTCTTTATTCCCTTTCGTGCATGCATGGACACACTTTCTTTCTCTCAAGCTTTGAGGGCAAAGATATGTGAACAACCTCCGATGGCATCTAGGATTGCTTTAATGCATCGAGTAATTTGGGTCATGCAGGTTGTCTTTATAATTAAGGTTATCATTTTGCTGTGCAAAATTTTAATGAATTTCAGGGCACCGGCTTAGTAAAAAGAGTCGCAGAAGGGTGACCAAATATTTATAGAATAAATAGAAGCATCAAAGGAGCAAAAATATTATGTCTTTACCACAGTGGTTTAATTGGGCTGATTGAACATAGGGAATTATTAAATGAGTGCCTCTGTTAACTTAATGAATGTACAGCGAAGGAAACTCAAAGCCCCTGCTAGAAACTAGAATATGGGTGTAGAAATCTGTGGCTGTTCAGATGCTGATAAACTCCTGTCATCTCTGCTTATTGGCCATTCTAGCTGGAGCTGATGAGACTTCGAATCTTAACATCTGCATAGCCCCATATTTCCTCTCCTTGGACATGTGTCTTGCTGTTCCATACACTAACTGTTTCTCAAGCTAACCTACGTCATAGTTTTGATATGAGGTTAAACATGGGTTTTAGTGGCAAATGTATGCTGCTATGAGTTGCTTAGAATGTGAAAAGCAAACAGGCAATATTTAAGCTGCCATCGTAAACTAGGTAAGGACAGAGTGTGGTACTGTGTTCTTGCATGAATTTCTTAGCTTTTGTTCTGAGTGGAGTGATGGAACATAGATTAGTATTATCTTCTTTCTAAGCTGGGCTTCGCCTTGTAACTACTACAGACAGGAGTTGCTAACACTGGCAATGTGCTGCTATTATTATATAATAATAATAGGTAGGTTCAGAGCATCTTTATAGGCTTGAATCCCAAGTTTGCATAAGAAGAACTCCATCAGTGGAATACTTTCACTGGTAATGGCGTGGAGAGGCCAAGCTCCCTTCTCCTCCGCCCTTGTGGTTCTCTATGCCCCCAGTAAATCTGTTCTGGAAGATTGGAGAATAACATGGGAGGTGGTGTTGGGTAAATCGGTGAAAATTTCCTCTCTTCATACGCTCCAACATTTATCCGATGAAAGTAGGGACGTCCTATTCCATAATGATAATTTTACTATTTATAACCCACACATCTTATTAGGTTGCCCCAGCTCTGGGCAGCTTCCAACATATATAAAAACACAATGAAACATTAAACATGAAAAACCTTCCCTATGCAGGGTTGCCTTCAGATGTCTTCTAAAGGCTGTATAATTACTTATCTCCTTGGTTCAGGTGTTGCATAATTCCATACCCTCCAACATTTCCCCAATGAATATAGGGACATCCTAAGGAAAAGTGGGACATTCTGGGATCAAATCAGAAACCGGGACAGCTTCTCTAAATCAGGGACGTCCCTCGAAAATAGGGACACTTGGAGGGTCTGTTTCTTCCCTTTTGCCAGTGGGAGCCTCTGCTGGACTGGAGTCCCCCAATGAACAGAATAGCTATTTGGGCACCAAGCTAATATGTTTCAAAAGTGGCCTTCAGGCAGCTTAGCACCTGCACTTAGCACCTGCAGGGAAACTGGGTCATTTGCCATTCACTCATGCTCCCTCCTGCACACTGACCTTGTGATGTGTGGGTATGTGCGTTTGTGTGACAGAGAGGCAATAAGCCACGCCGTCTCTGAATCAAGGTAGAAAATGCAAGCCCAGTGCTGGCAATGGCTGGGTTCCAAAGAACCACGTGCACAGCTGGTTCCCATTGTCGTCGATGGAATGCAAAGAGCAAGCTGTTCCGTAGCTGACAACTGGGAAAAGCCATGTCTGAGCTTTTGGTATTCAATTGCTGCATTGTGGCCAATATCGTTCTATGCATAAAGTCTGGATTTCACCCAAGGAATTAAGGGAGGGGAGCTTTCTTGCTGTAAATGTAGCAAGAACGCAAAACCTGCACAGCAGCAAATACTCCAAGCAGGTACTGGGCCATCGATCATACTTGAATATGGAACTGTCCAATTCTGTGATTACATAAACAAGTGTGGTGCTTTATTACAGAATACCAAAAGACTTTGGGTTATTGTAACACGGCTCCCTCTGAGTTGCTTTCTGATCTTCCAACTACAGCCTTTCTGAATGAGGCATAGGTAATGAGGCATTTGTGGAAGTGTACATGACACCCTTCAGAATTATAATTCTGGCTTCATCCCTAAAAGGCTCTTTTGAAGACTTGGGAAGAAGAAGAAAATCCTTGCAGATGGACTCCTGTTCATATTTGTTGCTTTAAGGAGAGCGTTCGCAGGGGTGTTTAAATGAAATAGATCATACCTTTAATTACATCAAAGCCGAGCTGACTCTGCCCCCCAATTTTCAGTTTAATTGCTGTGGCTCAAAAAGGTGTTGAAAATCGGTAGCGGAGTTACTGAAACCTACTTGGTGGTGGCTTTAAAAGGAGGGCAGAATGTTACTCCTTCAGATATCACCTTTTCTCTCTATTAAAATGTTATTTAGGTTGTGCACCAGGCTGCATCTCTTGGGATTCTTGGGAGCTCTCTGTGCAGGGAGTAGAAGAGTAGAATGACAAGAGGAGAAAGGAATGAGATGGGCTCTTTTGAGACCTGCACTTTGGTGTGTGTGTGTGTGTGTGTGTGTGTGTGTGTGTGTGTGTGTGTGTATTAAAAGCACAAGGGAGCTTGAGAGTAGTAGAGCCTCAGGTGAGGTTAGTGCCTGTCTTCTAGTAATTTTCTGTCCACTACACCCAGCACTGAAACAATGAGTGTGCCTTCTATAAGGCTAGCAGAAGGAAACTGTCCATGACAATCTGGCTTGGAAGACTGCATTGCTGGTCCAATTTTTCTTGCAGTGCCAGTCATTCTGCACAGCTGCAACTTCTGGAGCATATTCAAGGGTAACCCTGCATAGAGAGCATTGCAGTCATCTAACTGAGAGGTGACTAAAGATTGAGGGGTCACTAGCTAAGCTTTTCTTGGTCCAGAAACGGCCATAGCTGGCAAACCAACCAGAGATAGTGCTCCTGAAGCCATTAGCAGTGGTGGACGTTGGGCTCTCAAAATCTGCCTCTTGTAGCATTGTTGTGGAGGCCCCTGCAGCATGGTGCCCAATTCTGCTGTACCAGCTGTTCCACCCTAATACCACCTCTGCCACCAGGCTTCTAGAGATAATGACGTCTCCAGTAGCATCCCCCAGAGCTATGAACCTGCTTCTTCGGGGGGAGTGCAACACCACCCAGAACAGGCTGCCTACCAAACTCCTGGCTCCACAAACTGTACTTTGATCTTATCAGGATTCACTTTCAGTTTATTGGCCCTAATGCAGCTCATTGCTGCTTCCAGGTATCTATCCAGCACCTAAATGGCTTCTCCTGATTCAGATGGAATGGGAATGGAGTCGCATGCTATCTGCATACTAATGGCATCATACTCTATATGTCTAGGTGATGGCTTCCAATAGCTTCATATGGATGTTAAAGAGCATCGGGGACAAGAAAGTATCTTGTAGAACCCAACAGCATAAGTGTCAACAGGTAAAGCAGGAGTCTCCATCTGCTAGTCTCTGGGATCAGTTCTTTGCAGAACTATTGTAATACAGTGCCTCTAACTCCCAAGCCATAAAAAACCAATGCAGGAGAATACCATGGTCAATGGTACTGAAAGATATTGAGAAATGAAGGAGAACCAATATAGTGTTACACTCCCCATGCCCATCTCCAAATAGGAGTAATCAGTCAGGGTGACCAAGGCCATTTTGGTGCCAAATCTGAGCCTAAAGCCAGATTGCAATCTGATTATTCTGTTGGGCAAGCTGAAATGGCAGAGTGCGGCACTGAATTCCTCCCACAATTCTAACATCATGAACCTGTTAGGCCAACTGTCAAGAGCATTATGCCTTAATCCAAACTATGTTAGTTGCATTCCCGTTGATTTCAATGGAAACTTAAATCACAATGAAGTTCAGTCATTGATTTCAATAGGATCCAAGGTCAACCACCAATGGGCTATAATCTGAACCTCTGGCCAGCAATGGTAGGACTTGATGGAACCGTTTCAGGGGTACCCAGAATAAAAGTAGGGGCATCAGGATGCTGGAAGGAAAGATCAGTGCTGTAGAGTAGATGAGAGCTTCTTGCTGTGCAACATGTACTAAATTTGGTACTGCTTGGAGCATCTATTGGCCCAGTGGTCTGTCTGATGGCACCCGATATTTTTGAGTGCCTCAGTCCAGGGAATGCTCGAGTGGAAGAATATTAGGCTGGCCATGTAAAAAAGAGGCAATGTCTCACCAAGATAACAAAAGAGGGTATGGATTTGCATATGCTAATTTATACGTATAGATGTTAATTTGGAGATAGCTTTAAAATAGTATAATGTAAACGGAAATACACTACCTTTCACTGTAGTGGAGCAGAGTCTGCTCTCTAGATACTAATTATGGATGGGCAACTTCAAGGCCGCTCTTGCTTCCCTTCATTAAGGTTTGTTCTCTTTGAATTGGCTGGATAGCTCAGCTGGTTAGAGCAAGGTGCTGATGATGCCTAGGTTGCAGGTTCAATCCCATATGGGACAACTGCATATTCCTGCTTTGCAGCGGATTGGACTAGATGATCCTCAGGGTCCCTTCCAAGTCTACAATCCTATGATTCTATGACTGGACAGCTCTTCAAATAGAGAAATATCCTCTGTCCAAAAGGGCACATGGTCACCTTGATGAGTGGGCAGGAGAAACACACAGACTGGGGTCTGTGTGTGTGTGTGTGTGTGTGTGTGTGTGTGTGTGTGTGTGTTTAAAGCCAATTGTAGGAACAGAAAGCAAAGAAAAAGGTAGCACACACAGTTTAGAGGTCTGTATTGTTCCTTTGGCCCTATTTCCATCAAGCACCTCTCGATCCAGGCTGTGCTTGATCTCAGATTCTCCTCCTTGCCGAGTAGAATAATTAAAGCAAACGCAATCCATCACTTCTTTGACTAAATATATTTTCATTTGGTTTGCACGTGAATGTGTATATATCACTCAGCGCATATATATTTAGAATATGTGATACGACATTATGGCAACCGATAAATCCTGCATGCTTACTATATCTGCATTATTTGCTGCAACATTAAGCTCAGTAAGAATTTTTATATGTATCTTGTTCCAGAGCGAAATATATTGAAGAATTGATGCTCGGTTATAAACAAACACATAACTTTCCTGCACAACGTAGTGAAGGTGGCAGCTTGTAGCTTGTGTGGAGATGATTTTTTGTAAACAATTGTAAGCTTTCACGGGGGGTAAATAATTTCTAATGTTGTTTTTTTTAAAAGGATCCTTTTTAGAATGATAAGGAGTGTGAACTGAATGAATAGATCTCTCTCTCTCTCTTCCCCTCTCATCCTAAGCTGCGATCACACAGCCTCTTACTTGGGAGAACTTGCTTCTAAGTAAACATGCCTAAGATCAGGCTGTTAATGGTTTAATAGCATATATATATATATATATATATATATATATATATATATCTACACACACACACACACACACACACACACACACACACCTTGCACTGTGAATTCAGAGGAAAGGCATCCCAGCTTCATTCCATTTAAGTGGCTTTTGTGGATTATCTTATTTCATTACTTTCAATAAAGCCATGCCTAGGCTGCTAGTTCAGTATGCTGATGTGGTTCATAGCAGAAGCTCAAGATGTTCTCTTAAATACTCTAAGCTTATGCAAGGCCTTGACATTAGTAGGTTTTAGACATCAGCAGAGTTGGCAGTTCTGAAGAACTGATATGATACCGACGCTTTACAGGTAAAAGCGAGCAGATCCGGTGTGAAATTGAGATAGCAGGACCAAGACTGGTATACAACTTTTTTTCTTTTTTATTGATGAAGTTTGGGGAAAAGATATTTTAGGCCAGATGTATTAATCCTGTAATGACTTGAAATATAATCAGTCAGCTACTGCAGGGGGATATGAAGAGGGAGGTGGGGAGGTACAGATTTCAGGTTTTGACTGTTCAAGCTTTCCCAGTTCATTAAAAAGTGAATCAATCAGGCAGGCATACACAGACTTGATATCCAAAGGGCTGGAAATTCTAAATAGGATTCAGACATTATTTAAAAGTTGCAGATGGTCCTTTTTCCACGGCGAGGGTGGTACAACTCGACAACCGTCGATTCCTCCGGGTGATTGTTTTTCACCTTTTTAGAGCTAGTAAAATGTGTTATAAATATGAAAGGAGAGAGAGATTTGGCTGGATATGGAGAATTTAAAAGCTTTGCTGTGGGCCATCGAAAGGTGCTATGTAATATATGTCTAAACAAAATGCACAGCCACAAAAGTTTTGTTTTATGTTTTCTAGAATGTAGATTTTAATTTTTTTTTTCCAGCAGGCAGAAAGGCAGAAGGCTCTTGCCTACAGGACCTCGTTCCCCCCCATCATCTCTCTCCTCCCTTTTTGCAGGCAGCTGGCAATGGTAATTAACTCATTACTATTAATTTTTGCCAACTCTTGTTGGAGAAGCGATGTTATTTTTCAACTTTATTTACAAAATGGAAATCTCCCGTATTGGGGCTTGGCAAGTTCCGCGCGCCTCTCGCGAAAGGAATGCATGAAAAGGGGCAGAAACCCAGGCACCAAAAGAAAACAATTCTTGCACAGTGACATGATTGGCGAGGGAAAGGTGGCGGTGACTGCACCCTCCAGTCCGTAGTGGGACTGCCATGCTGGAGAAGAGGGGTGGCTCTAGACCTCAAAGGGCAAAGGCATACAAGGAACATAGCAGGGATTCGGTATCTCCCACTGTCCTATCTACTTTGGTCCTTACCTGTGACAACGTTAACCTTGCACCAGCCCTTCCATCATGATGATGGTGGCTGAGAGTTCCTTCTTGCATTGGTCTGCATTGGAGATCCTGTAACTGAACTACACATTGCAATGCAATTCGTCAACATGATAGAGGCCCCATGGCTCTGCCATGCATCCATGGTAAAGGCAACCTGTAGCTTTGTACCTGAGTAGGTGCAAATTAAATCCAATGGCCTCATACTCGGAGCCGGCTAACCGAAATCAGATTGCTGTTTTCATAGTATTGTTAGAATTCATAGTATTATTTGCATTATTTTATTTATTTAGGTTTGGGCTCTGCCCTGATCATGTGTACTCTGATTAATAAACTGTTAAATAATAATAATAATAATAATAATAATAATAATAATAATAATTTATACCCCGCCCATCTGGCTGGGTTTCCCCAGCCACTCTGGGCGGCTCCCAACAAAATATTAAAAATACAATAAAGCATCAAACATGAAAGATTTCCCAATACAGGGCTGCCTTCAGATGTCTTCTAAAAGTCAGACAGTTGTTTATTTACTGCAGAGAAGGCCCTCTGCCAATATAAAAATAAAAACCAATATAAAAATATAAGCTAAAAAATAAATAAATCAAAAATTAGATCAGTCTGACCCAGCCTGTTAATAGGGAGGCCAGTTCATAGCCACCAGAATACACTTGCTTCTGAAAAACACAAGTTAAAAATATATCTTGTTAAACTTAAAAAAAGAAAACAAAACTTATATAAGAATACCAAATGTTGACCTAGAGTAAAATATTGCATGTGGAAGAAACCTAGCCTTATGTGCTGGTGAAATGCAAGTGGAAGGAATTTCCAGAGTTGTGGAATAACCAGTGAGATTGCATCTCTATGTGCTCTGGATGTGGCATGTATGATAGACTGCTCTTAACTGATTTTAGAAATCCACAATGGGGGGGGGGGGAGAGGTGTTCTGTACAGTAAGGTTTGTATTGTCTAGGATTAAATATGGCGGCTGCTCAACAGGAAAAGAAACTGCTTCGGAGATTCATGGAATAAAATGAATGGAAGAGGCTCCATCTAGCCATAATGGCACATGAGCTCTCTGAACATGTAACATCCCCCCCCCCGACAGGTGAGCCCATGCCATGCAGATCATAAAGTGCCATATTGTGGAGTGCTTTCCCTAGAAAGGCTTGCCTGGTGCCATCATTACTGGGCAAAAACATTCCTCTTTATGTCTATTAAATAATCGATGGCCTGTGAAAGTGTGGGGGAATAAAATAGGATGACTATTTTATTATTAGGCTATCTGTCAGTATGCTTCTAGGGACGCAGGTGGCTCTGTGGTTTAGGTTTAGGACTTGCCGATCAGAAGGTCAGTGGTTCAAATCCCTGGGACGGGGTGAGCTCCCATTGCTCGGTCCCTGCTCCTACCAACCTAGCAGTTCAAAAGCACTTCGAAGTGCAAGTAAATAGGTACCACCCTGGCAGGAAGGTAAATGGCATTTCCGTGCACTGCTCTGGTTTCGCCAGAAGTGGCTTAGTCATGCTGGCCACATGACCCGGAAGCTGTACACCTGCTCCCTCCGCCAGTAAAGCGAGATGAGCGCCGCAACCCCAGAGTCGTCCGTGCCTGGACCTTACAGTCAGGGGTACCTTTACCAATATGCTTCTTATTGTGTTTTTATCACTGATGTTCTGTAATGTGTTTTTAATGTTGTACACTGCCCTGGGATCTTCCGATAATGGGCGGTGTGTAAATTGTATAAATAATAAAAATAACAAACAAACACAGAAAAAGAGTGAGTGAAGTGGTACCTATAGGACAAAATGATGCATTAATAATGGGGCGGGGGGAGAGAGAGAATGTCCATGGTTCTCAGGCAAAATAATGCTAGCAGTTTCCAGCCCACGCCTGGCTAAGACGACTGAAACATTTCAAGACCTCTCGTCCACAGCTATTGGCTGTGCAAGAACTCTGGCTAAGGGATGGTGGCCCATACCTAGAGTGGACACAGGCTGGACAACTTCAGCCTAAAATCTCAGATGCTTTGTGATTTCGATGAAACGAGACAGTACTTTAGCTGGGAAATAACATCCCTTTCAGGACTGCCTTTTGACAATGAAAATCTAAATATTCATCAGCCACATTTAAGTGCTGATAAGGTGCTTCGCAGAATAGCTCTGTGTTCACTCTGAGCCCGAATCGGCCTCCTTTATTCATGCTAAGTACCTCCTTACCATGGGAGTTCAACAGGGGCTTTCTTGCAGAGTAATGTGCTCCTCGTGGACTGCAAGTGTGCTCTCGTCTGCTCTGATGTGCTTGCTTAAGCCACCCGTACATTTTAAGAGGAACTTTTATTCCCCGAGACAGACGGAATCGCAGCATTATCTTTTCACATTTTCCTTTTCATTGTCTTAAAGACAAATCTTGGGCTAGGATACGCTTTAATCCCCCTTGACCTGCTTTGCTGTATGTTATTTTGGACTAATGAAAGCCTATTTTGAATATACTTATCTGGGCGGGTGAACTTTATGACGAGAGATCAGAGTAATCTACACAAAGGGTACATTAAACTTCTTGCAGAGGCCCTATTTAAATCCGCCACAGAGAGAAGCTAAAGCTGAAATTGTATCAGGTTTCATGCTGCTCCTTTCCCTACGTATTACAATGATTTCTCAGCAACAGCATATGAGTTACTGCATCTATGCAGAAAACACAGTAAAGATGTCAAGCCCTACATGCTGAGATTTTATAAAATGTTTCTCGTGATTTCAGCAAGATGTTCAAATTATTGCTCTCTCAGTTTAAGCCCCCACATTAAGGACTGCTTAGGATTGTAACGGAGGCTGCAGCCCTAAACATGGAAGATGCTGTCTTAGACACCGAGTCAGGTTAACAGTCCAACTCAACATTGTCTTTGCTGATTGGAAACAGCTCTCCAAAGACTCTAAGAGTCTTTCCCTCCCTGGAGATGCCAGGGGCCATTGAACCTGGGGCCATTTGAATGCAAAGCATCTGCTGTGCCACAAACTCTTAGCTTACGCTTACCTGGCAGTAAGTCCCATTAAAGTCAATGCAACCTATTCCTGTGCTGGCATATCTAAGACTGAAAGTCTGAAACTGGGTAGACTGTCTTGATTAGGAATGGCACAACCTGTGGTCCTACAGATGTTGGTCTACGACTCCCAGCATTGACAACTGTCAGGGATGATGGAATTTCTAGTCCAATAACATCAGGAGGGCCATAGGTTTCCCATATGAGCCAACCTAGGCTCTTGGGGAAAGAAGAACTGGATAGAATTAGTAAGTAAGGGATGCGCGTGGCGCTGTGGGTTAAACCACAGAGCCTAGGACTTGCTGATCAGAAGGTTGGCGGTTCGAATCCCCACGACGGGGTGAGCTCCCATTGCTCAGTCCCGGCTCCTGCCAACCTAGCAGTTCAAAAGCACATCAAAGTGCAAGTAGATAAATACTAGGTACCGCTCCGGCAGGAAGGTAAACGGCATTTCCGTGCGCTGCTCTGGTTCACCAGAAGCGGCTTAGTCATGCTGGCCACATGACCCGGAAGCTGTACGCTGGCTCCCTCGGCCAATAAAGCAAGATGAGCGCCACAACCCCAGAGTCGGTCACGACTGGACCTAATGGTCAGGGGTCCCTTTACCTTTACCTTTTTAAAGAGACTTGGAAATTTATTTTTGTGTCCCAAGTCATTCTAAATTAGATTGGAGGAAGTAATCATGAAATGCCAAATTACTATGATTTGATTATGCTCGCCAGATAATGGGGCAAATTTGGAATCGAAGAATTGTAGAGTTCAATCCAATTCAAATAACTTTATTGTACTAACCATTGGCCAGTAGTGTTGGAAGGGAACCCAAGGAACATCTAGTTCAACGCCTTGCAATGCAGAAATATGCAGCTGTCCCATGCAGGGATCGAACTTGCAATCTTGGTATTATCAGCACCACGGTCTAACCAACTGAGCTATCCTGGCTGACAGTAAAACTGCAACAAACTACCAGCACAATCGCACCATTGACGGCCATGGAATTATTTGGCACATTTCCGTCAAGTAGTAATTTGATAATCTAGGTGGTTTTGATTCAGCTACATGTAACCATGACATGTAACTTCATGAAACGATCAGCTTGCTTCAGTTACGGATGCATATGACAACACATGCATAACTGTGCAGGAATCCTGGAAGCGAGCATAGTGCTCAGCTATTCTTAGAAAAAAGGCCAATCTGTGGACTAGGAAATCATAGACCAAAGCTCTTGACTTGACCTCTGATTGCCCTGCAGACTCCAAAAACAAATCTCCCTGCTATAAGTAGCAGGTATGAATCATAGATTTTCCAGCAACATCCTATTTGTCTCGTTTCCTTGTTTTTCTAGGCCTGTTAAAACAATCCATCAGGTATAATGAATGTGTGGAGGAAGAAGGAGTGGGATCATGATGGTGCTGTTTTTGGCCTTCACACAGTCAGACGAAGGTCTGTACAAAGCCTACTCATGTACACCTTGGGCTGATTCTCTTTGTTCAATCATTTTGTCTCTGAGTTTCCTGCTACTTAGCTCCACTACTTCTTAGGGCCCCAAGTGACTCAGTTTCCCAGACTTTGCTAACTCAGTTTTCTAGTTCTCAGTCTGCCCCAACTTCTCCTATCCTCGGAGCCTGTGTGAAAGATAAACCGGCCTCCCACATCCATTACAGAGCATTCTATGTAGTCAGTTGCATTTTCCGAGGCGTTGAAATTTCATGAGTATTCCAAGACATCAAATCAGCTCAACCAATCGGTGCCAGAGGCTTCAGCATCTCTGCCATCTCTACAAAATCCCTTAGCACAGTAGAATAAATGTAAAGGGACCCCTGACCATTAGGTCCAGTCGTGGCCGACTCTGGGGTTGTGGCGCTCATCTCGCTTTATTGGCCGAGGGAGCCGGCGTACAGCTTCCGGGTCATGTGGCAAGCATGACCAAGCCTCTTCTGGCGAACCAGGGCAGCGCACGGAAATGCAATTTACATTCCCGCCAGAGCGGCACCTATTTATCTACTTGCACTTGACGTGCTTTCGAACTGCTAGGTTGGCAGCAGCAGGGACCGAGCAACAGGAGCTCACCCCATCGCAGGGATTCGAACCGCCAACCTTCTGATCGGCAAGCCCTAGGCTCTGTGGCTTAACCCACAGCGCCACCCGCGTCCCTAGCACAGTAGAATAGATGGCTCCATTTACACATATCAACACACAGATTACATGTAGCTGGAATGATGTGTGGGGTAGGTCAGACCGAAGTCCCTAAGATGCCTCCCCAAGCCAGCCATGTTTATTCTATTATACTGGTTGCCAACTGTTAATTTATTATTTCAAAAGTAGAAACCTCTTAAATAGGACCATAACCCAATTAATGAAAATCCAAAATAATTAGTCCTGTAAGATTTACTTGATAAACAGATACATTTATGTATATATATTTATTTATTTAAGTTATAAACCATGTAATATCACACATCAAAGTGGTGAATAATAGAATCGCCGCGTTAGAAGGGACCACAAGGGATATCTAGTCTAAGTCCCTGTAACGCATGAATCTTTTGCCCAATGTGGGGCTCAAACTCACGACCAAGAAATTAAGAGTCTCCTGCTCTACCGACTGAGCTATCTTGGCATGACAGTATTTAAAAATATATCAGAGATTCATTTTTTTAAAAAATATACATTTTTATACATTTTATTTATTTATGTATAAATCAAAATTGAATAAGTGTTTGAAATGCAAAGAGAAAGAAGGTACTTTATACCATATGTGGTGGTCTCGCAGTAAGGTTAAAGCTTATTGGGAAACGATATATAATGAATCGGAAAAGATGTTTAAAATCACATGTGTAAAAAAAACCCAGAAGCTTTCCTTCTGGGAATTACAGGGGTGTTGTTGTTTAGTCGTTTAGTCGTGTTCGACTCTTTGTGACCCCATGGACCAGAGCATGCCAGGCACTCCTGTCTTCCACTGCCTCCCACAATTTGGTCAAACTCATGCTGGTAGATTTGAGAACACTGTCCAACCATCTCGTCCTCTGTCGTCCCCTTCTCCTTGTGCCTTCCATCATTACAGGGGTAGAACTACCTAAACAGTATTGAAGTTTATTCATGTATGCGATTACAGCGTCAAGAATATTATTTGCCCCCTAACGGAAACAACAAGAAGTCCCGACGAAAGAAGACTGGATACAAAAACTCATGGATTATGCAGAAATGGCAAAACTTACCGGAAAAATAAGAAATCAAGACAACAAACTATATATATGTATATATGTGTATATATATATATATGAATGGAAATGGTTTATTAAATATGTACAAATAAATTGTAACAGATAAGGACATTGCATTGGGAGGATTATTGTAATAACCTGCAGTTTCATAAGAATTAAAATTTTAAAGTAGATGAATAAAAGAATAACTTAATTTAAATTAGAATATGCAGCAAGTGATAAACATGAATTTAAAGAACCGCAGAAAGAGGAGGAAGGAAGTCAAGTTTTGAAATGTCAAAATAACTGTAAGACTATTGAAATGTATATAACTGAAAATCACAAAAAATAAAATAAAAATACATCAGAGGTAGTCTTAAAATCACAAAGCATAATTAAAAACCCTTCATTGTAGATAATATTGGCTGCAAACGATAAACAGCAAGTTCATTCTGGATGTGAATATTTCTGAAGCCAGAAGTATACTTTCCATTTTTGCTTTTGGTTTATACACATGTGTACCACAGGAAGCATCTTCTCAGAAGAGACATTCTGTCCTGGGTCAGCAACCCTTTTTTCTATGCCTATTGTGGAAATTGTAAATGTCACAGCTGATGTGCTAGCTCCTGCGCTCAGGATCAGGTTATTAGAGAGGCCTAAAAACATAGCATTTTTCTCAGAAAGTATATAATTTCAGCCTCTCTTTTATTGTTGGTGCGTGTTATATATTTAAAACGAAGTTATGAAAGAGCTGAGTTTTCACGCCCTCTTTGCCAAGTTAAACAACTAAACAGTTGGTTTCATAAAAGGATTCAAAGTGACGAGGGAGAGGAATGCTTCGTTACTGGAGTTTCTTGTAAATTGAAATACATCCTGGTTGTCTGAAATAAGCATGAACTGGTAAGAGGCATTTATAACAGGAAAGCAAACAAGCAATTCTAAGGCTTGCTGAGCCAGTAAGAGAGGACTTAGGAGGCAAGGTGTACTGATAACATGTCAGGATAACCTCCACACAAATACTTAGGGTAGGTGACAAGCTACAGGTCTAAAATCAGGTACCCTAAAGCATGCCACTCAACTGTCCCGATTTGAGTGGGACACTCCAGAATTACAGAGCCCATCCT